>NC_046308.1:14131960-14434990 GCF_004115265.2 Rhinolophus ferrumequinum | reverse complement strand
TAGGAGAAATTTGAAAGCCCCTCGACAAAACCCCCGTCCTTTCCATTGTTTGGTTTTATTTTCTCAAGATTCTCAGAGTAAATTTGGTAGCGTTTCAAAATCCCCATCCTCTAAGCAGTGTATTCCTGATGTTCCCAAGGATAGCAGACAACTGTGAGTCTCGGTCTAGCTAGCTGTTACAAAACCCTTTCATTCAAAAGAAGGCAAGAGGTTTCAGCGAGGGTGCACAGCTCATTCACACACTTCACAAGCAACCGGTCTTTGCCGAAGCCTCTCCTCGAGGAAGGGATCTTAGCTTTTTAGAAACCAGTTTGCAACATCAGTTATCATCTCCTTCCAAAAGACCTTGCAGAAAACAAATTGGGAATTTCACAGCATAAGAGAAGGGCTGGAAAGAACCACTGTCACTGCATGGACTCATCAATTCAGTTCACATTTCAAAACAGCAGCTAATGCGTTCTTAAAACACAGACCTCGAAATCCCTTGGGGATGGAGAGCAATTAAAAGGGAAAACATAACACCCCGTAGGTCCCCGTAAGATTCTGACGGACCTGAAAAATCGAACTGAGTCACAGAGATCCAGAAGCTGGGCTCCTGGGGTAGGAAAATGGCTTTTCTTCTCCAGGCCTATTTCCCTCCTCTGAAACGGTTCCCTTTAAATTCAAGAAGCCATACAGAGATGCCCCCCTGCAGGTTTTCATTTTTTAAAGGAGAGCCCGTCTGCCTCTCACTCGCCCCCAGGATACTCACGGCAGCTGCCTCAGCTGGAATAAGTCCTCCTCCATGACCACGCTGCGCCAGGACGAGCCCTTTTCATGGCCCTTACATGGTGGTGGTGGATGACGAGTGCTCAGGGTTTTCAGCACCGGGGTTCTGGCAGCTCCCGCGCCGCGGCTTCCTCCCTCCGGCGGCAGCTGTTCGGGGGAGGGAGCCGCCAGGGACCAGCCCACGAGACAAAGCCGCCGCCGCCAGGAGACCGCGGCGAGAGTGGGCGGAGAGGAGGAGGCAGAGGGCAGAGCAAGCTGTGCGGGGAGAGGGGGCGGGGAGAGCCCTTCTGGTTGGAGAAATTTACAGGCTCTCTGTAGCTGGTGGTGTCTTACTGGGGTGCCCAGGGGGCACACCAGCCTGTGAAATGGCTGTCGAGGTACCAATGAACACTCACTCTTTGGTTGACAGCGCCTCTCTAAATGTTTATTTGTGGAGATTCATTAATGTTGTTATGGGTAGAATATTCTTGAAACCCAGGCTGCTATAACAAATGTAGGGAATGAAGATTTGTTTAAATGTATCCGTGCATTTAAGTACCGTTTATTGAGCACCTACTAGGTGCCAGGCAATGTAATAGGCACTGGACATATGACAGAGAACAAGTTAGACATGTCATTGTCATCACGGTGCTGAAGGTCTAGTGAAATGAATCAAGAAAAAACGTAAGTATGAGAAGGCCAAAGATCATTCATTCATTCATTCATTCATTCAACAAGCATTGGATTTCTACACCCTTGACCCTGGGGAATGGAAGATTAATTAAGCCAAATCCCGCCTTCAAAATCCCCTCCATCTAGTTCAATGGTTTCCACCTCCCGCTAAATGTCTGCACTCCCCTTTAGAACTTAAGCTCCATAAAGGTTTGCTGATGTACCCCCAAGAGCCTAGAACAATAAAACTTCATTTATGGACACTGAAATTGGAATTGAATATCTCTTACTACACTCAACCCAGGACTTTGCATTATGTGCACTCAATAAATGTCTGCTAAAATGAAAACAGACTGGTCTTTCATTCAGGTGAGGAGGGATTCAGTATCTACTCTAACCCATGGAGAGCAGAGATAATGGTTTATATCAGAGGTAGCAAGTTGGAAGTTTATTGGTAGGCTGTCCAACTCATCCTTGTTTGCCCAGAACTTTGAGTTTTAGCACTGACAGTCCCTGTCCTGGGAAGCCCTGAGTCCCAAGCAAACCTTGACAGGTGGTTACTGTACAACGATAAACATGATCCAACATAGAGATGTGTTTTGAGTAGACTGAAGAGTTCAAAAGAATACTTTGAAGTGTAAGATTTCAAGCTATAAAACTCTTAGAAGAAAGTATAGGAGTAAATCTTCAGGACCCTCAGTTATGCAGTGGTTTTTTTAGATACAGCATCAAAAGCACAAGAGACAAAAGAAAAAAATAGATACATAGGATTATATCAAAATTAAAAGCTTTTATGTTGCAAATGATACCATCAAGAAAGTGAAAAGAGGGCGGGGGGAGGGGGGGGGAGGGTGAGGGGATTGGAGGGCAGTCGGTGACCACAGGATGGCCACGGGGTTTGAAAATTAATCTGGGGAACGTAATTTGGTGGTTACCAGAGCGTAAGGGGGTTGGGGGGTGGGGGATGAGGGTGAGGGGGATCAAATGTACGGTGATGGAAGGGGAGCTGACTCTGGGTGGTGAACACACAGTGTGATTTATGGATGATGTGATTCAGAATTGCACAACTGAAATCTATGTAATTCTACTAACAATTGTCACCCCAATAAATTAAAAAAAAAAAAAAAAAAAAAAGAAAGTGAAAAGAACCCACAGAAGGAGAGAAAATATTTGCAAATAATATATAATAAGAGACGTATGTTTAAAAAATATAAAGAACTCTTACAATTCAATAATAAAACGACATATATCCAATTTAAAAATGGGCAAATGATATGAATAGACATTTTTTCAAATAAGATACATAAATAGCCAATAAGCACTTGAAAAGATACCTCACTAGTCATTAGGGAAATGAAATCAAAACCTCAATGAAATACCACTTCATGCAGACAATAAACAAGTGTTGGTGAAGATGTGGACATTTCCCTCTTACACTGCTGTGGGAATGTAAAATGGTGCAGCCGCTGTGGAAAAGAGTTTGGCGGTTCCTCAAACATTTAAACACAGTTATCACATGGCCCAGCAATACCACTCCTAGGTATAGACCTAACAGAAATGAAAACATAGTGCACACCAAACTTGTACACAAATGTACAGAGCATCACTATTCGTAACAGCAAGAAGTGGAAACAACCCAAATGTCCATCAACTGATGAATGGGTATATAAAATATGGTACACCCAAATAGTGGAATATTATTCAGCTATAAAAAGAAATGAAGTAGTGCTTCATGCTATCACATGAACGAATCTTGGAAACTTATGCTAAGTGACACAATCCAGACCCAGAAGGCCACATACCAGGTCTGACAATGAAGTTTGTGAACTCATCCTAGAAAAAACGCTACATACCTCATTGCTGAATATCACTATGGTCACCTTTGAAGTACTCCCCTTGGGAAGCTATGCACCAATGCCAGAGCCTAGTCCACCCTTCAAAGCAATTCTGGAACTCTTTTTATGGAATGGCCATCAGAGATGTTGTCGTATTACCCTTGATGTCCTGAATGTCATCAAAATGTCTTCCTTTCAATATTTTCTTCATCTTTGGGTAAAGAAAGAAGTCGGGAGGCCGATGGCTCAGTTGGTTAGAGCGGGAGCTCTCAACAACAAGGTTGCCCGTTCAATTCCCACATGGGATGGTGGGCTGCGCCCCCTTCAACTAAAGATTGAAAACGGCAACTCGACTTAGAGATGAGCTGCGCCCTCCACAACTAGATTGAAGGACAACAACTTGGAGCTGATGGACCCTGGAGAAACACACTGTTCCCCAATATTCCCCAATAAATCTTAAAAAAAAAAGAAGTCATTGGGGGCCAGATCAGGTGAGTAGGGAGGGTGTTCCAATACAGTTATTTGTTTACTTACTAAAAACTCCCTCACAGACAGTGCCGTGGGAGCTGGTGCATTGCCGTGATGCAAAAGCCATGAATTGGTGAAAAGTTCATGTCGTCTAACTTCTAACTTTTTCATGCAGCCTTTTCAGTACTTCCCAATAGTAAACTTGGTTAACTGTCCAGTTGGTACAAATTCATAATGAATAATCCCTCTGATATCAAGAAAGGTTAGCAACATCATTGCAACAAGTTCGCGAACTTAATTGTCTGACCTCATATTATATAATTTCCATTTATATGAGATCTCCAGAATAGGCAAATCTGTAGAAACAGAAAATAAATTAGTGGTTGCCTAGAAGTGAGATGGGGAGCGGAGAATGGGGAGTGACTGCAAATGCATGTGAGATTTCTTTGAATGGGGACAAAAGTGTTCCAAAATTAGATGTGGTGCCAGTTGCACAACCCTGTGAATATACTAAAAAACACCAATTTGTACACTTAAAATTGTATGGTATGAATTGTATGGCATGTGAATTATATGTCAATAAATCTGTGAATAATGGTATGTGAATTATATGTCAATAAATCTGTTCCTTTCAAAAAATAATTACTTTTTAAATTGGTTTCCAGATTTTCCAACATTTAGATAGAGATATTTTACATAATAAGGTTATTACCTTCTTGGGAAAAGGGGAGGCAGTATTCCTTCACTGGGTCTGCCTTTCTCTCTGGCCACTAGTGACTGGGGCCTTGAAACAGTGTGTCCCACACTGCCTAGGCTGTAGTCAGGCTGTAGCAAGCTTTGCACATTTATATTCACTGCCTGCTCTCTGGAGGCTTTTGAGGTGCACCGCCTGAAAACTGGGAGAACAGTACTTACAAAATAGGCGTTGAGGAAAACCTTAGACAATTAATTACTATGTAAGGTATTAATTAATATGTAATGTTTTCTCCTCTTTCTTGGAAATATGGTTCTATTTTTCTAAAGCAGTGGTTTTCACCTTTGAGTGTGGGTCAGCCTTCCCCAGAGGTCTTATTAGCACACAGATGGCTGGGCCCCACCCCAGAGTTTCTAATGCAGCGGGTCTGGGGTGAAGTCTGACAGATTGCATTTCTCACAGGGTCCCAGGTGATACTGATCCTGCTGATTTCCCTGTTTTAAAGTTATATCAGGATGAGATTATCAGCCAAGAAAAATATGGCACATATTTGTTTATACCTCTGATCCTTGAGACATCCTTGGGCAGACAGAAATATTATAAAGGCAGTTGTCTCCAGCTAACCACATTATCCATCTGTCTGGGAAATGGGGGCATGCCAAAAGCCAGATGGGTTTTATTTCACATCAAAGTAATGCAGCATGATTTCCCTCCTCAGATTCTTAAAACAGAAGTGAATATTTAAAACATTTTAAAAATAGAGACTGGAATAGAGGCTGACATGCTACCCTTTAGCCTGAAATACTGAATATGAAAAGTATATGTTATGTATAACTAGTTTTCCAATCAACTGTGTTCTAAACCCCTATTTTTATGAAGACAATATTTTACTAGTTATGAAAATGGTCTTTAATTTGAAAAAAGGAAGCCGTGGATTTAATTCATAAAGAGATTTGGTTTTTTTTTTGTTTTGTTTTTTTTTTTTTTTTGAGAACTGACATTGGATAAAAAACTGAAAGGGAAAAACAAAACTTTGGTGGTAGATCTCTGCTCTGCTAGCCCTGTTGGTGGGATGGCACCTTCACCTGAAGTCACTCGCAGATTCCTGGCATTGTGATAGGTGGTGTAAGTATCTCCTAACTTTGCCACAGGAGCCAGCAGGAAGGGGAAGTTTGGCGATGAGGTGAAGCCCTTGTTAAAAAATATCAAGGCATGTAACTTTAGAGTCCGTTGGTCACATGTACCATTCTGCCATGAAATACAAGATGTCTGATCTACGGTATGACTGGAGAGGGCTGAAGAGGGCAGAGAAAACATCTATGCAGCTGGCTTGAAAGACAAACTCTGAAACTCTCCTAATAAAACTGTGATTCCCTCAGACATTGTGTTTCTGGATGGATGTAAAATAGACAAGAGGGTGCAGTGAATCAGTAGCCAGTAAACTGTTGAGACCCAGGGAAGAGGTTATCAGGCAGAAGTAGTTCAAGATGTCTGAGTAGTCATTGAAGAAATGAAGGTCTTCTTTCCACAGTATTGTAAGTTTTCATTTTCATTCATTCAAAATATTTTCCAATTTTCCTTGTTTATTTGTCATTGACCCATTCATTATTTAGGAATGTGTTGTGTAATTTGCACTTATTTATGGATCCCCTAAATTTCCTTCTGTTATTAATTTCTAATTTCATTCCATTGCGGTCAAAGAACATACTTGATATGATTTTAACCTTTCTAAATTTATTGTAACTTGTTTTATGGCCTCAAATATGGTCTATCTTGGAGAATATTCCATATGCACTTAAGAAGAAAGTGATTTCTGCTTTTGTTGGGGGGATTGTTCTATAGATATCTGTTAGATCTAGTTGACTTATAGTGTCACTCAAGTCCCTTTCTTTGCTGATCTGCAGTCTGGTTATTTTATTCAATATTGAAAGTGGGGTATTGAAGTCTCCAACTATTATTCCTAAATTGTCTATTTCTCCCTTCAATTCTGTCTTATTTTTCTTTCTGTATTTTGGCGCTCTGTTTTTAAGTGCATGCATGCTTATAATTGTCATATCTTTTTGATGGATTGACCCTTTTATCATTATGTCCTTTTTTGTCTCTAATAATAATTTTTGTCATAAAGTCTATTTTGTCTGATATTAGCATAGTCACTCCAGCTCTCTTTTGATTACTGTTTGCCTGGCAAAACTTTTTGCGTCTTTTTACTTTCAACCGATTTGTATCTTTGTATCTAAAATGAGGCTCTTGTAGACAGCATACAGGTATAGTTGGATCATGTTTTATCCATTCTGCTAATCTCTGGCTTTTAATTGGAGAGTTTAATACATTTAAATGTAATGTAATCACAGCTCATATAGAATTCACATGGCCATTGTACTATTTATTTTCAATGTCTTATGTTTATTTTGTCCCTCAATTCTTCTATTATTCTTTGTGTTAAATATATATTTTTTGTGTACGATTTTAATTCTTTGTCATTTCTTTTCTACATATTTTTAAATTATTTTCTTAGTGGTTGCCCGGGACATTACCATTAACATCTTAATTTATAATGACCTAATTTGGATTAATACTAACTTAATTTCAATAGTATACAAAAACTTTGATCTTATATATCTCCATTTCTCCCCCCCTTTTACACTGTCATTGTCACAGATTACATCTTTGTGCATTGTGTGCCCATCAACATAGATTTATTGTTATTGCTTTATGCAGTTGTCTTTAAAAGCAGGTAGAAGACAAAAAGGAGTTACAAACTAAAAACGCATTTTTCCATCTTTTATATTTACCTATACAGACATCTTTACTGATGCTGTTTATTTCTTCATGTGAGTTTGAATTTCCGTCTAGCGTCCTTTCATTTTATACTGAAGGATTCCCTTCAGTATTTCTTGTAGGGCAAGTCTGCAAATGAGAAATCTGTGCGCTTATTTGGGAGTGTCTTAATTTCTCATTCATTTTTGAAGTATAGTTTTGCTAGATATAGAATTCTTGGTTGACAGTTTCTTATAAGAACTTTATGTTATACTACTTCCTCTACCCCTACAGTTTCTGATGAGAATCCAGCTGTTAATCTTTGTTAATCTTATTGAGATTCCTTTTGTGTGAGAGGAACACACACTCTCTTTCTAATTTCAAAATTCTCTTTGTCTTTTGATTGTTTATTATGATGTGTCTAGGTGTGGCTCTCTTTGAATTTATTTTCCTTGGAGTTCGCTGAGTTTCTTGGATGTGTAGATTATTTGATGTTTCCCATCAAATTTTTGAAAGTTCTTAGCCATTATTTTTTTCAAATATTTTTTCTGCCCCTTTCTTTCTCCTCTCTTCTGGGATTCCCATTATGTGTGTGTTGTCCCACAAATCTCTAAGGCTCTGTTCACTTTCTACATTCCTTTTTGTTTCTGTTCCTAAAATGGATAATCTCAATCGATCTATGTTCAAGTTCATTGATTCTTTCTTCTGCCAGCTCAAGTCTGCTGTCAAGTCCCTCTAGTAATTTTTTAATTTCAGTTATTCTTTTCAACTCCAGAGCTTCTATTTGGTTTCTTTTTATGATTTCTATCTCTTTATTAATATCCTCTATTTGGTGAGACATTGTTCTCATTCTTTAGTTCTTTATACTAGTTTTCCCGAGTAGGGAAAAACTCAGTTCTCCACCTGTGTTTCTCTTTTACTTTCACATTAATACCATGCTCACAACACTTCTGACACCAGATGGGTGGGGTATTTCCCCAACACCAAGCAACTCTCTGTGACACCTGTTGGGTGTCCTACAATTTAAGTTAACTCTGACACTATCTACCATAAGATAGTGTCAGATCCAAGAGGTCAAGGGCTCAGTTCCACAAGACTGCTCCCACTCCACCTCAGATACTAATTGCAAGTAGCAGGTCCCCAGATTTCCCACAACTTCTGTCTGATTTGGATACAAATTGGAGGTTCCCATGACTTTCTCCTCAGGTTTGATTAATTTGCTAGAGTTGCTCACAGAATTCAGGGAAAAACAGTTACCAGTTTACTAAAGAATGCAGATGAACAAGTTGAAGAGATACATAAGGTAAGGTCTGGAAGGCTCCTGAGTGTGCAGAAGTTTCTGTCCCCATGGAGTTGGAGTGTATCACCCTCCTGGTATGGATGCGTTTGTTAATTTGGAAGCTCTCCAAATCCCCTACTATTGGGATTCTTACCTATCTGGAGGAAAATATAGGATAACGATAACGTTTAAAAATATTTAAAAGATACCCAATTTGGGTTTTAGATCTTTCTTGTGGTTTTGTGTGGCAATTTGACCACAATTTCTGAGGTCTTTCTTCTGAGACACAGGAGAGCTGGAAGAGGGAGTGGAGAAGGTATCCAGAGCTATACTTCTCCTCTTTCTCTAGGCCACTCTCTCCTCTGGAGACAGGAAGAAGACTTTTAAATCACATTTGAGTTTGAAAGAGGACACTAATTTATATATTGAAATGAGATGGGTCTCTGAAAGTTTATGCAAAATTGCATTATTAAGGGACCTGCTCCATGGTCTGAAAGGGGGAGGTCTGACTTAGTATACGTGACAGCAGTTGGAAAAATTCCACTTCATGTTTTTAATACCCAGCAGTTGAGGGTCCTGAATTAATGATTTACTCACAGAATAAACCCAGCAGCTGAAAGATCTCTAAGGCTCTGAGTAGTGACCCTGTGATACCCTACAGTGCCAAAAACCCTTGATCTGCCTGGTGGATGTTACAGCAGGCCCTGATGGTTCCTGGTTGAGCATTATCATAAATTAGTAATATACCTTATTTATAAAAACATCTATTATTCCAGGACAGCCACATCCCTACTGGTTAAAGGAGCAGTGAGAGCCAAGCTGCAGGAGACATTGCTAACTTCATGAAATGTGAAGTATTGTTATTTCTCATGTAGTCGTTGCAAGAATTCAATTAAGATAAGCCATGCAAAATGCTCAAAAATACTTGTGAATTGATTAGCTACGGATACTCTGTAAGTGCCGATTTAAAATAGTCTGGAATGTAGAGTTCTAAGTAGATTTGTGGGTGGGATGGCAGGATATTCACTCAAGAGGCTAAAGAAGTAGTTCTCAAAGTGTAGTTTCAGGACCCCTTCTTGGGGACCCCTTCTTGGGGACCCCTTCAGGGGGTTATTGAGGTCAAAACTATTTTCATAATAACACTTAGACATTATTTGCCTTTCCCACTCTCATTCACTTATGGGTGTACCGTGGAATTTTCCAGAGGCTACACAACATGTGATGAGGTCACGGCTCTGATTTCTATTGGAATGTATTCTTGGGTTTAAATTTTTTCCCCCAGTCTTGACAAATGTTTTCCAGGGGCTGGGGGTGGGTAGAGGAGTTGACTACAAAAGGACCAGGTAATTTTTTAGGAGTGGGTGATGATTCTATATCTTGATTGTGGTACTGGTTACATGACTATGCATTTGCCAAAATTCACAGAACTATACACTAAAACTAGGTGAATTTTACTGCTCAAATTATACTTCAAATTGAAATTACCCAAAAGCTATTTCTTAATTTTAATTTCTAATAGTATAATTAGATATAACCCACATAAACAAAAGCTCTCAATATTTTTTTTAGCATACCAACATGTCCTTTGACCAAGACCTTTGAGAACCACTGAGTTAAAACATTGATTTCTGTGTTAAAATAGTTGCAACTATTTGCTCTGCAGTTGGGGAAAGCGATTAATAGGGAGGGCAAATTCTCTCTGGCTTTAATGCCTTAGATGTTGTGCTGTCCAATGTGCCTGTGACCAAATGTGGCTATTGAGTACATGAAAAATGGCTGGTCCAAATGAAATGTACTTAATACAAAATAATAATAATAATCTAAACGATCTCACTGATGTTTACATAGAAATGACAACATTTTGGACATATTGGGTCAAGTAAAGGATACTGTCAAAATTAATTTCATCTGTCGTTTTTATTTCAATGTGGCTACTAGAAAATTTAAAATGTGGTCTTCATTATGTTTCTATTGAACAACACTATTCTGGAGACACACAGGCTTGATTGCCAATCTTGTTTTCACCAATTACAAGATGTGTCAAAAGACTTACTACTTCTTTAAACTTCTTTGGTTCCCTGGGATGTAAAATGTGGGTAATGTTAAGGTTGGTGTGAGGATTGTGAATGAATAATGCACGTGACGTGCTTAGCAATGCAGCTAAGTAGACAATACGTTTGATGGCTGTTCTTAAAGCCCTGCGTTTTACTACTGATGCCATCAGCGATGGACCACATGCTCATTAAAGGCCGTTCCTCTGCAACCTACTTCCACTCTGACGACAGTAACTAATGCTGTCCGAGGCCTGAACCCTTTCGAGCAGGGGCGCCCTCTTCACACCAAAAAATAAAACTGACATGGTCCTTCCTGGAAGTGGGGTATCTGTATTTATGAATAGAGCCCTGGCAAACCCTGAAACCAAACAGGCCTCGGGCCGGAGGAATTCCTTTACCCCATCGCTAAGCGCGGGAGGGGGGATTGGGGGGACGACAAGACTATGGTCCATCGGCTTTTCCTCTCCGGCGACGGCTGCTTCCGGTCCTCCCGGGAGCCCGTCCTTCGGCCTACCTTCCCCCGAGTTGCTTGTCCTTTAACCGCGGGTTCCGCGGCCTCGGGAGCATTAGGCGACTTCTGTCAGTCCGCCGCGGTAGCGGCGTGGGTGGCGGCGGCGGCGGCGGCGGCGGCGGCGGCGGGCCTCCCGCGGGGCCGCAATGCTCAGCTCCCGAGCCCAGGCGGCGGTGAGCGCGGCCGACAGGGCCATCCAGCGTTTCCTGCGGACCGGGGCGGCAGTCAGGTGAGCTTCGGGGGCGGGGCGGCCGGAGAGGCCCGGAGCAGGGTCCCCAGCCTGGGCCTCTGGTGGCCTTTTCACGCCCTAGTCAGGGTCCCCAGGGCCGGAGTAAACATTCTGGGGGCTTCTGCGTCCCGCAGGGCTGGAGGCCCAGCCCCGGAGGCAGGAGGGACGACGGGCCTCTAGGGCTTGCAGGTCTTTGGCAAAGCCAATTCTGTCTGCACTCCCCAGTTCTGCTAGCGCCCCAAATTCTATCAGTGTCCCCACTCCCGCCTGCCAGTGCCTCCTCCAGTCCTGACATTGTCCCCAAAACTCCCAGGGAGCCTCAGGCTTGTCAAGGCCCCGAATTCTGGCAGTGCCCCGCGGACCTCTCAGGGCTTCGCAGGCTTTCCAGGACTCCTTAATCCTCTCAGGATACCCCCAATCCTTATGGGCTCCGAGTCGTGCCAGTTAGGATTCCCCAGTCTTGTCAAGCTTGGCAGTCCTGCCATGGTTCTCAATCCTGTAAAGTGCCTGGGGCTTGCTAGGACTCGCCCTCCCCTCCTATTTTGTCAGTCCTTCTATTTCTGTCAGTCCCTGTGCCCCAGTTATGCCAGGGATCCCCTATTCTGTCTGGATCCCCAACCTTATTAGCGACTTACTATCTTGCAAGGGTTAAACCAATCAGGACCCCTTTACCTGCTCCCAGTCCTGCTAAGGCTCCTGCCCCCCAATAGTCTTGGACCCGCCCAATAGTACTGTCCCCAGTCCTGTCAAGGCCCCTGTTTCCCTCCTCTTATCTACCCTCCCATGGGCTTCGGGCTGCAGAGCTGAACACTGCATCTCCATTACTGTCCCTAAATGACTGAGACCTGTCGTTCAGGACAGCTTCCTTCCTTTGGAACTGGAGTAGGTCTAAAGGACTTATTATCCAGGCCGGCCCAGTGGCTCAGGCGGTTGGAACTCTGTGCTCCTAACGCCAAGGGCTGCCGGTTCGATTCCCACATGGGCCCGTACCAGATGGCTCAGTTGGTTGGAGCGCATCCTCTCAACCACAAGGTTGTGGGTTCGACTCTTGCAAGGGATGGTGGGCTGCGCCCCCTGCAACTAACAATGGCAACTGGACCTGGAGCTGAGCTGCGCCCTCCACCACTAAGATTGAAAAGACAACAACTTGGCTTGAAAAAAGTCCTGGAAGTACACACTGTTCCCCACTGAAAAAGTCCTGTTCCCCTTCCCACAAATAAATAAATAAATAAATGATAAAAAATAAATAAAAAATAAAGAACTTATTATCCCAGGCCTGGAAGCTGTCCTGTGCCCCATTCTGTAGATGGGAAGAGGGCCTTGAGGTGGCCTCGCTTATTGTCCTACAGCTGACCTGATAGCAGAGCTGGGGGGAGAAGCGAGATCTTTTTACTCCCAAGCTCCTCATGTTGTCATTTTGCAGAGAAATGGCATTTCCACAATCACCACTCGCCCTTGGGGTGTTTTTGTGCATGCCCTGCTAAGGATGTGGGCAAGCCCTCTCTCCCACCCCTTTGACGCTCTGTTCTTCAGTTTCCCTTGTAAGCTTTGTGTTTATAAGCACAGACTCGGTAGTCGGACGGGCATAAAAGTTCAGATCCACGCTGCCTCACCCACTTTGACCAAGTTGGCTGCATCTTTTAGTTTCCTCACCTATAAAAATGGAGATGATAAAGGAACCTACCTGTGTAGGATTGTTTTGAGGATGAGCTAAGATGCTCACCGTGCCTGCGGTAGAAATATTAGTGTTTGATTAGGGGATTTAAGAGCATATGTAAACTGCTTTAGCCTTTCGGTGATGGCCCTTTTTAACCTTTCCAGGCACTTTTGTGAATACACCTATTGTGTAAAAGTCAGCACAACGATGCATTAAGAAATTTCAAGAAAAACTTTCATGAATGAAACTGAGGTTATAATACTTAATCATCACAGCCGCTAGCATTTGCAGAGCTCTTACTATGTACCACCCGATGCATTAGCACTTATTTAATCCTCACAACAACCCTATGAGGTAGGTCTCATGGTTGTCCCCATTGTACAGATGAGAAAGCTGAGGCTTAGAGGGTGAAATGATGTCCTAGAGAATAGCAAAGCCAAGATTGAACCAGATTAATGTGATTCCACTTTCTTAACCAAGTGCTGTGTGCTATTGACTGTCTTGGGAGAACAAAGATTTATTTGAAATTCAGTTAGCATCATATCAGTTACGACACTAGAAAACTGGTGGTAGTTGTAAGATAGAGTCACTTGTATTACCAGTGACTCTATGAGTTAATGTTGACTGAGCTGAGATCAAAACAATATTCACATGATCTAAATATTGGGATATGAACATATTACACACACGTGTATATACATACATATCTAACATATGGTTTGCTTTAGTCAGTGGACATATGTAACTTTCTATAAAACCGTGTTTTAAATTGCTGGTGCAATTTCTTCATTTGCAGTCAAAGAGTAACTTCAGTGTTCAAGTCAAGCCTAAAATTAAGACTCTTTAATTTCACAAATACTTAGATCTTTTTATACTATTATGTGCCCCCTCCTCATTTAATAATCTGAAAGATAAATCCATTTCTGTATGTTTTCCCCAGTACCCAATCATTCAGTAAATATTATTGAGTACCTACAATGTGCCAGGCATGATGTAGACACTTGGGATATGTCAGTGAGTAAAATAAACAAAGATCCCTGTCCCTGGAGACTTTGCATTCCAGTTGAAAGAGACAGACAATCAACTAGTGAATAATGAATGTTACGTTAGAAGGTGGTAAGTGCTATGGTAAAAAGAAAAAGTACGTAGAAGCCCGTAAAAGGGACCAGGCGTGCAGGTTCTAAAGGTTAGTTAGAAGTGAAGGGGAGGTGAGGAGTGAGCCAAGCAGCGATCTGGGGGAAGAGCATACCAGGCCGAGGGAACAGCAGTGCAAAGGTCCTGGGGTAAGAGCATGACTTGGGTGGCAGCCAGTGTGGAGGCGGAGCAAGAGGCAGAGTAGAAGGAAAAGCCTGGCTTCTCTGAGATGGGACTTTTGGAAGGTTGTGCCCTTCGATTTTAAATCCTGATGTCTAAATGTGCTGATTTTCAAGACATAATCCTATGTATATTACTATATACTGCTTTAACTTGAAAGGTAGGTATTTGGCAGGCCAGTGGGTTATTTTGATGAAATGTTATTTCTATGTAGTTATGTCTCTCTATGTACATACTGTGTTTGTGATCATGGAAGATAGTAAACTTATTTTTCTTTTTTAGATATAAAGTCATGAAGAACTGGGGTGTTATAGGTGGAATTGCTGCTGCTCTTGCAGCAGGAATATATGTTATTTGGGGTCCCATTACAGAAAGAAAGAAGCGTAGAAAAGGTAAGAATGAGGCCATTGCATCATGGTCGGTAGACTTGACCTGAACCATTATTATCCAAAAACAGTACAAAAAGGGGAGGCATTTTTGGTTCTCTTGTAGCTTTAGTTTTTGAACAGTACTTTCTTTTAAGCAGAAGTTAATTTTAATGACTCATTATTTTATACCCTGTTGTAAAAAGATTCACCTCCCTTAAAGTCTTGAATTTGTGACATTCTTTGTAATGCATAATTTCAAGTAGCTTAATTGTCTATGTTCTCATTAATATGGCAATTGTGTTTTTCTCTAGTACAATCGACCAGTTGTTTGATGCATTTGTGGTTTCACTGACTAGCTGATAGTCACTAGTAAATGTTTCAAGTTAGTTTCTTCATTAACCCCCAAATCTATTTCCGATTTTTAAAAATACCCCCTTTTGTAAACGTTGCTCTACTTATATTGATAAAAAGTTGGCAAAAAAAGGGGGGGATGTGGGTAATAGATGTAGCAAAATATTGATCATTGTTAAATCTGGGGGTGGTTATAATTAGGGTTTATTATATATCCTCTCTTATTTTGTACATGTTTGAGAACTTTCATAATAAAACGTTTTTAAAAAATTTCAGCAGAAGAGGGAAGTATTTTCTTGATCTCTGCAGAAAGACTGAGCAGAGTTACCATAGTGGAATCTTTCCCACTGATGGTAAGAACAAAATCATTGTCCTGGAGAGCAACAACAGAACAATTGTTTTCTTCTGTTTTGAGAAACAATGCTTTCTTCTTAAAGGGGAGAAAGAGAGAGAGAGGGAGAGAGGGAATTGAATGAGGGAGAGAAAGAAAGAGACGTTACTAAGTGGTTTTTTGTACATTCAGTGTAAACCAAACTGTGCCAGACATCGTGATAGGTTTCAAAAGTTACACAGGACGGGGACCTGTCCTTCTGTCCCTGCAGTGTCCTAAAGGAGCAGTACTAGGACTGGGCCTCAGCATGGACAAAATGCCCGGCCCCTGGATCTCTGGATAAGGACTTTCTCACGTTGCGATTTCAAATGCAAGGCCCCGGTGCAGAAACTCGCTAATAGGAGAGAAAAAAGGAGTCGGTCGAATATAATGTGCTGCTCTCTTCATTTCCCACCCCCCTCTTTCTAGGGCTTGTGCCTGGCCTTGTCAACTTGGGGAACACCTGCTTCCTGAACTCCCTGCTGCAAGGATTGTCTGCCTGCCCTGCTTTCATCAAGTGGCTGGAAGAGTTCACCACCCAGTATACCCGGGATCAGAAGGAGCCCCCCCCACACCAGTATTTATCCTTAACACTGTTGCACCTTCTGAAAGGTATCTAGCTGGGAATTTAAAGGGGATTGTGTGCATTTTCCAAGTAGCTGCCCAGATGGCAGTCAAAGGGTTAATAGCCTCTGTTTAGAGAAACATCATATACGGATTATGAAAAAAAACACTAAGATCCCAATAGATACAAACAGCTAGTTTTTGAAAATCAAAGCTATAACCATCTATTTTAAAAATTGTCAGTTTAGTTACAGCTTTTTAGGGAAAGAAGAAAATCCACTGTGACATAACCATTTTGATTATAAGAGTACTCTGGTTTCAAAAACTAACTTTTTTTAAAAAAAAGTGTCTTAGCCTAGAAAGTAAGGTAATTTGCAAGAGAAATACTACAAATTGTATTTCGATAAACACAAAGTATCTAACAAATACTCAAATATTCAACTTGACCATCATAAAGAAATATAAATAAAATAATCATGAGGCACCATGTTTTTGCCTGTCAGCAAAGATTGAAAAACAATTCGGTGGTCATGACCAGCTGTTGGGTGACATGTTCGCCCACATTAGTGTGGGTGTAACTTAGGGCATCTTTTCAGGAAAGGAGTTTGCAACTACACAGTAATAGCTTGCCAAATGTTCAGTGCCATTTGACCTAGTAATGCCTTGTCTGGGAGTCTGTCTTAACAGAAATAGTTAGAAACGTGGACTGTGATTTACACTAGCCTAAAGTTCTAAGAGCAAACAAGTTTGGGAATGGCTGTATACTGGCCCTGAGCTTGGAGAGTCACAATATACATGGCATTTTAAGAAGTCACTGATCTAACTTCATTTTTAAACCACTATTTTGACTATAGAACTGGTTTTTCCCCCCCGCATAGCATGTTACCATCCTGAGGACATTCCAGAGAATGCAGTTTGGGAAATGCTGTTATAGGCACAAAGATCTCTAATACCTAGTTATAATGGGGGAAAAGAAAGAAAAGAATGTGGTTGTCCAACAGTAGAATGATTAAGCAATCAATGGAACAGTACATCTTTGTGAAGCTCTTTTTCTTTTCTTTTCTTTTCTTTTTTTTTAATTTGGGAGAGGGCATAGGCTATAATGTTAAGTTTAAAAGAGCAGGATACAAAGTATGATATAATTGATTTCAGTGAAGTAAAAACTTCTACAGCTAGACTGGACAGAAAAAGACCAAAATGTTAGCCATGGCCATTTTGGTATTGTGCAGTTGCTGGTTTGAAAACATTTTTTTAAAAAAGACCAAAAAAACCCCACACAACTATATTTCTAAAACTCCCAAAACTAAGCATATATTATTCTCACAGTCAGAAAAAAAATAATTGGATCTAAAACACTCAGCTAAAAATATTGCTTCACTGAGGTGTTTTCCCATGTGATCTCAGCTTGACACAGAAATCTTTATGGAGCAAGTTCTGCAGGTCTGTCAAGAGGCAGTTGGAAAAGAATTTCTTCTACTTCTCTGTTCTAAGAAAAACACTATTCCAAAGACTTGTGAGCTGAAATGTCCACATAAGTGTTATGACTCAGGTTCAGGAGTTGCCCTGCCCATGGGGCGGCCAGTTAACTCAGTTGGTTAGAGTGTGATTCCAGGGTTGCTGGTTCGATCCCCACATGGGCCAGTGTGAGCTGCGCCCTCCACAACTAGATTGAGACAACTGCTTGACATGGAGCTCATGGGTCCTGGAAAAACACACTTAAAATAAATAAAAGTTTAAAAAAAAAGAGTTGTCCTGATCATGATCTCAACACTCCCATCTCCCCTTTGCCCACATATGACCCAACGCTGGGAAGCAGAGCCTCCGTGGTCCACTGCCCCTAGAATATACGCTCCCTTCTCTGCGTCTGCTTTCAGTGTCTTTTACTTTGACTTTTAGAAATAATTTTAGTTATACAACTAGTTCATAAATAAATTCTCCTTGTAAAAAAATGAAAGCATTATAGATAAGGCTAAAAACTGCTTTATCACTACTACCGCAATCTACTTTCTCTCCTTCCTCTCCCAAAGTAAGGTGTAAGTATATCCTTCCAGACCATTTTCTAAGTACCCACAGGAACTACATATTGTTTATGTTTTTTCGTAACCAAGTAACATAATATGCCCCAGAGAAATGTCCATTTCAGTACATGTCAGCTCTACCTCTTTCATTTTTCTTTCTTTTTGTGAGTTTATTGGCCTTAAGATGTTGTCTTCTGTGAATTGCTTGCTCATATCCTTTGCCCATTTAAAAACAATTGATAAATCATCCATAACATAAAATTTACCATCTTAACCATTTTTAAGTATATAATTCTGTACCAATAAGTACATTCACTTTGTTCTGCAATCATAATCATCACTCTTCATCTCCAGAACTTCTACATCATCCCATATCGAAACTCTGTATCCATTAAACAACTCCCCATTCTCTGTTACCCCTAGACTGCCGTAACCACTATTCTGTCTGTCTCTGAATTTGATTGACTATGTACCTCATTTATGTGGAATCATGCAATATTTGTCCTCTTGTGTCTGGCTTATTTCACTTAGCATAATGTCTTCCAGGTTCTTCCACCTTGTAGCATGTGTCAGAATTTCTTTCCTTTTTAAGGCTGAATATGAATAATATTCGATTGTGTGTGTATAGATATGCCACATTTTGTTATCCATTCATAAGTCAGTGGACATTTGGGTTTTCACGTTTGGGCTATTGTGAACAATGCTGCTTTAAACATTGCTGTACACATTTCTCTTCAAGTCCCTGCGTTTCATTGTTTTGGGTGTATGCCCTGAAGTAGACTTGCTGGATCAAATGGTAATTCTGTCTAATTTTATGAGGAACCACCATAGCGTTTTCCATAGTGGCTGTGCCATCTTACATTCCCACCAGCAGTGCACAAAGCGTTCCAATTCTCCGCATCCTCACCAGCACTTAGTATTATCTGTCTTTTCGCTAATAGCCGTCCTAATGGGTGTGAAGTGATATCTTTGGTTTTGATTTGCGTTTCCCTAATGAAAAGTAATGTTAACCATCTTTTCATGTGTTTATTAGCCATTTGTATGTCTTTTTTCTTTTTTCGAGAAGTTTCTATTCAAGTCCTTTTGTTTAGTTTTGAATTGCTGTTGGGTTTCAGGAGTTCTTTACGTATTCTGGATATCAATCCCTTATCAGATATGTGATTTGCAAACCTCATTCACTTTTACAGTTGAGACACCCGAGTTTATTTAGCCTTTTGCTTCCAGTGCCTTGTTATGATAAACAGGCTGTAGGTGTCTGACTTGGATGTATGCACATACCGTGTTTCCCAAAATTTAAGACCTAGCCAGACATTGAAATAAGATCCGGTCTTATTTTACTATAATATAAGACCGGGTATATAATATAATATAATATAATATAATATAATATAATGTAATAATATACCGGGTCTTATATTAGTTTTTGCTCCAAAAGATGCATTAGAGCTGATTGTCTGGCTAGGTCTTATTTTTGGGGAAACACGTTATTTCTCTACGGTAGATCCTAAGAAAGTGAAATTGCTGCATTCTAGGATATGAAAATTAGTAGACATTGCCAAATTGCCCCACAGCATTTTAGGCAAAATTGGGCTAAAGGGGACATTAAAATTTTCCTTGGGAAGGAAAAAGCTAACAGGGCAGCTTGATGGATATAGGAGGAAGAGTGAAGGTATAGTTTCTTTCCTTTTGTGCTCCCTTTGTTCTGGAGGGTAAAGGTTAGACCTCAGGTGATATTTGCCTGATAAGACAAGCCTCGGGCCTTCTCAGCACTGGCTGCCAGGGCTGCTACTTCTCCACAGGTCACCACCACTCACAGAGTCACCGACCATGTTCAGACAGGTTGTGGGTGGCAGTATTCAGAACCTTCAGGGTCAGAGCCTAAAGTATTCAAAGGAATCCTTCAAGTTCACTGACTGCAAATCAAAGAGAAGAAACAGCCTCCCTTAGTTTACCTGGGGAATTGGAACTGCCACAAACTGTGCTGAGATGACAGGCCCCTATATTTTTTGTCTCTTGTACTCTGGTCCAGTGTAACACACAATGAGATGGGGGATGGTCAAGATCAGGAATCAGCAAACTCTGGCCCATGGGCCAAATCTGGCCCACTGCCTGTTTTTTAAATAAAGTTTTATTGAAACACAGCCATGCCCATTTGTTTAGTATTATCTATGGCTGCTTTTGTGTTAAAATGGCAGAGTTGCTACAAGTGATCCGTGAAGCCTAAAATGTTTACCAACCCTGCTCTAGATGTAATTATAAATTCATAAGCCCATCAAACTTTTATTTTTGTTTATTAGGCTTGATTCTACTTATGATTGAAAAGTAAACCATTCACCAGACCCATTCAGGCTGCCACATGTACCTTGATGTTTTGCCATGATAATCAGAAACTCATGCAGACAGATGTACAAGTGAAGGCCTTATGGCTGTAGGAGAGAGCCCCGTGGAGAGGAGTTAAGCACTGCATGTAGGGTTGGACTAGATGAGTGCTTAAGGGTCCTCTCACCCCTGAGAGTTGTGAGTTTAAATCATTTTATTCAATAAGAATCTTGCAACAATAAATTTATATTGATGATGATAATTCAAATCACTGAAAATCAATTATTTCATTTAAATGCTGTAACCTTATGAGAAATTACTTTCATTCACCAAACACAAAGTGCCGAATAATATGCTAAGCATTGGGTAAGGTTACAAAGAAGAATGGTGAAAGAGCTATAATTCCAAGATGAATTTTACAATTCTTAAATTCTTCATTTGCTTTGATAGGCTGTGTGGTGCAGGTTTTCTGGTTAGTTGTTAACGCTAGTGAGTTTAATAATTGTGTCACCTTTTTTGTTTCCAGCTTTATCCTGCCAAGAAATAACTGATGATGAGGTCTTGGATGCAAGCTGCTTGTTGGATGTCTTAAGAATGTACAGATGGCAGATCTCTTCATTTGAGGAACAGGTGAACACAACATTCAAAACAGATTTACTTGGAGAATGCTTCCCCCTAACGAGCTGGGGTCTGAGCTTACAATGATGGCTGCAAAACAGCTGCATTGCTGCAGCGGGAGGAATAAATGCCAGTATTGACTTTGCAGTTGCCTGGCCTGAGTGTACATTCCTGTGACATTTTAGGCAGCCTCCATGTTCTGGGCTAGATTATGAGCTTTGTTCCTGCTTTCATGATTAGAGGAGAAATACAGCTCTGTTTCACCTGATGGATGGAAGGAAGATTAGCAGGATAGGGCAGAAACACAGGTTCCAAAGAACAAAAATCTGTAGTTCTTGAATGACGTGGCACTTCGTTGGATGATAGGGACACCTGAGTCCTTTAGAGAGAGGCAGGTGGCTTCACCCTAGACGCCCAGAGGGTCAGGCGAGACCCTTTTTTGGATCACACCCTCATGTAAAAAAGAAGAAAAAAATGTCTTCAGAGGCTGCCTTAAAGTGGCCCCAGACTGAGAGCAGGTGTCCTGTGCATCCCGAGGGCTATCTTCCAGCCACTTCCACCTCCTTTTCCACAACGCCAGATTCCCCGTCTTTTTTGGTCCCAACCACCCGCCTCCTCCCCAGACCGCTATTACCAATGCCGGTCTGAGGCTAAGACTGAGAGGGTGAAGGTCTAAGGACAGAAAGAGTAGCGTCCAGTGGGGTTCGGGTGCGTCCTCACGAGCCGAATTCCCAGAACAGCCTTGTCCAGTTTTGTGTTGGCTGCTGCTGCTTCCACCGTCCAGATACTGGACCAGAGCAATGGGAGACGGCCTTTGGGCTCCCAAAACGGTGGGGTTGAAATGCAAAGCATTTCAAAGCTCTGAAAAATGAGGTGGGAAGGCTTTCTAGCGCCTCTCATTTTTAAAGATTATCTCTGTTTCCCCTTTAATCTGAAGCCATGCATACGTTTTTTTAAAACATGACATTGACGATACCTATATTTTCTTACCATGCATCTCGATTCATCTATTATGTGTTGAAATGTTTTTTCCATTTGGAAAATCCTTTTTAAATCCTGCTGTAACTGGAATGATTTAGCCACGATGTTTTTGATTTTTCTAAAGTGAGAATGACTGAGATTCAGTCACCAAGGACATCAGCCGAGTTTTCTAAGCCCTGCTCTTCTGTCAAGGACCCACTTAAGGCCCAGTTACTCCCTAAGCATCTACGGCTCACAGCAGTCACTGAGCCAGGTAGTGCGTTAGTGTGGGTGGAAGAGAGGCGAGCATGTCTGTCCTCTTGGAAGGCATCCAGAGCACTGCCCGGGGCCTCATCTTCGTTACTATTCATCTAGTCAGCCAAGAGCAGCCAATAGGCTTCCACTGTCAACCGCTTTTCAGTGTCTGCAGGTAGAGCTATGGGAGAGGCATTGGGCTAAGCGCTTTCCTCGTGGGAATTACTGATTTCACCCTCACAGCAGTCCCGTAAGGAGTTCCTGTTACTATGCTCGTTTTGCAGATGAGCACACTGAGATCCAGAGACGCGAAGTGATTTGCCCAAAGTCACATAGCTCTTTCAGTGGCAGAGCCAGGATTCGAACCAGTCTGATGCTAAAGTGCACACGTCAGCTCCAGCCTCTTCTGCCATACGATTTTTTTTCTCAAGGCCAAGTAGCTGACTGTGACAGAATAGGGTTTGGATCCAACTCCATCCTGTCTTGGGATTTTTCTCCGTGGTGAAGCCCTGCTCATTGCTTCAAGGGTTGATCCAGATGCCTGACTTTGAGGCTCCCTGAGCCTCCCAGGAGGAGCCGATTCCCTCTCTGTCCCCTGTGGCTCCTTGGCCATAAGAGGGCTGTAGCATTGTGCTGCTAGGTAATAGCTGGGCGGCTGCATCTGTGGCTGCATTGTGAGTCTCTGAGAGCAAGATCCTTGCCTTATTTCTCTTGTAATCTCTATCACTCTCTTGCTAAGTGCTGTTCGTAGCCTAGGAGGGGATTCATTTATACATGCCACCAATATGTATTGAATGCCTGCCTGGAGCAGGGCCTGTTGGGGGCCTGGAGTTGAAGCAGCAAACTTGACTGACGGGGTCCCTGCTCTCACGGAGCTCACATGCAAGTGAGGCTGTAGACAGGAAACAGGTAACTTCAAGATACGCTAATAATAGTAAAACAAACAGGGCATGACAAAGTGTGAATGTGGGGGCCTGGGAGCTGGGGTCGGAGAAAAGCACTTGGGAGACCACTTTAGATGGCCAAGGCTCTTCGGAAGTCCTGAGGTCTTGGCTGAGACCTGAGGCCTAAAAAGAAGTAAGGCCTATTAATGTCCGGGTGCAGGGTGTTCCAGAGGAACCAGCCAGGTGAAAAGCCTGAGATAGTGACAAGTGTGCAGTGTTTGGAGGACAGTGAGAAGGCCAGCATGGCTGGGGCCAGGGCGAGGAGAGCAGTGAAGGAGCAGGGGTCCCAGACGTCAGGGCCTGGGAGGCTGTGGCAGGAGTTGGGCTTCTCTGTGTGCGGTTGGGGAGCCACTAGAGGCTTCGAGCAGGGATCCGGTGTATGTTTGAATGGGACCACGCTGGTCGCTGTGTACAGGAAGGACTGTAGGGACCAAGATGGAAACAGAGAGGGAAGCTGGGAGGCAGTTATCCAGGCAGATGTCCAGGCCAGGGATGGCGTGGCTTTGACTGGGGCTGGGGCAGGGGAGACACGGAGAGTCCTCAGGGAGTTCGGGTGTATTTTGGAGGGAGAGCCTGCAGGACTGCTGTTGAATTGACCAGGGGTGGGGTTAAGTCGGGGAGGGTTGGTGAGGGAGGGGCTCCTTGAGGAGATGCCATTTTGGTGGAGACCTGGAGGGTGAGAAGGAAGCAGCCCGGTGAAGATCTGGGCAGAGCTCCTCAGGCAAGAGTGCGGGAAAACAGGCCCCGAGAGGGGAATTAGCGTGGTGCATTCAGGAGCCAAAAGAGGCCCGGGGCACTAGACCTTGGTGGTGAGCATGCTGTAGTCTGTACAGATGGCGAATTATAATGTTCTACACATGAAACTCATGTTATAAACCAGTGGTACCCCAATTTTCAAAAAAGAGGGGTAGGGCATGGTGAGGGAGGGAGACTTCTAGGGTCTGGCTCCTATCAAGCTTGGTAGGCTAGCTAAGAAGGGGGCGCGGGGTTTACTCTGGCAGTGAGAGCCGTTCGAAGGTTGGAAGCGGAAGAGTCGAGTCATTTGCCTTTAGAAGATCACACTGGTGACTGTGGAGGGACACTAAGCGCGGAAGCCTAGAGGGTCAGCGTCGTCAGAGTTCAGGGGAGGAGAGACCTGCCCATCCCGGAAGAGGGGCCGCTTTGGCTTTTTGAGAGAGGGGCGTTTGAGTTCATTCTTAAAGAGTAGTCCCCTGCCATGTGATGCAGCAATTCCACTTGTGAATATAAACCCGAAAGAATTTAAAGCAGGGACTCAAACAGGTATTTGTACACTCATGTTCATAGCAGTATTTGCAGTAGCCAAAAGATGGAAGTAACCCAAGTGTCCGTCCATCAGCAAATGAGTGGAGTGTGTGTGTGTGTGTGTGTGTGTGTGTGTGTACACACAATGGAATACACGTACAGACAATGGAGCCTTAAAAATGAAGGAAATTCTGACGCCTGCTATAGCATGGATGAACCTTGAAGACGTTATGCTAAGTGAAATAAGCCAGTCACAAAAGGACAAATACGGTATGAGTCCTTGTATAAGGTACCTAGCGTAGTCAGATTCGGAGACAGAAAGTGGCACGTGGTTGCCAGGGGCTGGAGGGAGGCAAATGAGGGGCTAGTGTTTCATGGGTACAGCCTTTCCGTTTGCGAAGATAAAAACGTTCTGAAGATGGGTGATGCTTTTGGTGGCACAACAGTGTGACTGTACGTAGCACTACAGACTGTTCTATGTTACGTGTATTTGACCACAATGAAAAAAAGAAACGGAGTAGTCAGGCGGAGTGGAGGTCAGGGCCATCTCCGTAAAGCTGAAACAGGCTCAGAGAAGCTGGCCTGCAGGCCTCCCACCAGCTTTCTTTCCTTCTCTCTCCCCTCGGGCCTCCCAGTCGTGGGTCTTGATTGTGAAACTCTCTAGGACGGGACTGTGTCCATTTAACTTGCTGGGCCCCGAGAAGGTGGAAAACAAATCCTGCCCACAGCCCACAGCTGGAGGAGGGCTGCCCGGTGGTCCCCGTGGGAATGGTGCTGATGCTGCTGTGGCCGCCTCAGGCCTCTCTGAAGAATGCTCTGCCCTTTGACAGGATGCTCACGAATTATTCCATGTCATTACCTCGTCATTGGAGGATGAGCGGGACCGTCAGCCCCGGGTCGCACATTTGTTTGATGTGCATTCCCTGGAGGTAAACCATTAATATTTCCGATACATTGAATGAGATGGTGCATATTTAATGGGTGTAGGGACCACAAGTATCATCTTTATACAGCTTTAAACTCATGAGAGTCAATACAAATCAGCAGTGGGGCTGGGGCTGGGGCTGGGGGCGGGGCTTCAACTGCAAACTGCCCTTGGTGATTGGGAAGGCCCTTTAAAGTGATTCATTGCTGCAGTTTGTTGTTGGCTTGGAGACAAAAGAATATAGTTTTCCCTCCATTTAATACAGGGGAACAAGGAGCCGTGGCAATGCTAAATCAATCCTCATTTCCCTGGGACATTATAAAAGTTGATAAACGTTAACTAGTAAAGGGGGGAAATATTCTGGAGACAGGAAATGTGTTTTGATGGCATTTGATGAAGGAATAGGCACAGTAATCACCCAAGGAGTATGGTTGAGGCTACTTTGAGAAACCTTTGTTGAAAGCTGATGTTTAGTGGGGAGGTCAGCATAGAAACTTGTAAGATTTAGGAATGGGATGAGGGTGATAAAAGGATGGCAGTAGGTTTTCAGTCTGTTTCTTTTCTTTCCCCTACAGCAGCAGTCAGAAATAACTCCCAAACAAATAACCTGCCGCACAAGAGGTAGTCATTTTCCATTGAACTGTAACACATAAGATGGGTACTTTTTAGATATGACAATAATTTGCTTGTTTAAAAATTTTTTTTCTGGTGACATCCAGTCTGGCTTGAACTGCGGGTACTTGCAAAGGAACTTGTGTTTGGGAAACAGCTTTAAATTGTTCCCTTGGTGAACGTCTTGAATTGTTCCCTCATACTCTAGCCCTGCTCGGTTTCCTCCAAATAGACTTATTTCTACTTCACACAAGGGTTTTCTTTTTACCTTCTTGGAGTAATCTTGTGAGGAACTTAAGCTGAAACTGTCATGTCCTCAGCATTTCCACTTTAGCCAACTTGTACTGCAAATGATCACAATCCTCCTAAGAAGGAAATCATTGTTTTCTTCAGATTTAAACTTAAAAACAAAAAAAAACAAAAAAAAGCAACAAAAAAACCACATCTATTCCTTTGTATATTTGTAGTAATAAGACAATTATCTTTTCGCCCATACTGTGTTCCAGGCACTGTAATATGTCATTTAAACCTCACAGCTCTGTGAAACTGACGATACTGGAGATAATGGGGCAATAATTATCCCCATTTCCCGCAAACTGAGATGACGTGACTTCCAGAGGTGAAGTGACTTCCCAGGTCATGTAGCTTAATAAGAAGCAAAGCTAGGACCAAGCCCAGGGTTGCCTGACTCTACGGCCTGTGTTTCTTACTAGCATACTGCACTGTTTATTTCAGTAACCCCCATCCTATAAAAATTAAAAATTAACGTTTTTCATATCTTGCTTATTCTGATTTCGGAAGTTTATTTCACTTCATGGAATGTTGACTTATGGTATTCTTTGGACATCTCAAACATTTTAAGCATATGTTTCTAAATATGTTGTTAAACACAAATTCCTTTATTAAATGTGGCTGTACCCATTATACAGAAACCACATTTAAGACCTGTATAAATTCTCCTGTGAAGGGAATGGGTTGTCTTTTTGAGGGAAGTCAATATGAAAAGTTCTTTCAATTTACTTTTCAACTTTTTTCTAAAGAGGGAGTTGCTACCACATACTAAAAAGGAGAGTGAATTTTGAGGTTGGTGTCAAAGGGCAGGCTGGGGGTGGCATATCACAAGGTGTTTTGTGTTCCAGGGGCACCTCATCCCATGTCCAATCACTGGAAATCTCAGCATCCTTTCCATGGAAGACTTACGAGTAATATGGTCTGCAAACACTGTGAACACCAGGTAAATACAATACCAATACTTCATATTTTCTGGTGAGGTTTTAAGATTCCTGAAGCATCTAAAGAATGTTGACTAACAGTGGTGTGTGGTGGTTGGGATGGCCTGGGCTCCGTACACTCAGTGGACCGACAGCCCACCTTTGGTCAGAGCTAACATGTCATCTGATCCTTCGAGCAGCAGACCCATCGTGGATTGGCAGGAATTCGAGTCCTAAGTTCACATCTATACTGATGGTGGACACAGCAGATTCTAGGGCTGTTGTTTTGGGTTGTTTCTGTTTTTTTGTTTTTCATTTTTTTGCTTTGAGGTTACAAAATCTTTATTTGGAAAATATCCAACACAATACAAAATAGAGAATTGTGCAGCTATCACCTCAATTGATTTTAGAATATTTTCATCACCTCCCCCCCCCAAAAAAAAAATCTGTACCCATTAGGAAGTACTCTCTATTTCTCATCCCACACTGCCAGCCCTAGGTAACCACTAATTTACTTTCTGTCTGTATAGATTTGCCTGTTCTGGACATTTCATATAAATGGCATCATACAATATATAGTCTTTGGTGACTAGTTTCTTTTACTCAGTACAATGTTTTCAAGGTTCTTCCATGTTGTAGCATGTGTCAGTACTTCATTCCCGTTTATTACCAAATAATATTCCATTGTATGGATTCATCAGTTGATGGCCATTTGGGTTGTTTCCACTTTGGGGCTATTGTATATAATGCTGCTGTGAATATTTACGTACAAATTTTTGTGTGGGCATATGTTTTCATTTCTCCTGGGTATATACCTAGGAATAGAATTGCTGGCTCCTGGTAATTCCATGTTTAATATTTTGAGGAATTGCCACACTGTTCTCCAAAGTGGCTGCACCATTTCATATTCCCATCAGCAGTGAATGAAGTTTCCAATTTTTCTACCTCCTCACTGATACTTATTATCTGACTTTTTAGTTATAACCATCCTGATGTGTGTGAAGTGGTAGCTCATTGTGGTTTTAATGGGCATTACCCTGATAACGATGTTGAATCTTTTAAAAAAAAAAATAAGGTCCATAGATTACAATTCATAATCTTTAATATCTTTTAAACTATAAGTTGCCCATTTGGCTCTTATTTTTTCTTGCATTTTGTGTTTTGACGCTACTGTAAATGGAATTTAAAAATCTTTTTCTAGTATATAGAAATACAGTTGTTTGTATATTGACCTTGAGTCTTGAGATCTTGCAAAGATTCATTTATTAGTTCTTGAAGTTTTGTAGATTCATTCGAATTCTGTTTGTAAACAGTCATGTTGTCTGTGAATAGAGTTTTACTTCTCTTTTCTTTACTTTTATTTCTTTACTTTCCAACTGTTATGCCTTTTGTTTATTTTTCTTGCCTTATTATCCTGGCTAGGACCTCCAACACAAAGTCGAATAGGAGTGGTGATAGGAGATATCCTTGACTTGTTTCAAAGCTTAAGAAGCAAGTATTGGTGTTTCATACATAAGTATGATATTAGCTTTGGGTCTTAGCATACCCCTTTTATTACACTGAGGAAGTACTATTCCTAGTTTGCTGAGAGTTTTTATCATGAATAGTAGTTGAATTTTTTTCATGCTTTTTCTGCCCATATGAAGGGTATCATATTTTTCTTTTATTCTGTTAATGTGGTGAATTGCAGTGATTGATTTTTCTTATGTTAAATTAGCCTTGTGTTTCTGGGATAAACTCCACTGTATTATGATGTATTATTCTTTTTACATATTACTGAATTTGATTTTTTAATATTTTCTAAGGGATATTAACGTCTGTATTGATGAGGAATATTGGTGTTACAATTTTTTGTATTATCTTTGTTGGTTTCTGTTGTAAGGATTATATTAGCCTCATAAAATAACCTGGGAAAGGTTTGGACCTTGGTTGATAATGGTATTGTCGCTTCCTTAAATGTTTGCTAGAGTTTGTCTTGTTTGCTAGACTTTGCTATTAGGCACATACACATGTATTAATCATGATGAGTTGACTCCTATTGTCATGATAAATTGTCCCTCTTTATCTCTGGTAAGACTCCTTGTCTTGAAGCCTGTGGCGTGTGATTAATTTCCATCTAACTGGTGTTTTTATTGTATATCTCCTTCTGTTCCCTCAGTTTTTTACCTATCTTTATTTTTGTATTTGTAATGTGGCTTTTGTAGACAGCATGTAATTGGGTCTTGTTTTTTTATCCAGCTTGACAATCTGCCTTTTAATTGGTGTGTTTAGTCCATTTACATTTAATTTAATGTAAGTATTTATATGGTTGGATTTAGATCTGCTATTTTACCATGTGTTTTCTATTTGTATCTCATATTTTTTGTTCTTCTGTTCCTTCTTTCTTGTTGCCTTTTGGGTTAATTGAATACTTTTTAGTATTTTGTTGTAATTCCTCTATTGGCTTTTTAACTATTTTACATTTTTGTGTGTGTATGATGACATCATGCAATTTTAACTTATCATGGTCCATTTAGAGTTAACATTATACTCCATGTAAAACATAGGAAACTTAATTCAAAATCAGAATTCTATTACCCCATCCTTTATGGTATTTTTCTCTTATGTGTTACATCTACATTCATTACAAACTCCACAATACTGTCATAATTTTTACTTTATTTACATGTAATGAAACAATTATATGTGTTTAAAAGAAATAAAAAGAAAAAATTTTATATTTGCCATTTTAGGTGTTCTTCAGCTTTTGGTAACTCTCCAGTCATTCAAAGTTTTGTTTTGTTTTGGTCCAGATTTCACAGTTTTTATCTCAGGGAGAGTTAGATTAGCCAAGCTACGCTGTCATCACCAAAAGCTGGAACTCTTACTCTATTTTATCTTCTGTTTTCTGCAATTAATAATATAACGTGCACATCTTTCCACATCATCATGCATTCTTCTCACATACCATTTTTAATATAGTATTCCATTTTGTGGACATTTTATAATTTATGTAATCATTCCCTAGAAATGCAACTATTCGCATTTTGCTATTATAAATAATACTGTGATGAAGATCCTTGCAGTTAGGTCCATGGTTATAGCCTTAGGATAAAATCCCCAAATTACTGGGTCAGACATGTTATCTTACAGTTTTTCCAAGCTACCTTTATTATTATCATACCTCTTATGTTCACAAGTTGTTTTTAATAGAATTTGCTTCTAGCTAAGTACATTATATTTCATTGTATTACTAATGTTGGACATCTAAACTGTTTAATAAGCATATATCTTTCCATCTATAAAGTTCTGAATTGAACTTAAGTCCTTTGTGGATTTTCTGCAATATTTGTTTCAGAGTCCTGTTCGATTTGATACCTTTGATAGCCTTTCACTAAGTATTCCAGCTGCCACATGGGTAAGTAGTGATCTGTGCTTTCTTTTGGGTCTGTTTCAGAGACATTTGAATTTGAAAGGGCTTTGAGGCATTTTGTGTAACTCAGGTGCCACGCATTATTTTGACAGGTGGTTGGGTGAACCCATCCTAATTTTAGTATGTGGTACCATGGCCCGATTTGGTGGGGAGAAGGTGTGTGGTTTTTCTCTTCCTGCAGAAATTTTGGCTTTTTTGAACACATACACACGTACATATTAATCTCAAATTCAAAGATATCTTAAACACTGTGGAAGTCCCTAATTGTCTGTAATGTTATGTCCTCCTACCCATGAATCCATCACAGTAGCAAGTCTAGCGTGCTTTGAGCTTCATGTTTGTTCGGGAAGCATGCAATTATGTCTGCTTTTACTGCCTATATAAGCAAAAATAATGGTCTGGCATTCACCTTGCCATCTGTTAGTCATTTCAATATAGCTCCCCTTTGAATCGTAATAATGAGTTTTCTTCTCATGCTGTAGGGTCATCCCTTGACCCTGGACCACTGCCTTCACCACTTCATCTCATCAGAATCCGTGCGGGATGTCGTATGTGACAACTGTACAAAGGTATGACTTTTACCCCAAATATCATCTCCTCCCCTGCACTGTGGGTCCTGATACAGTGCCTCTCCCACCATTGGCCCCGAGCTCTGCTGACTATTCCCAGAGGATCTTTTCAGCCACAGCTATTTCTGCTTAACTTGGTTAGGAGATTGGCAGCCCATGGACCAAATATCTTTCCCTGATGCGTTTTGTTTCACCCACAGAATTTTTAAAGTAGAAATTTGAATGCCATGCTTTAAGATGGGACATGCCCTCTCCAATTTGCTACCGTCACCTTCATTCCCACTTGTCTCACACCCTGCCTTACCTATGCTGCCTGCCTAACCCCCTAAGCAGTTGAATTTCACCCTCCGGATTTAGAGGGACTGTGTGGAACAGAATTTTTGAAGACACACAACAAAATAGATTATATGCCAATGTCAGAGCTTCTTTATTTCTCTTGCCTCCACTGTTGCTGTTACTTAAGGACTAAAACAGTGAAAACCCACAAATAACTGGGCAGCAGGGGGAAATCAAGTGCCAACTGAATACAGGTATAATACCCACCCTTGACAGGCAGCTCTCCATAGATGTCCTACGTCAAGAATTTTTGCAAAGAGATGTTTCTCTTATTTCAGATTGAAGCCAAAGGGACATTGAATGGGGAAAAGGTGGAACACCAGAGGACCACTTTTGTTAAACAGTTAAAACTAGGGAAGGTGAGCCCACACCACACATCTTTGTTGCCTTTGCTTTCGAGGACTCCCTGTAGCCCACTCCTGACATTCGGCACTTTCTGGTTTCTCTCGCACCCGCAGCTCCCTCAGTGCTTGTGTATCCACCTCCAGCGGCTGAGTTGGTCCAGCCACGGCACGCCCCTGAAGCGGCACGAGCACGTGCAGTTTAATGAATTCCTGATGATGGACATCTACAAGTACCACCTCCTTGGACATAAACCTGGTCAACATAACCCTAAACTGAACGAGAAGGCGGGGCCTGCGCTGGAACTGCAGGACGGGCCGGCAGCCCCCAAATCAGGTGTGTGCCCGCGGAGCCGAGGCAGCGGGAATCCGCAGCACAGAGAAAAGGAATTTGGCATCACCAGCTTTTGGGGCCCTTATGCCATGAGGGCTTGAGTGGTTGTTTAGATTCTTGAGACTATCAGGATTGGGGCAAAAGGGAGAAGATATCTTAAAAGAGGTTAAAATTATATAATAATGAGATGTATAATTTACATCTCATGTAAAAACTATCACAGTTGAAAAAATATAGGAAAAAAAGCTTAAGATTGCTTTCTGGTCTTTTGACTAAGCAATAATTGGCTCACATCATTCCAGTGAATTTCTTTCAATTTTCCCTCCAATACAGTCATCTCATTAAACAGGAAATGTGGGGAGGAAATGTCCTGGCTAAAAATCGCCGAACATCTTATTTGGGTTGCTATTTTGTCTTTACTGAATGACTTATCTAGTTCTGTTACTGTCCTCACTTGAGGTGACTTGTTGAACTGGGTCTCAGGGAAGCAAGGTAGCTATTGTTACCCTCAGTCTTACTGATGAGAAAATCGAGGCTTTATGAGGTCAAATGATTGGCCAAAGGGCAAACAGCAGATGGGAGACCTGGCACTAGAAGATAATGTTGGGTCATTTGTTGAAGTTATCTTATCTAGTATGTGGAGTTCTTTACTTATGGATGAGGAAAACCCGCCGACTTTAAGGACTCGAAACTCACCACCTGCCTGCTGCACCCTGTCAAGTCAGGACTACTTTCCCTGCACCCCACATTTTCCCCACTTAGCATCCCTTACCACTTTTATTCTTTCTTTACATCCACAGTTGCGTGGCCTGGCAAGGACATCATTTGTAGGAAGACTGTATTTTGCCCTTTTTTCAAAGGATCAGTAAATTGACGCCAGGGACAATTGGGGTGGGGAGAGGGCTCAGTCCTGGTCTTTTGACTAAACAATAATTGGCTCACATCACTGGAAAGTGAATGATGTGAGCCAGGTCCTGTTTTAAATCAAGGACCTCCTCAGCCTCATTTCCTCCTCTCCTGGGCGGGAGTGCAGGGCTGTTCATGTTCAGAGCCTGGTGGCTGTGATGAAAGAGGCCAGTCGTGAACTACGTGGTACTTCCAGGCCCCCCACACATGACACTTGAAAGGAAAAGAGATGTGAATTTCTCCTGAATTATTTTATCTACACCCATAAACATTTATTAACACTGTTACATGTTCGTATTCTTTAGAAGCTGATAATTAAAGAAGAGGGAATGTTTAGATCAGTGGCTCACAGCAAGGAGTTTCGCCTGCCAGAGGACATTGGGCAGTGGCTAGTGACATTTTTAGATGTCACCACTGAGGGGTATTTGGTAAATAGAGGCCAGGGAGGCTGTTAAATATCCTGCAGTGCACAGGACAGCCCCCACCACAAAGACTGATCTGTCCTAAATGTATTCAATAGTGTGAAGGTTGAGAAACCTTGGTTTAGGTCAAAATGCCAGTAAATCAGCTACTGCTTAACTCTGACACATGTCTTTAGCAAACAGGGATAGAAATCTCGAAGCTTCACAAAGCTGTCAAAGTGAACAGCAGACCAGGAGACAGATACACTTTTCCTATTGTGGATTAAAACAGGGAGACAGGGACAACCAAGATGGCGCAGTAGGTAAACGCTATGTTTACCTTCTCTCACAACCACATCAAAATTACAACTAATCTACAACCATTATTGAGAATTGCCTAAAATCAAGCTGAATAAGCCCTACAACTAAGGATGTGCAGAAGAAGCCACCTCCAGACTGGTAAGAAGGTCAGAGACGTGGCACAGGCTGGTTCCACACCCATGTGTGACCATTAAAGATCTGGAGGGCTATTTTGGCTATGGGGGCCCCCCCAATCCCCTAAAGGAGCAAGAGATCCCAGTCCCACCCCAGCCCAGGGTTCCAGTGCCAGGGAGAGGAGTACCTATAATTTTTGATTGTGAAAAACCAGAGATTGTGACTGAGTAAGACTGAGGGCAGCTGCACTCACAGATGCTCCTCTTAAAGGGACTGGGTGCGGACTCACCCACCAACAGAATCACTTGCTCTGAGCTCCAGCACTGGGGCAGCAGCTGGAAAGGCGGCAGGGACAAATGGGGGGGAATTGAGTTGTCTGGCTTGGGACGAGGACTGGAGAGGCAGCTTTCTACTGGACAGGGGAGCTGGCAGAGACCATTGTGTCTTTGCTGAGCCCTCCCCCTTCCCGGTGCGCGTGAACACAGGCAGCTGCCATTTCTGAGTCTCCACTGTTTGTTCACCCTGCCCTGGCGATTTGAGACCTGGCCCCACCTGACTTTTGGGCACACCCAGGATGCTTTCAGTGACTTTTTCATGCAGACCGCTTGCCTTGGTTCAAGCTGCACTCTCTTAGGGTCTCTCAAAGTTCGCAGAACCCAGACAAGCAGCATCTGTCTTGAGTGTCCTGTACCTCTGGCTGAGCCAGCCCTAAGCTGGCACTAGTGGCAGCTGGCCTTGGTTCTTAGCTTGGCCTCTCAAAGGTTCTTTGAAGCACAGCACAGGTAGCAGACATCTGAGGATTTCTTTCTGACTCCTGCTAGATGGTCCCAGGTGGGGCATAGGCTGTGGCTGAAGACCTACAGTGGATCCCCTCCAAGGTGGTCCTGGGGCTGGCACCCCCAGTGGCCAGCTTCAAAATGAACTGGAGCATCACCCAGCCATCTCCAAATACGACACACCCATGGGGCGGATTGGGCAGGCACCAGAGTCCTGCTGAGGCAGATCCTGCTCTGCAGGATCAGTCCCTGCACAACAACTTTTCCACTGTAGTCAAGGCCAGTCCTCACAACCAGTAAGCCCAAGAGTCAGTCCCTCAATTGATGTACAATTATCAACCAAGGCTCAACTACAAGAGGAGGGCACACACAACCCACACAAGAGACACACCTGGAGCGCGTGGCTCAGGTGACCAGAAAGACTGTGCCACTGAACCCCACAGCATACCTACTACATAAGGCCACTCTGCTAAGACCAGAAGACATAGCAGCCCTACCTAATACATAAGAACAAACACAGGGAGGCAGCCAAAATGGGGAGACAAAGAAACATGTCCCAAATGAAAGAACAGAACAAAGCTCCAGAAAAAGAACTAAGCAAAATGGAGATAAGCAATCTGTCAGACGCAGAGTTCCAAACACTGGTTATAAGAATGCTCAATGATCTCATAAAAATGGATATGGAAACCATAAAAAAGAACCAGTCAGACATAAAGGATACAATAATGGAAATGAAGAATATATTATAGGGAATCAACAGTAGATTAGATGAAGCAGAGGATCCAACCAGCGATGAAAAAGATAAGATAGCAGAAAACACCGAACCAGAACAGCAAAAAGAAAAAAGAATCCAAAAAATTGAGGAGAGTTTAAGGAGTTTCTGGGACAATATCAAGCATATCAACATTCGCATTATAGGGGTACCAGAAGGAGAAGAGAGAGAGCGAGGAATTGAAAACCTATTTGAAGAAATAATGAGAGAAAACTTCCCTAACCTGGTGAAGGAAATGGATATACAAGCCTAGGAAGCACAGAGAGTCCCAAACAAGATAAACCCAAAGAGGCCCACACCAAGACACATCATAATTAAAAGGCCGAAGGTTAGTTACCTACAAGGGAGCCCCCGTAAGACTGTCAGCTGATTTTTCAACAGAAACTTTGCAGGCAAGAAGGAATGGCAGGAAATATTCCAAGTGATGAAAAGCAACAATATATAACCAAGATTGCTCTACCCAGCAAGGCTGTCATTCAGAATTGAAGGACAGCTTCCCAGACAATAAAAAGCTGAAGGAGTTCATCACCACCAAACCAGTATTACAAGGACTCTTAGAAGGACTTCTTTAAGATGGGATGGGGGTTAAGGACGGGTGAAAGGGGAAGGGATTAAGAAGAACAAGTTGAGTGTTATACAGTAGTCATGGGGATGTAGGTTATAGCATAAGGAATATAGTCAACAATATTGTAATAACTAGGTATGGTGCCAGATAGGCACTAGATCTATCAGGGTGATAGATGGGACTGGGGTTAGGGTCAGGGTGAAAAAGGTGAAGGCATTAAGAAATATAAATTGATAGTTAATACAGTATGGGAAATACAGTCAACATGTTGTAAAGATCATATAAGGTGCCAGATGGGCACTGGACTTATCAGGGGCATCACGTCACAGACTGTGTAGATGCCTGGATCAATGCACTATAAACCTGAAGAGCTGCAGTAGAATAATATTGAATGTCAAGTAGATATATAGGTATATGTAGTCATGGGATGTGGAGTACAACATAGGGAAAATACCGTGTTTCCCCAAAAATAAGACCTAGCCAGACAATCAGCTCTAATGCGTCTTTTGGAGCAAAAATTAATATACGAGCCGGTCTTATATAAGACCCAGTCTTATAGTAAAATAAGACCGGGTATTATATTAATTATATTATATTATATCATATCATATTATATTGTATATTAAAGACCCAGTCTTATAGTAAAATAAGACCGGGTCTTATATTAATTTTTGCTCCAAAAGATGCATTAGAGCTGATTGTCTGACTAGATCTTATTTTTGGGGAAACACGGTAGTCAATGGTATTTTAACAGCTATATAAGATTTCAGAGGGGTAGTAGCTTGGGGGGTGCGTTATCACTTCATGAGGGGTTTAAGTGTCTATTACATTGCTTTGTACACCTGAAACTAATAAAAGAAAATAAAATAAATTTAAAAAAAAAACAGGGAAAGGGAGGAAATTCTATGAATAAACATAATACAAAAAAATGTTTTTTTCTTTATAGCATTATTGGGTAAATTTCAAAGTAATCAAAACCATGTTTGGTTTACCCAAAGCCTCTGCCAATTTTAATTGCCTTGGGCCTTTTTCTCTTGCAGTTCTGAATCAGCCAGGGGGCCCCAAAACCCAGATGTTTATGAATGGCGCCTGCTCCCCATCCTTGCTGCCTACCCTGCCAGCCCCGATGCCCTTCCCCCTCCCAGTGGTTCCTGACTACAGGTGAGCCATTCTTTAGAAGCACATTTTTCATTCATTGTAGACTGCTGTTTCTCTTGGTTTCCAAAATTAGCTTTTCACAAAAGTGAATGACAATGTTCTTTCATTTTTAAGGTGAAACTTCACTAATACAACTTCCTATTTTGGTCTAAAATAGAAATCACTTTAAAAATAAGAATTATAAAACTATATAACATTTAAATATGTACATGTTATGTGTATGTGTGCATATATGTATGTATGTATGTATGTATGTAGAAATAAAACATAATGAAGAAAAATTTGAATTTCTTGGGATACCACCTAGAGTTCACCTGTTAAATCATTAAGGTGTTCCGCTTTGTAAAGTCGTGTGTGTGTGTGTGTGTGTGTGTGTGTACATATACTACCCAATATACATATACTCACAGAATGGACATCTTACCAGTAAATACGTCTGTTTTTTGATGGTTGTGTACTATCCAGTTGTATGGATGTACCATTGTATCAGTCCCCAATCACTGACCATCTAGGATTTTCCTTTTTTGTGTGTGCCTATAAATGTTCTTTGTTGTATTTGTAAACCACTGGCATTTGTTCCTATTGTTCAGCTCTTCCATGTACCTCTTCCGGCTGATGGCAGTTGTCGTCCACCATGGAGACATGCACTCTGGACACTTCGTGACTTACCGACGGTCCCCACCTTCGGCCAAGAATCCTCTTTCAACCAGCAACCAGTGGCTGTGGATTTCCGATGACACTGTCCGCAAGGCTAGCCTGCAGGAGGTCCTGTCCTCCAGTGCTTACCTGCTGTTCTACGAGCGTGTTCTTTCTAAGATGCAGCACCAGAGTCGGGAGTACAAGTCTGAAGAATGACTCTGACCCGGCCCCAAAGTCAGAGCTGATGGCACTGTCCAAACTTTCCAGGAAAAACACAAAATCAGATCGTGTGTGTGCGCACGCGCGTGTGCAGTCAGCCCCACTATAGTCCTTCAGCCTTCTGGTGTGTTCTAAGAGCGGGCTCCACATGGGAGCCAGTGGCCCAAATTCAAACCAAATCAGGCTCCCTGAACAGCACAGCTAGTGTCCACTGGAAGGGGTTGTCATCGTGTTAGGAGAGCATTCATTATGTCTAGAGTATCTTTTTACTCACCTGATACAGGTAATTAAAAAAAAATCAGACACCGGAAGCCACCTTTTTTATATTCTGATGTGTTAGGTGTTCTCAGAGGGGACTTAACTTTGCCTGATCCTCTGATGTTTCAGCATAGATCTTTTATTTTTCATAAGCAGGCCCATAAAATTGTTGACAAGAACTAGTGAAAATATTAAAGGCAACAATTTAGAAGAAAAAGTGCCTTTCACTTTCAATTGCTTTTGTAGCACGTCCATTCTGGAAAATATGCATTCTCTAAGTCATAGAAACAATTTCTGAAAAGCCCTCTCTTCCTCCCAAGTTTCTCAGTGAATAGCAAAAGAACAGTTAAAAGATGCCTAAAGAACACACGCCTTCCCTTTTGTATCTTTTTCTAATCCTTCGATCCTTTATATACAGTAAAAGCTCATCTGCCAAATCTGCCCTTCGGGGAAATTCTTTCACTGCTTTGTCAATTCTAAGTGAAACTCTTACATGTTGCTTTTATCTTTTGTATACTGGACTGAGATATGATTGCTGCATATTATAAACCCGTGAGAATGGCCAGAACTGAGCAGTACCCGTGCAACATCTGTGATTCCTCTGCTGTGTGCAAAACGCTTTCTTACACAAAGATCCATTTTCAATGGACAGTTATTCTCATTTGTTTATTTATTGCCCATGCAGAGTGCTTAAGGTTTACAGGTGGGGCCTGGGACTACGTAAAAAGACACCCGCCCCCGCCTTGATTTGAGAGCTGGATTCAGAAGGAAGGGCACAGTGTGGGGCTGCAATTTCTCTGGACCTCAGTTTCCTCATTTGTAAAGTGAAGGGTTAGATTTGATCACTATCAAAGTCCAGCCCTTTCCACGAAAAGAAGTTTAAATTTTAAACATATAACTGCAGCTGACACCTAGTATTGTCATTTTGTTCTAGGTCCACGTTCTAAATGTATTTGTTTCCAGTAGCCTAATACAAAAAGATCATACTGAACGTCCTCTTCCCTCTTCAGGTAAGTCCTGAATGCAGCCCAGGGCCGAAGGTATTTGATGAAACACAGGAGTATCTATGTTTTAGCCAGATTTTTTATTTAAAAAAAAAACAAAACAAAACAAAACAAAAAAACACATTCAAACAAACTCTTCAGAGATAAGATCTGGAATCAGGCTGACCCAAAAGGCCACCTGAGGGAAGGCTAAGAGCCGTGCTTCCACTGGTGAGGGGGAGCTGGCGTCCGCTACAAGCACAAGAGGCCCAGGTGATCACCATTCCACCGGGCCCAGTGTGCATCAAGGACTCAACTCTCACCAATAAAACATACTGTGAAGGTTCTCCAGGCCACGAACACCAGGGTGAAAGCAGCAGCTTGAAGCCTCTGATGCAGTCAGCGCTGCTGTCCCTTCGTGACTCCCTGGCAGACCCTGGGTTTGTTGTGGAAATGAGCATGCCCATTTCACCTGAGTCTGGTGGGACAAACGCCCAACTGTGTGCCCTTAAACTGCGCTGCAAAGTTGTACCTTTCCGTAACTGCCGCTCTGCCACTATTTGAAATCTGCCGTTAAAGAGAGAGGTCAGGCACAAAAGGGGCTAATCCTTGGAACGGTTAGGTAGCTGTAAGCAGACGGTCAGAGCCAGGGTTTGAGCCAAGGTTGTAAATGTGAAAGATATATGTGCGAAGTCTCTTACCTGACTTAAAGCTGACTTCTTCATTTTGTAAATTATTCGGCATTAAGTAGCAGCCAAATAATCTTATTTCTAGTTTTAAGTTATTTACAAAATAGCTTCTTTTTGCAAAAACCTAAGTTAAACTAGTAGTTTATGCCATAACTGCTGATTTATGTACTTGCTAAAGGTACCTTTTGTATCTGCTGTGTATTATAGCAATAAAAGAATCATTTTCTTAGGAAAAAAAATCAACTGGTATTCTTTCATAATTGACCGATTTGATACAAACATCTTCTTTCTGAATTCTGCATTGTTGTATAATAAACACTACACTTTGGTGAAACTTTTTCTTTCCCTGTTGGTAAAGGAAATGCCAGCTCCCTCTTCAAGTACAGAGGGAAGGAGAAAATGAAAGTCCTACTTGAAAAATATTTTTATTTTCTAGTCTGCAGAATTTTACGAAACGTCAGATTGACCCGTGCAGCCAAAACCTTCTTGCGAACAGGGAGGCTGTGATACCAGTAAGTGTTGGTCGGGTGGTTCATCATAAGTAAACTTCCATGGGCCAGTGGAAGCCTGACCACCTCCACCCTCCGGGAGGGGTTTTTCCCTCGAGAATCCTTATGCCGGAAGAAGAAGTCTCTGCAGGCCCCAAAAGAGACGGAGGCGATGGGGCTTCCAGGAGCCAGTTCTCTTTCGTCATCTCGGTGCTCACCAATGTGGTCACAGCCATCTTTATACCTGTGGTGAGAGAGCAAGCACAGGCGTGGCCTGTTAGCTCAGTTGATTAGAGCGTGGTGCTGATAACACCAAGGTTGCCGGTTCGATCCCCGCATGGGCCACTGTGAGCTGCACCCTCCTTAAAAAAAAAAAAGCAAGCACAGGTCATAGAACAGCCCTGTCCTGAAATGCGCCAGGTTTCTGTAAGGGCTGCAGGGCGTCACCTATAGGTGAGCCAAGCCTGGAGCCTTTTCACTTTGTTATCAAGCCCTATTTGATCACCTGCTTTAAAACTCAACACACCAATAGAAGCCAAAAACGTGTTTCTAGTTCTCCTGGTTCGCGTATGTAAACCTCTATCATAAAATGTTTCTCCCTACACCTAGAATAAAATCCCCATTCCTTGCACAGTCTGGCCCCTGCTCACCTCTGAGCTGCACCCACACCCTCATTCAATGCTTTCAGGCAGTAATGATGGGATTTCCACTCCACAGACTCCAAGATCCCTCTGCTCTTCTCCAGATGGCTGTGTGTCTCATGCTTTCTCTCTCCATTTTGTTACCAGCTCAGACGTCGCCACCTGCACGAGCCCTCCTGTCACTACCATCCCCTAAACCAAACCCAAAGTTGTCTATTACCAGGGTGATTCTGCCCCCCAGGGGACGGGGTGATGTCTGGAGACATTCTGATTGCTATGACTGGGTGGGGCTGCTACTGGTATCTAATGGATGACGGCCAGGGACGCTGCCCAATATCTTACAGTGCCCAGAACAGCGCCTGCCACAGAATTACCTGGCCGCAAACATAAATAATGCTGCTGTTGAGAAACCCTGCCCTAAACCCAGGCCCCTTCCTCCTGGCCATTCTTGGTCAAATCAGCAAGACACACATCATCATCTGAAGCTACCTTGTTTAGCTGTTCATCAGCTAATCGCCTCTCACGTCCCGCTGTGGCATAAGCCCCACGAGGGCTGCTCAGGCTGTTCCTCCACGACATCCCTGATGCACTAAAGAATTATTTGTTGTACAAGTGGATAAAATATGGTGGAATCCTACACTCTTCCTTTTGGAAGAGGCAGGAGGTCGATAAACCTCAGTGCAGTGGCCTAAACAACAAAAAGTAAAAAACAAATAGGGTGTCACCTGTTGACGAGCACAAAGTTGAAGGTCTGTCCAGTCACCAAAGAAACATGATCCCGGACTCGCTCTAGAACTGGGATCCAGGGCTTTGGAGACAGAGTAAGGCCTGAGAACGTGTAGGTCAGCCCAGCATCGCCATATGTCGCCTGCTTCCTTGGTACGTTGTGCCACTTCCCAAACACCTGCACCCTGGCCAGTGCACCTGGGCAGGTGAAAACATGGCAGCTCAGAAAAGCAGGCAGGTGAGTGCCCTGCACCCTCACTCCCTGAGTTTCTGGGAGCGAAAGGGAAGTAAAACAGGAATAACATTGAATGCCCTGATGAAGACCACCCTGCAAAAAGTCATTGTAGCTTGCCCGAAACGTGCATATAGAACAGACTCTTGTCCTACATTTAGAGAAACATGGTCCTAGTCCAATTTCTCTTAAAACACCATAACTTAATTGCCTTAACTACAGTAGGAGCAGAATAAAGAGGCTAAAATGCGAGCAAGATGAAGTTAGGTTACACACTAGGGTGATTTTGCCAACTGTGAGGGACTAAGGGCATAGGGCCCCTTAAAAGGTGGGGCTAACACAGCTTAATCTGTAGTTTGGGGTCTGCCACCTTACAGCCGTTATCATTGTGTGGTCTCCGGACCAGCAGCATCCACATGACCCGAAAACTCAGACACTAGACTGCGGGGGCACGTCCCAGCAATCCAAGTTCACACAAGCAACAAAGTCCTCCAGGTGGTGCCGAGAACCAGGTGCACAATTACCTGGTTATTTGCTGTCTCTCCTCCTAGACTGGTGGTTCTCAGCCCTGGCTGCACGTTAGGATCAACTGGAGGCTTTTTAAAAACACTTATGCCCAGGCTGCACCCCCAGATATTCCGATTCCATTGGTCTCAGGTAGAACCCAGCATCTTTTTCCTTTTTTCAGCTTTCCCAGGTGATTCTAATAGACAGCCAAGCGCAGATTCACTTTAGTCATCTGTCAGTTCCCAGTGGGCAGGCAATCCTGCTTTCCTCAAATTTGTATCCAAAGCTCCTAACTAGGGTCACAGCCCACAGGGGTCCAGAGAGTATGTGTTGAATCAATTAACAAACTCATGAGTCATTAATGACTCCTGAGTTCCGATTTCTCTAAACATCGTTTTATCAAACAAGCCTTCAGCACATAACCTGCAGTCCTCTGCTTACCCGTAAAATATTCCACTTCTTGCTCCAAATCTCGGAAAATCTCGTCTGCTTCGGCTTTGCCAAACAGGACTGTGTAGTCGCAGTCCAGGCCCTCAGCTCGAATGTGTCGCCAACTGGGACCCGCTAGGTCAACGCCATTCGTCGGGGTTTCTCTCCTGGGCCTTTTCCTGGTGCTTTCCTCGTTCTCTCCCAGCTCTGCTGGACTTCCTCCTGTCTGCTCTTGCTGTCTCTTTCCCAAAAGGCCCCCTAGAGCCCCCTTCACCAAGAATCTGTCCATCCTGTCTTCACAAAGCAAGTGACGAGAGCCAGTGGCCAGGCAAAGAAAGATTGCCCAGAGTCTGTCCCAGATGTAAAAATGTACTTGGTGGCAAAGTGATCCCCACAGCAGCATTCCTCTTCACTGTTTTTAAGTTTCACACCATGTCCTAGAAAGGAAGTAGAGGACATTAAAACTGAAAGGGTCCCTTGGGATGACCTTGGTTTCCCCCACACACACCCTTGACTAAGAATAAGAATCACCCGGTTAGCTTGCAAAACCCCAAATGCTTGCACTCCAGCCTCAAAGCCCCTGAATTTTTAACGACACACGCCACTCCCTGCAATTCGCAGACCACAGGTAAATGTGGAAACTACAGTCCAAATCCTCGCTTTACAGATGGGGAAACTGACACCCAGAGAAGGGAAAGGGTTTGCCCAAAGTCACCCAGAAAAGCAAGTTATCTCTTTTTTTCACCCATACATGACCGGCCCACACACACCAGTATTAAAATAGGTAAGTATAGGGCCCGGCTCGGTGGCTCAGGCGGTTAGAGCTCCATGCTCCTAACTCCGAAGGCTGCCAGTTCGATTCCCACATGGGCAAGTGGGCTCTCAACCACAAGGCTGCCAGTTCAATTCCTCGAGTCCCACAAGGGATGGTGGGCTGCACCCCCTGCAACTAGCAACAGCAACTGGACCTGGAGCTGAGCTGTGCCCTCCACAACTAAGATTGAGAGGACAACAACTTGACTTGGAAAAAAGTCCTGGAAGTACACACTGTTCCCCATTAAAGTCCTGTTCCCCAATAAAAAAAAAAAGAGGTAAGTATATAGTAATCCTCAAATGGATATGTTGCAGAATCTAAACGTAACACAGTTAAACGTGATCATACGCACACACACCGAATTTTGATAAGAAAATAAAAAGTGTAATACGTGCGTGGGGTGAGGGTGGCGAGGGTTCTCTTCAAAGTCTCAGACAAACCTCGCGCAGCTCCAAATCCAGCAAATGCTGTAGAAAGTGCTGGCGGGAAAGAGAAGACACAGCCCGAGCGTACTTCCGGGTAATTTCAGCTGCAAGCTGGGAAACTCAGGCAAATTTGCAAAAAAAAAGCAATGGGCGGGCTCCGGGCGCCACCTATTGGCCTCTGGGCCCCGGCCCGCTGCAAGCACTACGGTATTTGAGTGTAACTAGTATGTTGAGGTTCATCTGTGGCTTGCGGGTTGTTCCATTTCGCCTCTCTCTGAGGATTAACTTGGGAGTTGGGCCATCAGCATATTGTGGCAGGCAGGGACACGAGTTCAGCAGACCGACGTGAAGTTGCCATTTGTCTCCTGCACTCTAGCTGTGTGGCTTCTACAGGCCACTTAGTCTCGGCTTGAATGGCCTCTCCTGTGCAGCGGGGGCTACACAACCTATGCCGTAAGAGCACCTTGAGCATTAAATGAGAGGACATGTGAGAAGTGCTTCCATGTTCCAAATATTAATAAATATCAGGGTCTGTTACTGCTCATTTTGTTTACTTGGCCTTCCCCAGTGGAATGAAAGCTCTGGGAGGTTGGGGGCTTTGTTTTGGGTCTTAGTGTACAGTTCTGCAGGTTTTGATAAGTGTACATACACAGTTGTGTGACCACCACCACAATTGAGATTCAGAACATTTCTATCACTGGACAAAATTCCCCCAAGTTCCTGACCACTCATGTGTTTTCTGTCCCTGCAGTTTTGCCTTTTCCAGAATTTCTTATTAATGACATCGTACAATAGATAGGCTTTCGTCTGGCCTCTTTCATTTAACATAATGTTTTAAGACATAACCTCGTTATTTGCATCAGTTCTTTTCATTGCTGAGTAGTATCCGCTGCACGAGTGCGGCAGTTTGTTTACTGATTTACCCGTTGAGGGACATTTGGGTTGTTTCCAGTTTGGGGAAATTATAAATAAACTCACTATATCCATTCATGCAGAAGCTTTTGTGTAAATATAGACTTAAGATTTAAATTGGGCAAATACCTAAGAGTAGGATTCCAGGAGCATCTGGAAAGTGTATATTTCACTTTATACTAAACTGCTGAACCGTTTTTCAAAGTGGCTGTAAGGGCAAATTATTTTAAATGATGGGCTTCTCTCCTTATCCGTAAGCTCCTTGTCCTAGGCACTGGGACACAACAGTAACAAGATAAAGTCCCTGCCGTCCTCCAGGTTACATTTTGGAGATGGAGACAGAAATAAGGAAAGAATAAGGAAGGTAACTTTAGATAGCACAGAAAGCTATACGTAAAGTGACTGGCCAGAAACTGGAGCAGAAAGAGAAAGCCTTTCAGAGGAAGGGTCCAGAGCTCAGACCAGAAGCTTCCAGGCAGGGACACAGTGTGTGCTAGAATGTAAAGACCACACGAGGGACAAGCTGGTTAGTCCAGTGAATGCTGGGACCCAGATTCAGTCATGGCAGTCGTAGCAGCCTTGCCAGCAGGGTAAGGAGCTGGGATTTTTATTTTAAGCATATTTGGAAACTAGAGGATTTTAACCGGGGAGTTATCATGATGTAATTTACATTTCAAACGGATCACTCCCGGAGGAGACCAGCGGGGGATTGTGAGGCAGGTTAGTTAGCATGACTTCAGGCAGTCAGGAATTCCCAGGCAGAAGGGACAAGGACAGTAGTATCTTTAAGGCCGTAGCCCTGGGAAACATCATTAGCACAGGACAGCTGGTTTGTTTCAAAAAGCCTTCTCAAAAGCCTCCTCCAGGCTGAGAATTTGACAAAGCTGTACCAGTAGACGTCAGCTATTCTCCTTAGATACACAAGAAAAAGTATAAAAACAGAAGTCTTTGCTTTAGCTGGTGGGCATCCCAGCTTCGGGTACCCCCTCGGGCTCGGGCGCTGTAACTCTTTGCTTTAATAAACTATCCTCTTCTGCAACAAAACTACAAACTGCTTCAGTTAACCTCTCTGGGCCTCTGTCCTCATTCTTCTAGTGCATGAGGCCACCAGGCTGGAGCCCCAGACACACATCAAAAATTCTTCATCAGTTGTAGCCAGGAGATGGAGAACATCAGCTGAATTCAGGCCTTATTTTGGAGACAGAATCAAGAGGACCCGTTTATGGTTTGGATGCGGGGAGGAAAGGAAAGAGAAGAATCCCAGGTGTATTGGGATTGAGGGGTGCGGTGGTGCCTTTGGGAGGATGCCTAGTTTGGAGTTTAATCTTCACAAACTCAGTTAAAGTCTCCCTCAAACCTTACAGGTTAGGCACAATGTTGCACAGCTTTTGCTCTACTTTGTCAGTAAAATAGGTTGTGAAAATTGGAGGAGATAATGCAGTACCTAAGCGCTAAACAAATACTATTTCAATGCTAATTTCACTCGCACAACAACAATACCGGGCAGGTACTTTTATGTTTTTACAGCTGAGAAGTGGAAGGACTTACCCCCCAGGCGGAGGTGTGACGCATGAATATAATGAATGAAAGAATAAGTAAAATGAATGAACCCAGCCCACAGCAGCCCCTCCCACACATGCGCACGAGGCCCTTGACCGCCCCCCGCCCAGCCCCCGGGTCGGAGCATGCGCGGGCGTCTTGGCGCGAATTGGGGGCCGCCAGTGCCTGCGCGAACCTCGCTGGTCCTCAAGCGGCGAGCGTCCGCTACCTCCTCGGATTCGGGATGATCGGCCAGAAGACGCTCTATTCCTTCTTCTCCCCGAGCCCCGCCAGGAAGCGACGTGCCGGCAGCCCTGAGCCGGCCGACCCGGAGACCGGCGTGGCGGCGGTAGCTGAGGAGAGCGGGGATGCGGCGGTGAGGCGTGCCGGGGACCTCTTGTGGGGTCCGGGGCCAGGGGAAAGGAAAGGAAGGCGGTGGGCCTTGGGCGACCGTGGGGTTGCAGAGACGCGCCGCTGACCGGGTGAACTGATGCGGGGTGTTCAAAACAGCCGCCGCGGTGCCCCATCGGCGGCCATGCTGAGGGCCAGCCAATAGGAACAAGCCTCGGGCCCCACGGCGCCTATCGGAAGGGAGGGGGCCGTCCTCTTCGGCCCTTCACCCAATCAGAGGAAGGAGGGGGTGGGACCCTGGGAGGAGGGATTTTGCCGCGAAAAGGCCACGTGGGGACGTGAGTGGCGTGTCCCGCGGGGTGGGGCGTCTGGTTGCAGTGCAGCCCATGAAGCCGCTCCTCTGTCCCCGAGTTTACTACCAAACTCGAAATTTGGGGCATCGGCCTGTTAGTGCAGAACCGAGCTAAAGCCTGGGTTCTGAGTCCGATTTTGCACCGACCTCGCGGGTGGGGCTGAAACTCACGAATGGGTGTCCTCTGCAATGGGCCTTTGGGTTGGGGGCGCAAGCTGCGGGCGCCTGGGAGAGGCCCGCTGCAGCTCCTGACCCGCCTCTGCGGGGACCACTTGCAGGCCAACCCCCCCAAGAAGGCCCGGGTCGGGCAGGAGGAGCCCGGCATACCGCCCTCGTCGCCGCTGAGCCCCGAGCAGTTGGTACGCATCCAGAAGAACAAGGCCGCCGCCCTGCTCCGACTGGCGGCGCGCAATGTGCCGGTGGGTTTCGGTGAGAGTTGGAAGAAGCACCTCAGCGGAGAGTTCGGGAAACCGTATTTTATAAAGGTAAACGTGGAAGCTGCCGGCCCTTTGTCTTGTTGGTATTGCAGGCCAAGGCCACGTGTATTGGATATTGCTTTTGTAGTCTGTTTTCCCTCCTTCGATGTCCTTTTCACGCCAAAGGGGGTAAAATAAAACCATAGTTTTATGAATCCACACATTTATATTAAAGTATTTAAAGACTGTAAGATGATATCATGGCTTCTTTTAATCCTTTTAGTCTGCTTTCCAGGAAAGGGTGGCATAGTAAAACCACAAACTGGACTGTGTGAAACCTGGCTCCGCCTTTAAAAGAAAGAGGAAGGGGTTGGCGATATAGGAAATCAAAGCATCTAAGCCAATCAACTTTGACCCAGCCCAAAGGAAGGGGGAGGGAATTGAAAAGATTGAGAGACTGGTGGGGAGCAGGTACTGCTTTTATTTGTTGTTTTTCAAAAGAATTTAGATAAAAAAACATGGCAAAGAGTGAGATAATGCTTCAGTTAGCTTTCTTATTGAATTCTTATGCTTCCCAGTGAGAATCTGATTTTAAATCTAGTTTCTCTTTCAGCTAATGGGATTTGTTGCAGAGGAAAGAAGACATTATACTGTTTATCCACCCCCAGAGCAAGTCTTCACATGGACCCAAATGTGTGACATAAGAGATGTAAGTACAAGTTGTGGATGAATTTTAGTAAAAGAGGCAGGGAATCAAATAGTATTTCTTACTTAGGGACACTGGAATTAAGCCACTCTCCATAATTCAGTTAATAAGTAAAATACTGAAATTATGAGACTTGGCAGGCTCTATGTTAGCCTGTATTTATTTTTTTAACTTTTACCACGTGGTGTTTATGCAGCACAAAAGGAAAATATGTACATAGACTATGTATCTATATACTCTCATTTCTTGGATTTTATTTAATCCTGAAACCAACCCCATACCAGTGTTAGGTATTGTTTTGGGTAGTGATAAGGAAACTGAGGCACGAAGCAGTTAAGTCTTTTTCACCTGGGTATAATCGACCCCACCTTGAAGAATAGCTCAGTATTCTTTCTGTCTGACCACACTCTTTTACAGTTGATACTTTCACACTTTTAACTTCAGGCCCTAACAGTTTTGCTCCCTGTTAGCAAATCCCTTTGCTTCGGTTCATGATAAACAACGGCTGTTGCCAGGTGGCTCTGGTCATGTCAGTCTCCTGTTCAGAAGCTTGTCTGTGGCTTCCCACTGTCTGAACTACGAAAGCTGAACGTGAATATGGCCATGTTATATTGCCAGCCTCCACCTGCCATTGTGCTTAGATTTGGGCAGTGTGGCAGCCCTCTCCTCACTTCTGTCTTTTAAAAACCAACTAGATCCATCTGTGGTACCTCATTGAAGCCTGTTCCCCACAACTTTTGTGATCTGGTTTTCCTCTAAATCCCTCTAATATGGTTAATATCTGTGTACCCTGGAGGTTTCACATTTTGTTCTCCTTTTCCCTCATTTGCAAGCTGAGAGCAGGAATTCTATGATTTCATAAGTGTCTAAATGGAATAAACCATCTTGTAACGGCTGCTACACCTGATACTTAGCAAACTTCACAGTTTTCAGTTTAGAGCAAAGACTTTGAATTTAACTCCTTGTTTTTGAAGTTAAAAACTAAGTCCTTTTAAATTCAGTAGTGTTTTGCGCCTTGTTTGAATAATAGTATGCCCTATTTTGGATACCAATGATCAAGATAAATAGGGAAGAAGAAAAAAAGAGCATGAAACTTCTGAGATCAGATGTCCCAGGACGTCTTTGTAAATGAGCACAGGGAGGGGCTGGGAGGTTATTTGGTTCCTCCAAGGCCATCCCTAATTCTAGACTAGAACTGGAAAGCTTCCCTGCTGGGACAGGTTGCTTCAGAATGGAGACTATGCAGGGGACACGTGAGCACCAACAATAGGAACGGAGAGGTCCACAAAAGCTTTCTGATCATGGAAACAGCTAAAGCTGAACTTTGAAGGATAAGGTATATGTCAGCTATGGAAGATTCTAAGAAAGCCCATGGGCAGAAGCATGAGAATGAAGAAGAGGTGGGCGGTCTCCAGATCAAAAGTACTGACTGTATTTGAACACTGCCCCTGACAGTGACCTAATTACTTTTCACTGCATCTTGCCACCTACTCCCATGGCCCTTTGACCTGACCTCATTCTCTTCTGGTTTCATTCCTTAGAGAATATAGGGGAACAGACACCATATTGCTGCTGGTGGGAATTCTAGTTGCTTCAACTCATTGGAAAGCAATTTGGCATTTGTCTATGAAAATTTAAAATACACTTATCTTTTGGCCTGCAACTCCACTGTTATAAATATTCCATAGAAATAAAAGCAATAGTATGTAAGGATATATGAATTAGGACGTTTATTGCGTTATTTTTTGTAATGGAATAAATTGTGAACAAGCTGATGCCCGTCAGTGATTGAGCTCCATTGACCTGAATGATCCAAAATGTGTGATGTGAGAAACACAAAAATGTAAGGTAATGAGTGTAATAAATCCAATTCTAAAGGTAATTAAAAATGGCTGAATCAGGATGGGATAGGGATCACCAGGAAATGACTAACCACTTGGTTTCTGGATGTTTGTACTTGTTTCAAGGGTGTATTTACTTTTGTAATTTGAAAAATGAAGGAGAGGGAAGCAAAGTTGACCCCAACTTGTTTCAAATACCTGTGTCAGAAGGGAGGGGACAGTGCGGCAGGGTGATTAAGCGAACGATAATTTAGTACTGGAAAGAAATGGTGCCAAGTTACCTACTTTCTTCCTTGTGTTTCTGCTTGGGTCCGGAGGGGGGCTGCCCTTATCATCCTGTCCCTGTGTATATAGTCAGCCAGGTGTTCATTTAAACTGCCTACACTACAATGTTTCATTTCTTGCCACCTGGTATTCACAGGTAAAGGTTGTCATCCTAGGACAGGATCCGTATCATGGACCCAATCAAGCTCATGGGCTCTGCTTTAGTGTTCAAAGACCTATTCCACCTCCACCCAGGTACGATTGCTTTATGGGTAGGTCAAGTCCAATCACAGTTACTCTCGCTCAGATGTGTACTTTGCAAATTGCAGGTATGCCTGTTTGGGGGTCTGGGTCTTTGTGGGGGAGAGGGTTGGTCCTGTGCACTGCAGGATGTTTAGCAGCACCCCTGGCATCTACCCACTAGATGCCAGCAGCACTTCCCCCCCACACCCCCCCAGAACTAAAGAGTTATAAAATGGCAATGAAAATGTCTTCGAACATTGCCGGAAGTCCCCTGTGGGACAAAATTGGCCCTGGGCTGATTTACTTCGGGCTTTCAAAGTGCTGTTCCTTTAAGTCCAAGCGTAGATCAAAATGAAAGTCCTTGGCAGGGTTACCCATCAAAGGAATGGTGGTGTTTCCTCATGGATCATTGAGGTTTGTCGCATCTTTCTCTCCAGGGGCTGCTTTACACGCTGTAATTAACATGTATGTTGGGGGTTACTGAACTTTCAGAATGGTGCCTAAGTTCTGTTTTTGTTTGTTTGTTTTTTCTGGCTTCCTTTCAGTTTGGAAAACATTTATAAAGAGCTGTCTACAGACATAGATGGTTTTGTTCATCCTGGTCACGGAGATTTATCTGGGTGGGCCAAGCAAGGTAAACCAACCACTGCTAGCTATGTCTTGGGCAGATTTCAACAGGGTTCTTTTCTGTACACTTGCTTATGTTTGTAAAAGATGTCAGAGAAGAACGAGAGAGTTCTAATAAAACAGCTAAGTTTACATAAGTCAGAAAATGTATCTCTGTTTTATCCTGCAGCCAATGTTTTCTTTCATGCTTTAATCGTAATTTGAAATAGAAAAGTGTGTTCCTCGTTAATAGTATTTTAAACGTTTATCCACTTAACCTAATTTTGACCAGTTAGAAGGTGGCCTCACTTTTGTCATTTCAACATGTGTTTAATACCTATCTACAGGACTTTTTTCTTTCTTCTTTGACAAACTATAACTGGGATAAGGAAAGAATATTTACTCTTGTGTTTTCTTTCAGTTAGATTTTTGTTTTGATGAAACATTTCCTTTTGTTATTTTCTGGGGTTATTTAATATCACTTAGGTTATTATTTTTTTTTAACAATTCTTTCTGATGAGGGATAATACAATGCACGTTCACTATTGCAAACTCAGAAGGTGTTGAAAGTGCAGAAGTGAAAGTTGAATGCCCTCTGATCTCGCCCAGAGGTCCCCAGCAGTCTGTCGTAATGCTTTCTCTATGACCGAATTGCAGGTGTCTGTTCTGGATTCCATCATGAGAGTGGTTTCATCATGTGTTTAGCCCCTGTGGTTGGGTGTTAGGCAGACTCATTTCTAACTACCTTTAACCTTTTTCTTTGGTGTGTGTTCGTAGGTGTTCTCCTACTCAATGCTGTCCTCACCGTGCGGGCGCATCAGGCCAATTCTCATAAGGAGAAAGGTTGGGAGCAGTTTACCGACGCAGTTGTGTCCTGGCTCAACCAGAACTCGAATGGCCTTGTCTTCTTGCTCTGGGGCTCTTATGCTCAGAAGAAGGGTATTGCCATCGATAGGGTATGTTGTTTTTAACGGTTTACATCAGGTTAGAGAATTCCAGGAATCCTTCCAGTGTGCTCCTGGAAAATCCAGGCCATAAATAGGAAGCTTGTTTTCCCTTAAGATTGTTAAAATGGTGGTTAGGTTTCCCATTGAATGTTGAACAAAATGTAGACAAATTACAAGAACGATTAGTGGTATTTGAGGAAAGCAATTGGTCAACTTCTGATTTAATACAGTTAGTAATACAGACATAAACCTGTCATGAATACAGAAAGGGACACTGGTCCCCAGGTACCATTCATTTAACAACTGATGCAACAAGTGACAAATGAGGTGAGTAAGTTTCTTGCTGCCAAGAAGTTTGAGCAAGAAGTTTGAGAAAACGTGAAGTACCCCATTTAATCACAAGTTTAACTTCCTGTATGAAAATACTATTGGTGATTGATAGTCATTAAACCTGAGCTCTGATTGCCGATACTCTACACCACTAAACTGTTCTTTCATTATGGCCCTCTGTGCATTTTTCCCCAACTTGTTCCTTCTCCATTCTTCTCCATTTACCTACTGAAGCGCTTACGTACCTGGTTACTGAGATTGACAACCAGAAGTCCTCCTTGATCTCTCCCTCATCCCCTTAAATGAAGTCCGTCAGAATCCTGTCAAACGCCTCCTAAAGATGTCCCAGTCCCACTGCTGCCACTTGGGTGAGCCGCCATCACTTCTTCAGGATAACTGACCGACTGGAGATGATGGCGGTGTGATGGAGAATGCGGGGTGGGGGGGCGGAGGGGGGAAGCTGGGGGATGGGAGAGGAGTCAGGAACGAGTCTTTAGCTTGGACAACTGAGAGACACTGAATTAGGAAGTAAGCATGAGGGACAAATTGTGGACACTTCAATAAGTGAAAGTAAAGGGATTAACTGATGTGACCCAACAACAGTTTCTGGTGTTTCAGAAATGTGCAAGTATATCGATCCCCTACCCTGTGTCAGGTAGCAAGTCAAGCACTCTTCATGCAGAATCTCACTACTCTGGGAAAGGCTATGAGGGTAGGCGTACACTGACCCAATTTTGTATTGGGGCTCAGACAGATGAAGTCACTTGCCCAAAGTTCCATGAATGGTGGAGCCAAGATTAGACCTGCTCTGGAGCTTCGGGCTTCCTAAGCAGCCTGCCGTCCTGGGTGGGTGTGGGCCTTGTGAAGTTCTTAATGGGAGTGTGTGAGGATTCTAAGCCAATGATGGAGTTCATGTTTTTTTAATTTACTCACGTGCCAAGTATCTCCTCCATTTTCTCTTAAATTGAGTTTTATTTTATAATTTAGGTTTTTTGTGTGTTTTTGTTTTCTTTAACTTATGTATTCAAGTGTTTTTCTAGGACCCATCAGCTCTGAGTCAAGTAGTTTCAATCTAGTTGTGGAGGGCAAGTGGGGATCGAACTGGCAACATTGTTGTTAAGAGCACTGTGCTCTAACCAACTGAGCTACCCGGCCGCCCCCAAGTAATAATAGCTTTTTAAAGGTAGATTCACATGATTAAAAATAAAAAAGGGTATTAAGATATGGTGATAACGGTGAAAAGTCTCCCGTCCAAGTCCCATCTGTTCAGTTTCCTCCTGGGCTTGAGAAAGCAGTGGGTTTTTTCTGTTTCTGCTATCTCCTTCCAGTAAAATATACATACATACATATATATACACACACATATATATAAAATAACAAGCACATAGCAGTGTGTAAGTCAGATTAAAAGGTTTGTTTCCATATAAAGTTTCTGTGTGAATGAACAAGATATTTTCAGGTATTTTTTTTTGAGGAAGGGCATAATAGGAATAAAATCTGGCATGAATGAATTAACTGCTAATATCTGGTTATCTAGGTAAGAAGTACACATGAGTGATTTCCAGCCTCTGCCTTAGGGAAGTTTTATGGTCTGTATAGCTCTTAAACCCAGTATATTTGTAATCTTTATTGTTAAGCATGGTTTGGTTTGAAAGTAAATAGTTGTTAAAGTAGCTGGATATTAAAACCAAGTTGCACATCCAATCTAGTGTCTTTCGTGAGCACTAGATCTAAATGTTCAGCTGCCTCCTTACTGGAGACCCAAAGCACATCAAATTCAACATTTTCCAAGAGAAATTGTCCTTTCCTCATCCATTCCTCATTAAATTTGCTCCTCTGTACTGCCCAAGAATAAAAAGGACCTCTACTCAGCTGTCCAACCAGAAATCAGATATCATTCATGACAGCCCTACCTTCTCTTTCCCCTTCCCTCCTTACCCCCTCCCCCCATTCCCCACTCCTCACCTTATATCCAGTCAGTCATTCATAGCCTTGATTCTCTTTGCTGTCTCAGACCGTCCCATCTGACCGCCTTCTCTCTGGAAGGCCTTGACTTAGGCTGACAAGGAGGGGCCTTGGGCATACCTCTGGTCTGCCTCTTAGCCTCAGCTCCCCTCTTGGAACTCTCAACTCCAGGCTGACTGAACCATCCTGGTTTCCCTGTGCCCCACTTCTCGGCCTTCCTTTCTCCCCAGTGTGGAGGTCTTTGCCTTCCCCAGAGACTGACTGACTCATCCTTCAAAGCTGAGCACAGCTCCCATTCTAGGGCCTGTATTAGCCAGACAGCAGGCTAATAAACACTCACCCTGTGTTACTTCTCAGAATACTCTGTACCACACTGTCATTTCTTATTTCATAGTAACTGGAAGCTAGGTGCTGTTGATAGCCCCAATTTACAGCTGAAAAATGAAGTGCAGCTTGGGTCAGTGACTTCCCTGTTGCTGCACAACTAAGTGGCAGGGCCAGGACTTGAACCCCGGCCGTCTGGCTCCAGGCTCTTTCTCAACCATACTGGGCATCTTGGCTTCTGTTATGGCCCCTCCTGGTCCCAGCTACTTGAAGGCAGGGATGTTTTGAAAACAGTTATTTGTTATGCGGTTTTCATTTAAATACAGAAAAGAAAAAGAAAAGCAAATGTCTATCATCAAAGTATTTCATTTTTGTGGTGAGACAATTCAGACATGTATATGTATATAGCAAGGTACAAATAGAAGGTAAACGCCTTCCACTGTTTTTTTTCCTTGACGGAACTGCTCCAGTGTCTCGGTTATTTTTCTAAAAAAATTTTTTAATGCAATTATCACTTTATTTCACTTGGCTATATTTCAAAGGTTTTCCTGTATCAGCATATGTAGCTAGATTGGCCTTGTTCTTGTAGTCATGGAGTTCCATTGTAAGAACTTTACAGGAACATTTTTTAGCCATTTGTATAACGCTGGCTTTATATTAGCTTTTACCTGTATAAGAATTATCTTTGTGTAGGTCTGTGCATCATGATTTCCTTTAGCAAGTACATCTTAGTGGAATTGCTGAATAAGGTATGAGCACTTAAAATGGCATAGATGGTACCAAGTTGAAGACCAAGACTGGTCCTCTCTCTGCAGCCTCAGACCCTAATGAAGGTAGTGGCTCTATAAATGAATGAATGCACTGATATTCTCCTTTGAATGCTGATGGCAAATAAATACACTTTGGAAAGTGGGAGAATTTAGAGAGGGCAAAGGGAAGGGCACAGCTGCCCTCAGGTGCAATAGCCGTAAAGTCCCAGATGTGCCACCTTTTGGTCATTCTCTTGCTCTCTTTCAGAAGCGCCACCACGTACTGCAGACTGCTCATCCTTCCCCGCTGTCTGTGTACAGAGGGTTCTTCGGTTGCAGACATTTCTCTAAAACCAACGAGCTGCTTCAGAAGTCCGGCAAGCAGCCCATCAACTGGAAGGATCTGTGACCCTAAACTGGGGGAGGATCTCCAGGCAGTCTTCTAGAAGCTGCTATTGAAGTATTTGTCAGTTACAAGTCTAGTTGAAAAAATAATTTCCCTAGTGATGCTGGAGCACTCTGCACCAGGGAAACAAGTTCTGGTAAAGCAGTCATAAGCCAGGCTGCCCATGAGTGGCAGCTTTTGTTTATCCAGCCGGACAGGCCCAGTTTGCCCTGCAACCGCATGTCTGTCTTTGCAACATGGCTTGGAAGGGAGAGGAGGTGGAATATTCAAGACTCTTCCCTTCTGTTCCCTTTTTGGTTCAAGGCGGGAGATAAGCACCTTTTTGGTGACAGCCAGCTGCTACTCGTATTTTACCCGGTAGGTTAGACTTAGGTTGTAAGGTGTTGGGAGTTTGTATTCAGAAAGCCCCCCTTTGCCCAACCTGGTGTTGGGTCTCAGCCAGGTCCACTGACTGCCCCTTTGATCCTTCAGAGCCCTCAGGCCCCACCTTGAAGGAAATAATGGGGATGGTTTTTGCAAGTTTCCAGAAATTAGGGATCCATTTCCTGACTATAGTAGAGGTGACCATTCCTAAGGAACAGTCCCTTGGTGTGAACTTTCCCAGACTGGCAGAGCCCAAGACAACTGGGCTGGGTCCTGAAGAAACTGCTGTCCTTGGGGTGTTTCTAGGGATAAGTGGAGGGAAGGAGGAGAGGGAGCTTTTTGTTTTTGGTCTTGTCTTTTTTTTTTTAAGAGGAAATGCTTTTCTATTAGGCTTATCCTGAGTTGTTTTTTTAAGGCAGCGTAGTGCCAAATGCTGTTTTTTATAGACTGAAATCACTTTGGGATATCTTTCTGCAACACTGGAGAATTTTGCTCTTAAAAAACAGGAAAAAAAACTTAGGCGGGTGTACATATGTATTTTTTTTTAATCCTTTGTTTAAGAGACAATCTTTATTAGGTCTGCACCTCCATTCTAGATCCTGTTAGAGATGATATTTTGCTATTAGCGGGGTTCAAGAGTTAACCCTGCTTGAGTTTTCTAATAAAAGGTTGTTGAAGTTTCTCTGTGCCTAGTGCCCTTTGTGCCAAGTGCCCTTCAGCAGTCCCCTTCCGGGCAGTGGGGGGGGGGCCTCCACGAACGCCCTTGAGTTGCCCTTGGGCTCTGGTAGCCATGGCAACTTGTGGGCAGGAAGGGCCGCCTCCGCGCTGCCCTCCCTCCTTCCTCCGCCCCCTTCCCTCCGCCCGGATGGAGCCGCCCACTCCTCCGCCAGGCCTCGGTAAGCCCTGGGCCGCCGGGATCCCGGGAGGGGCGCGAGCAGGACCCTGGCCAGGGTACTCTGAGCTGGGCCCCACCCCAGCCGTTAGCAGCGCCCCGAGCCCAAGCGCAGTGGGGAGGCTGAAAGGGGTCAGGGTTTGCTGAGATCCTGAAGGGGCCGCTGTGGCTGGAAAACTGCGGGGATCTCGGCATGCCCGTCCGTCATGGCTGCGTGTCCTGCCAAGCCCTGGGACCGTGCAAGGGGACCTTCCCCACCCTCCCTCTGCTAGTGTTTCCAGACTCTTCCCTGGGACTCTGGAGTTGTAGTGTGAAGGCAGGGCGCTGGGAAGACGCCCGGGTGGCTGGCCCACCGACCTGCCAGCGCTTGGCTGTAATAGCAGGGGTGGCCCATCACGACTAAAGTCTGGACTCGCCTGGTATCAGATGAAGGAAGTAAAAGGGATCAGGAGGGCTTGGTAACACGTGCCTGTATTTAAACGGGCCGGAAAGAATGCGTCTGGTCAGGACACCTAGACCAGTACAGACATTTACAAAAGCAGGGCATTAGAAACTTTCACTTGAGAAGATGGCTTTCCCTCCGGGCCTTAGTTTCTTTACGTTTGAAGAGAAGGACTCGTGATCCGACATTCTGCCATCAGCAAGCAAGCTTTCACAGAGGAAGACAGAACAAAGATGCATTCTTCATTTGCCCTCTGGTAACTTGGGGTCCTCTCCTCAGAATTACAAAGGGCTCCCTTATCCAAGGGATAAAAGAGGGGCTAATATTTCTGTATCCGATAGGTTTTGACACTTCCAACCCAGTGTAGTGCTGTGAGGAGTGAGGAAGCAGTAAGCTGGGTTACTATAAAGAATTCAAAATGCAGACTCATTTTTAAAAATATATTGAATCTTGAAAGAATGGTGACACTTTAAAGAGAACACAGCAGCATCTTAAATGGTCTATAACTAGCCCCCCCCCCCAAAAAAAAATACAAATTTAATCGCTGATCTTTTTAGGAACAAGAATCATTTTGATGAACTTTTAGCTGTGCAGCTGTCATTTTTTTTCACGTTTTTGGATTTGCTGCCATAATAGCACTGGGTTTGCCAAAATGAATACAAGGCGGATTTGTGGCCTTTCAGATCAGGGTTCAGCATACTTTTCCTGTAAAGTGTCAGATGGTCAATTGTTCTGTTTCTGGGAACCACTCTGCGTTGTAGAGAAAGCAGCCATGGGCAAAATGGAAATGAACAGGTGTAGCCGTGTGCCAATAAAACTACGGACACTGACATTGGAAGTTTATATGACTTGCACGTGTCAGTCTTTATTTTTTCCCCCAAGCATTTAACAAATGTAAAATCCACTCTTAGTTTGTGAGTCATAGCAAATCAGGCAGCACAGGCCTAAGTGCTGCCACTCAGACGTCAGCAATGAGCCCCGTGTGTTGTGACCTCCCACTGTCTGCGCTGTTCTGCGTGGCTCACTGTGGGAGCATGTAAGTACCTGGCCAAAAGTGATTCCCGTTTCCTCCCTTCTCAGGCAAGAAGAGTATCTGCTGAGGGCTTTTGGAAACACAAGGAAGTCAGTACTGCAAGATGTTGTCCTGGGAACCCCAAGTTATAAAATAATCATGTGACAGTCACTGTGATCAGAGTCCGGCAGGGTAAGGTAGGGGAATGTGAAAAACGTTTTTTCTTTTCTTTTTTTTTTTTTTAGACTTCAGCATGTTGTTAGTATGCTTCCATTATCAGATAAGGTAATACATTCTCTCCCTTTAAATTCACTTTCTGATTCGGTTGGCTCTTGGCATAAAAAGTCTGAGAGTTTTGGATTGGAGAAGCACACTGTTTGGTGTGTCTGTGTGTGGCGGTGGCATTTCATCTTTGTCAGACCTTGGAGATGTACAAGGTAGGGGACTCTGGGCTACTTCTCTGGAGGGTCCTGGCTGTTAGCTGATGGTGAGTCAAACAGAAAAGACTGGAATGTACGACAATGGAGACAGCCTCTTTTCCCATTTAGAGTCTTTCTGACACTTTTGATCTGGGTCTCACAACCTGAAGTTACCTTGCTGATTATCTCTGTTGGAACCATTTTTTACATTTTTAAAGTATGTTTGGAAATGCAGATATTGGTGAGTGGGGCAAACCAGGAAGTCAATATGTTGTGTTCTTACAGTTGTGTATTTCTTGCATCCCTCTCAGTGTGGTGACAGAGAGGGGGTCCAGAGGCTTCAGACAGTTAGGACTCCTCAAGCCTCACCATCCAAGGAAACGTTCCAGGCCCACTCACAGGAATTCTGATTTAATTGGCCCTTAGGGGGAGAAGGAGACAGAGGTATTTTTATAAAATGTCTGGTTTGCGGTAGGAATGGCACCTTCTTTCCAGATCCCCTATTTTCTTAAGTCATGTGGTCCCTTTGGTTTTTTTCAGCCAACGAGTTGATATGTATGACTTTCTGAATCTAAGATGTGCTTGAAGAAATATATTTTTCTACTAATGTTCTTGTGTTTGGTGGGAAAAGTTTATGAGTAATTTTGGTTTCAATCCCTCCACTTGGCTTCTAGAAAATACCTGTGCCTTAAAGAGAGTGTCAAGGGAGAGCAGAGCCACCAGAAAGAGTCCTTCTTCTGAGTGAGGCGGGAGGTGGCAGGTAGAAGTGGGGGTGGGGGGGGAGGTGGCAGGGGATGGTTTCTAGTCCTTTTGAAAGTAAGGAGTTACATTAGAAAGATATTATTAAGTGCCTGTTACGTGCAAGCCACTATGCTAGAAGCTCAATGTATGTTGTTTCATTTAATTTTTTTCAACCATATGGTGAAGTGGTTAGATGAGGAAACTGGCGCGGCCATTTGCTCAAAGCCACAGGTTAACAGAGATAGGATTCGAACCCACATCCACCCGATCGCAAAGCCCAATAGTCTTGCCACTATTGACAACTCTGCCCAGATCAGAATTATGTGGCATCATCGGGGAGAAATTTTAAATAGAGTTCAAAAATGTTTCCTTGAGTCACAGATGGCTCTTTTAGGAAACATGGAAGGTCATGTCTATAGTTTGAGAGGTACCTCTTTGAAAGGATTGCACGAGCTACTCTAGAGTGAAGTAGTCTTGATAAAGAAGCTAACCACGATCCTAGGGGCTGCCAATGAAGAACGTAAGGCATGGAGGCATTGTGCGAAGCCTTTGACCTGCAGTATTTCATCCTCAACTCCTGTAAAACGGATGTGACACTGTCCCAGGTGACAGCGGTTGATACTGAGGATTCAAGAGGACCCAAGATATGCGCTTCCTACTTATGAGTCCAGTGGAGAAAATTCCAAGAAGTCCACTATTGGATGACGTTTCCTTCTTGGAAAACAAGCCCATAAACGAAGTAGCTTCTCCCTCAGGATGAAGGCTGCACCTGGCACAGGCCCTTTAAACCGTTTTGCGTAAGTTCAGCTCTCTTGGAGGTTTTTCCACTTGCTGTTTAGTGAGACACATCCTAGTCTACTGGAGCACAATACCCTTTTGTGTGGCCTCTGCTTTCCTGTCGCCAACTCTGTTTGGACCTGGAGGTGACCTTTGTCCCACATGCCACCAGCCTTCCCCAGGTGGCAGAACATTCTGTAACGGTGGCAGCATGTGCTGGGCTTCTCCTCCCAGCCCTAGCAAGAGCCAGCCAACCCTGAATGGGAATGGAGCTGTTTCGGTTTTGTTTTTGCCCAAGTCCTTAGAAAGGGGAAACATTTCTTTAAGTGGCGTTTTCATTGAGAGGGTTTTACTAAATCTTTTCCGGGGAGAGAAGGTAGGTGATCTTTTTGATAGTAATCAACGGAACCCATTCACTGGGGGTTTGTTCCAGAAGCCATTTCTCCAGACCACCACCAACCGGTATGCAGCTAATTTGCAGCGTGTCATAGGAAGACCCAATGGCTTTATAGTGCCTTCGACAACTTGGACTTTAGATGCATCGTGGCTTAGATGTCTAAGAATTTTGAAATAAAGCAAGTTACAGGACTGAAAGGTGGAAAACACCATACGAATGCTTTGGTGCTGGATCTTTTCCCACTTCGCCTGGGTTATTATCGCTCTGGTGCATTGAAGGTTAAGTGCGCCCAGGATATTTTTAAACAGCAGGGGCCAGTTAATCTAAAAGTGACATTTACAGTCACGGCAGGGAGCAGCTAGCCAGCTTAGAGTCAGGCCATCGGCAAACAAGGAACCTGGAAAATGTAATGCTGAATGCACCGTTGAGAGGCCTTGGGAAAAGAAAAGGTGGAGAGAGGCATGGTAAGTGAGCTCACCCCTCCCCGAGGTCTTGGACATAAAGCCAGCGTCCAGGTGACCGGAATTCAGTGCATAATACGAGCAGCCCGTGCCCGAGCAGCCTGCTTGCAGGGTTTCTAGGGGAACAGCGATTCTGTTCTGTTTGCGGGAAGCTGATCTGAACGGCTCAGAATGGAACACAGATGGAGAAAGGTCTTTTTTTGCTTCTATAAATGGTTATGTTTCTGGGTATCCCTGTGTGAACTTCGATCAGTTCCGCACACTGGAATGGTTTAGGTTTTAGGTTTACCTAGTTCTGTGGGGGTTTTCTGCCCCCAAAACTTAAGACAAAGTATTCTGTTTCTCATAGATGTCCAATCGCTCAAAGTGTTGCTCATTGTTTTCAAAAAGCAGACTCTAAGAGTAAAGCACTTATAGTGGTCCTGAGTTGCTAGAAAGACACGATTTCCTTTAATGTTTAAAAAGCGTGTTAGAGAGTAAAGAAGCAGCACCGAGGGAAATGGGGTGTCTCCTTGCACTATCCTTCTGTCTGTCTCTCCTCCTGGAGGGGGCTGCTGTGCACAGTTTGGTGTCAAATGCCCCAGACTTTGTTTCCCACAGATTCTGATGCTTTGCATTCGCCTGGTACCTCTCACGCTGATCATGATGACTATTATCTGAACATAAATGAGCTTCTCCACAGGTAGGATCACCCACCGCCCAGATTTGCCCAGGACTGAGGGGAGTTCCCAGGAAGTGGGTCTTTCCGTTTAAACACCGAAAGGTGTAGATGTTGTGTTGTATATGTTTTCCTTCTAAGAGTGTCTTGGAAGATCTTTATAAGACGTGATTTCTTTTCTTTTTTTCTTTTTTATAAATTTTATTGGGGAATATTGGAGGACAGTGTGTTTCTCCAGGGCCCATCAGCTCCACGTAGTTGTCCTTCAGTCTAGTTGAGGAGGGCGCAGCTCAGCTCCAAGTCCAGTCACCGGTTTCAATCTTCAGTTGCAGGGGGCGCAGCCCACCATCCCGTGATTCCGGCAACCTTGTTCAGAGCCCACGCTCTAACCAACTGAGCCATCCGGCTGCCCCTGAGACGTGATTTCTTTACTGACCTCTCCGAGTTTGAAATGGAAAGACCCAGCCAATTCTAAGCCAGGTGATCAGAGGTGCAAACATGCCCAAGCCCTAACTTTATTCGAAGAATCGAATCGGGGAAGGCATTTTATGTTTATGCAAAGCAGGTTTATTTGCTTCTGCTCAGGTGTTGTGTAAACTCCCTCCTACTTTGATCACCTTTAGATCAGAGATAGAAACGAGAGTGACATTACCTGAGACCCTCGATCATTACGGGGGAAATAACATTTTAATCTTTTGAAATGGAGATGTTCTCAACATCTTATTCCTGTAGAAACTGTGGGATCCCTTATTCTAAAGCTTCTCCCGAATTTTGACTTAGGGATTGTTACTTCAGAGGAGAGTACCTGGGTAAGCCTGGAAGGTGGTCAGAAATCTTGCGTATTATCTGCAAACTTCATGCGCATCTGCCATTCTATTCTAGTAGACCTGTCTGTGTTATAACAGCACACTCATTCCCATAGAGTGTGATGGTTCTCCAGGAAGCTAGGCTGTGTCCCTTTATTCTAGGGATCCAGGACTCCTTGTCCTGGACAGTCCAGACGGGCACAGCAGGAAACCTGAGGTCTCAATTATTGAGAAGTTGGCTCGCCAGGTGTTTACACACTATTTGTAAGACAACCCTAGGGGGCAGGTGTTATTTACTCCATTCCACAGACCAGGAAACCAACGTTTGGAGAATTTCCATGACGGGGTCTGGTCAGTCATGACAAAGAGGAGAGTCTCCACCCAGGTCAGCTTCACGCCAGAAGTGCTGCTCTCAATCTCCCCAGGATTTGGCACACCTTAGCTTCTTCACCTGTGCTGGGGCCCCGGAAGACAGCCATGCTCTTCAGTTAGCCCAGCTTTTGTGCCACTTCCATTGGACTCACTGAAGCTCTACCTTTTCAAATTAAATCATGGGTGAGAGTGACATTAAAGGGACAACCGTGAACATACTCTCTATTTGGAAGTAAATGGGTCATGGGCCCCATTAGTAACCAGAATAATTTGTTGTTGGAAATGCCCCTCCAACCCCTTCGCAGGCTTTCCCCACTCTGCTCTAAGGGAGTCTGTGGTCCCTGATCGCCACACTCAACAGAGTGCGGCTGTTGGGGCCCTCCTATGTGGAATGCTAACCCACGCCAGGTAGGGAAGGGGCCCTGGTTCCAAGTGCTGCCTGTGGGGAATCCTGTTCCATCTGCCTCCAACACTCTTTCTCCACCTTCCCACCCAGGCACCTTTGCCTGGTTAAACCACACTTCTTCCTGTCTCAGCATAAGCATCCTGCTCTGAGAAAGCCTTTGCTCACCGTACAGACCAAGGCGGGGTCTCCTGGGGCTGTGCACAGCCCAGGCTTCTCCTTCGTGCTGATCCTCCTGGTTGTACCCTTACGTTCATCTGTGATCTTACACAGTGAGATGGTAAACCCTTGTGGGCAGGACCATTCCTATGCTGTCTGCTCCGTGTCGCCAGTAGCTGGCGCCATGACTGGCAGGTGCCCAGGAAATGCCCTCTGACAAATGAGTGAATGGTTGAAGGAGGCAGATTCGTGGCACGGAAGGAACAGAGGGGAGGGAGGATGGAATTCCATCTGCGAAGGTGGCAGGGGCCCCAGACCTCAGGCACGTGGGACAGTCCACTGCGACAGTTTCTGCAGGGATGACTCATGGGAGATGCTGCTGGAACAGATGATCCGGATTAGCCTTTGAGATGGTGGAATAAGTTTTCCACTGGAGGTAGGAGACCTTTTGCATGTCTCCATGGCAGGGACTGGTCTGGAACCATTCAGACCAGTTTTGCCTGGGCCACCAGATTAACCCCATCAAAAGTTTGGTTTGGCTCACCAGGCATTAATTGAGCATCTATAGTGTGCCGGGCACCGTGGAAGTGCACCTTCCTGGGTCAGCACTCCCAGAGGACCCTGGGACTTCTTGGAAATCGGGGCCTTTTCATGACTGAGGAAAAAAACCTGAAATTCACAAGATTTTTCTCAAATGTGTTTTCCTCCCTGAAGTTGTTCCCAAATCAGTGGTCCCTGGAGCTGCACACCTCCTGGACTCCAGGATCTAGTGGCTTGGGATTTGACACAAAACCACTTGATGTAGCTATTTTATCCTTATGCTAACACTATTTGCTGGGATTCTCCAGAGACCCAGATGCTCTGACATGTGGTAAGTTTGAGAACTGCTAATTCCCTGGGTCTCATTTCCAGGCTTCTGATTCCATCCCTTTAAGAGGATAGCCAGTTAATTAATTGAATCACCAGCCCTCTCACCTCCATCTATTACAAATCTAGGCTTTGGAGTCAGGCAGAGCAGGCTTGAATTCCATGTACTTCCAAGCTGTGTGACTTTGGGCAAGTCAGTCCCCCTCTCTGGGCACGGCTTTTCATGCCTGATCTGTGAAATGGGATAATAATGATGATAATGTGAAATGGATAAGAATACTACCTCACTTGTAGGGCTGCTGTGAGGAATAAATGAGATTCTGGATAACAGATGCTCGTTATAATGGAAGGTGGTGGTGGTATTATTTATTAGTATAGGGCTCTTTAGTTAGTGTTTGTAGTTAGAAAGTAACAGAGGGCACAGTCTCTTCTTAAAGGTGAGGGTTGCGATTCTCCCCGAGCATTTGTCCGCTGAGGTAAGGAGGCGTGACGTCACACGAGCACCCTTGATCACAATCGCAGGGAAAGTCAAGGTCCTAGGATTACACCAGGATGTGTGCCTTCTCAAGTCTTATAGTTTGTAGGGCGGTACACTGCCCTCCACTGTGACCTGAAGGTTGTCACATACCTTCTTCGGACACAAAAGTGTTAAACAAATGAGTAGCCTTCACAATAGAAGCAATTTGCTAACCGCTGCTCCTGGCTTAGCACCTTTGGCAGAGTGCTCTACTTTAGTCAGTAGAGTTATTAACTCACCATCTAGCGTGGTGCCAAGAACTAATTCTGCCTGAGCTGTGCTGCCCCCTTAGCAACCTGGTGAACTTCTATTCAGCCTTCAAAGAAAGCCCCAGAGCAGATATCTCCATCTCCTAGCTCTCCCTCCTGCCCATCTCCATCCGTGGATGGAGTTCTCTCAAACTGCCTTCCAGATGTGGCTTTTCCTGATTCTGGGATTCTAGAAGCTAGATCTTGATCTGAAAGGCTTTTTCTTTATTTGGGCAGAACTCTTCCTATGTCTCCCAAAACCTTGCCCAGGAGAAGAATTCTCCAAGTCTAGAGAAGTAGTTTTGTTATTTATTTCTTGGTTGCATTTGTGTTCCTTAGGAGTGGACACAGATTTAAGAACAAGCTAACAGCTCTAAGAAACCAAACACTGACAGTCATTTCTCAGGTCCGCTGACTTGAGCCCTTTCTCAGGGCTTGTGGAGAGAAATTCTGCGCACAGAGCAAGAAAGTGTGAGGGTGAGGAGCGGTGGGTTTTCAAGTGAGGCCACCTGTGTCCTAAATGTGTGAACTTGGGGAGCAACTGGTCCTGTCCTACCTATAAAAGGGGACTGAGTAGTGGTACCAATTGCCGAGGGTTGCAAGGACAATTTGAGATGATGCATGTAAAGATTGTAACGCGGTGGCTATGACAGACTGTGCTCAATAGACGCTAATAACACAAAACACTCCTTGTGATTTACTAGGAATCACTTCCTGTTCCTGCCGTGCTCCAGACGTTTCCTTTCTTCTTTAACCCCTGTGTTGGCATTCCAAAACATCTTCTCTGGGAATAACGTAAAAACTGACACACCCCCACCCCACTCCACCTCCTGCCCCAAATGCACAGAGTCCTTGGGAACGTCCCCATTGGATCAGGGAACCGTGACAAGTTAGTTCAGCCTGGTTCATGCTGACACCTCAGAGATTTCTGCCCTTTAAGAAAAGTGTCTGCCCTGCAGTGTTCCTCCAAGCAGCTCATGGCTGGAGCTCTGCGAAGCCGAAATGAGTCCTAGGACAGGCCCTGTCCCCTGTAGGCTGGGTGCTCTTTAGGGAGTGGCCCTCGTGCGTGACCAGGGGTTCACTGGTGCCCGTTAACCAACTGTAAGTCCATCTGTAGAGCAGGACTCTCACCGCAGAATCACACTCCCAGTTGCCTGCCGCCTTCTTTCCGTTTGGGTGCACCAAGAAAGGGAAGATTGTGTTCAGGGACTAAACGCATCTTGGTTGATTCTCCCAAACATCCTATGAGGTGAATGAGGATGCGTATTTTCCAGACGGGGAAACAGGTTCAGAGAGGGGGCGTGATGACTGAGATCACACTCCGTGGGTGGCAGAGGGTCATGCGGGTCACAGTGGGTGACATCCTGCCCTGGCTCTCAGCGCAGTCTCTCAGATGAGCTGCGCCCATCACCCCGTGTGAGTGATCGCATGGAACTTCGCCGTGTAGGTACGTCCTTACCCTACTTTGCATATGAGCCACTTGGGGCTCAGGAGAGGGTATTGAACTTGCCCAAGGCTCACCCTGTTTGGAGGTGGCAGAGCTGAGAGGTAAACCCAGGTCAGTTTCTAGGGCATCCAGCGAGGTGCCCGAGGACAGAATGATGTCTCGATATAGAAGGAGCATTGCCTGAAGCTGGGACCTTGGTGCTGCATGTGGCTGTGTCACTAATTTCATGTGTGACCTCTGGCCTCTGTTCATCCATAAAACAAGGACACCGGATTTGCCAAGTGTCCCCTCACCCCTTAGGCTGCAGGTTGGAGCAGGCAGGTTTTTGGGAAACACTGTGACCTGTGACACCCCCGACCCTAGGGCTGGAAATACAGGTTAAGGTATCCACCAGTCAGCTTTGAACACTGGCTTCTTCACGTGGTGGTGTTACCACCTTCGTTATTTGAATTCGCAGAAGGTTATTGCACCAGTGCTTGCCAGCAGAGGGTCCTTGACCATCCACTCTTCGTCCTGACTTTTGCTTCTCTTTCCGTCATGCCCAACTTGGCCAGACCCAGGCTCTGCTGCGACTCACTTTCCCTTCCATGCAGGTGTCTGACAGATGACCACGAAGGTCTGCCCTCAATCCGGTTTTCCTTTGTATACAGGGCTCTGGTGATTATGGGAGTGTTTTAAACACGCTGTAGAGATACAGAGTTGGGCAAGGGGGTGATTGCATGAGTAGAGAAGTAGGCCTAAGGACAGGAGTGTAGCAAGCCAGAGGGAGGTGGCCCTGTGGGCCAGCGAGCCCTTGAGAGCCTAGAAAGCCTCTTAAATACCTGAGCCTGAGGCCAGGCGAGGGCTGAGCAAGGAGTGTGAACGGCTTCTATTTGTGGGTGACAAATAAGGGCATGTACTGCATGGCTGACTTGGTAGGAAACTTAACCGTGTTGGAGTACTGGCCGTCCAAACTCCTCCCCCATGGCCTGATGCATACACCACCAGCCTCCTGCTGAAAGGTGACACTTCACGGGGCCAGCCGGGTTCCCTTAGTCACTCTGTGGGAGTCAGTCAGACCCACATGAGAATGGAGCTGGTGGCTGTGTCTGCAGTGACGGTAAGTGGCAGCAAGCTCTCGGGAGTTTATCTTGGTGGGAGGAAAAGTCCGAGTGTGGAACGGGATTGCTGGGTGAACTGCTGACATTCAGCCTCTTGTTCCCTCAAAGACCTTGCCAGGTATGGCTGTGGGTCAGAGGAGCTGGAAAAACAAACTCATGACCCCCTCGTTCTCAAGCCCTCATTTGGCTGCTGGCCGGCACTTGTTAGAGCCAAGTGGTGTCCTGCATTTGTTATGGCCGGGGCCATGATTGCTGTGGCACCCCGCAGCTGTTGCTTGCATTCGCTTTGCAAGAAATAAAAATAGCGTTGGCCAGTGCCTAGTTTTCGGCTCAGCTAGGTTATTTCACTGAAGGGCCACAGCTTGGTCCTCAAGGCTCACTGGAAGGACACATCTGGCCTTTCCTGCCCGTGGAATCAACTGCATGCAAAGTCGTCCTGGACTACTTTGCACGTCTGGAATTGTGGGTGTACGTGTCGCTGCACTATGCCATCTTCCATGTACACAGCCGGGTATCTGCTTTTAGGATCGTATCCACGTGCTCATAGTAACACCCTCCGTTTTATGGCGTTAATTTATAGCCAGTTTCAGTGGTAGGGAGGTGGGAAAAGTAGGGGTGTTGGGCCTGGATTTGAGTGAAGTCAAGGTACCAAGCTTCCCTGAGCCACAATTTACCAAACTGTGAAATGGGACTAAAAGAATGACCATAGCAGTAATATCATCAAACTGTTGGAAGCCTGGAGACACTCTCTAATCTTGATGGTTTATATATGTATAAATGCTATATATGTTTATATGTCATTTGAAGAACAACTGTGAGGCAGGAAAATGTGGCAAGAATTTGTGTGCCCATTTTATAGATGAGGAAACTCAGGCTCAAAGTGTTTCTTTGGGAACTTTCTGAAACAGTTCCCCCGTTTATCTCGATGTACTTACTTGGGAAAAGTTCTCGTGTAGTGACTTTGGGGTCCCGTATCATTTCTCCGCAAAGAAAAGGGAAAGACCCTGAGGTTTTTGGTGCGGGTAACTCTTGCAAGGTAGGTTTGGGGTGTTAGATCCACTGGCCCCTATCAGAATGACAGCAGATCTTCAAGGATTTGCAGAGTGAGGGGGTGGGGGGCAAACTGAGGAGAACTGCTGGTCATGCCATGCATTAGAGCTTCCACTGTCGACCTTCACCCACTGTCGCTCCCTCGCCTACCACGTGTGGGTCTCTCCATCTTGCCCATCAGCTCAGCCCGTCTCCATACACCACCGATCCATCCTTCCATCCACAGCCCCAGTCAGCCATGCTTTCCCTCAGCCTGCCAGGATTTCCTGAGCAAGTTCCCAAAGAGCTCGCCTAATGTGAAACTTGAACAGTGTGATTGGTTTTCCAGTGGCAATCAACGTCAAGAACACATGCTCAGGGTTCCTAAGTCCCAAACTATTGTAGCATCTTTTTGCCTTGATGCTGCTCTTTTGTTTTTTCAGCAATAACGCAAGTGTTTTTCTCTCTGGGGCATGTATTTCAATGTTATACACTCACTATTGCTTGCATCTCACAATGGCAGAGGTGCACATTTAAAAAGCGCCCGACGGTGGTCATATTAGTGTAAGGTGTCCCGGTTGGCACTCAACTTCAAAACTGCCATGGAAACACCCAGCTTGTTCCCCTGGCGTTCCTGATGCGGTTTCAGAAATGAGGCCCTAAAATCAAAGTTCAAGCTGGCCTTAAGCCGTCGGTTGGTGCTCAATGTGTGTGCATGGATTTATCATTCAGTTGATACAATTTTTGAGCCCCTACCACATACCAAGCACCAAGCTGGGCACAAGGATCCAGAAATGAATGCCAATTGGTTCATGTCCCCAAGGGCCTTCCGAGTCAGCCAGGGGAGACCGGAGAACAGGCCATTTCCAGGCTTTGTCGTCAGTGTTACCACGATGGAGGTCTGTATCCACAGGCCCGGCGGGCTAGGCAGAGCGTGCTGTGGGAGCAGGATGTGGAATTGTGAAAGTGCTTGGCCGGTGTGGCCAGCAGAGGGTGTGTGACAGGGGAGTGGCCCTTCTACCCTGTCTTGCCCTCCTGCCTGGAGAGGATGTAGGACTAACCTGTTGGAGCCTCTGGGAAAGCCAGGATAGCTTTTGCAACATTTTTGACAATGCCATCTGCCAATTACTAATTTCAAAATTTGTTCTGAGGGCATGGGCAAGCCAGCAATTTTGGGACTCTGACCTTTCTAGCTGATGCTTTTAAAGCTTTTCTTGAGGACTTACTATGTACAAGAAAGAGATGAGTAAGAAATAGACCCTGTCCCAGAAGCTCCCCGCCTCACCATCTAGAAGCACGAGGGAGGAAGGGAGTAGGCGTAGGAGTGAAGACCAGTGATTCTTACCCGAAGGCAGTTTTGTTCCCTGGGGACATTTAGCAATGTTTGGAGACAATTTTGGTTGTCACAACTGAGGGTCGTGTGCTACTGGCATCTGGTGGGTATTGGCCAGGGATGCTGCTTAGCACGCCATTGTACACAGGACAGCCCCCACCACAAAGAATCTCCAGCCCCAAATGGCAATGGTTGAGAAACCTTGGGGATAAGAGCAAGGCTTGGGCTTCAGAAAGTTTTGGAGTATGCATGTTCGTGTATTTGTCCCTGTTTTCTGTTGCTTTTTTTTAAAAAACTTTAAGTGTGTTTTTTCCAAGACCCATCAGCTCCAAGTCAAATAGTTTCAATCTAGTTGTTTCTATCTAGTTGTGGAGGGTGCAGCTCATACTGGCTTATGCGGGGATTGAACTGGCAACCCTGGCATTATGAGTTCGCGCTCTAACCAACTGAGCTAAACGGCCGCCCCCAAAGAGTCTTTTTTTAGAACAGCTTTATTGAGATACTCATATACCATACAACTCACTCATGTAAAATGTCCATTTCAGTGGTGTTTAGTATATTCACAGAGTTGTGCAACCATCTCCACAATCAATTTTAGAACATTTTCATCACTTCAAACAGATATGTTGTGCCCTTTAGCTATTACCTCTGTCCCACTAGCCCTAGGCAACCACCTAATCTTCTATCTCTATGAATTTGCCTATTCTGGCTATATCATATACATGGAATCACACAATATGCTGTCTTTGTGAATGGCTTCTTTCACTCAGTGTAGTGTTGTCAAGATTCATGCATGTTGTAGCATGTGTTAGTGTTTCCTTCTTTTTGATGGCTGAGTCCATTGTATGGATGTACTGTATTTTGTTTATCCATGTATCAATTAATGGACATTTGGATTGTTTCCACTTTTTGGATATGATGATGCTATGGCAGAGTCTTTTAACAGACATGATCACATTTAGTTCTTTCTCACATGCATGTTTATGATGTACAGTGAGCATGTGTTAGTAAACCTAAATCAGAGGTTAGAAGCTGAGATTCGGGGGGGGTTAAGGAACACGGTATGAGCAGAGCCGGGAGGAGAAACCCCGCCCCCCACTCTGTCCCGTGCTTCTCCCCTCCAGCTCTCTCAGCTGAATGCACGGAACTCCATTGCCCTTCTCTAGCTCTTTTAAGAGAAATAATTATGTAGACCCTACAACATCTCTCCTTTTCTCCCTACAGGTTTTATGAATGACCCTGCTTCTTTTTCTATCTTGTCTGATTTTCTCCTGCCTGACCTTTTCCTGGTTAAAAATCTGGGGAAAAATGACGGACTCCAAGCCAGTCGCCAAGAATAACCCAGAGGCCAGCTCCATCCCAAGCCACGAGCCCTGTCCAGCTTCCAACAGCTCAGAAGAGCCACCACAGAAAAATGGCGACAACAGTTCTCTGCCAAAGACTCCTAACCAAGCTGAGCTGGCTTCCCACAAAGATCCCAAAGATGCCTGTTGGCAAAGAACCTCCCGGCCACCCCCACATCGGAATCCCCTAAAAAAACCCCTTTCCTCGGGCGATTCCTCCCCAGCCAGTGGGACAGGGACCCAAGGCCTGGAAGCCGCAGACACCAATGGCCAGTCCTCGCCGGCCAGGCTCCAGGGCCAGCGAGCCAGACCCCTCTCCAAAGAAGATGAGAAGCAGGCACACATCAGGAGGCAGCTGATGACCAAGTTCATCCTGGGCTCCTTTGATGACAACTCCTCTGATGAGGACCCTGGCACGGGCTTGTTCCGAGAATCTTCCCGCAAGGGCAGCCGGGCCAGCCTGGGGGCTCTGTCCCTGGAAGCTGCTCTGACTACAGGGGACTCCGAGACCCCCGTTTCTACTATAAGGTAACGTGACCTTTGTCCTCATAACCAGGAGGGAGGCACAGCATGAGGGTGGGGTCTCATGCTTTCCTGCTGAGGCAAGCCATCTGCTGACGCCAACACTTCCAGGGTAGCTACCGTGTTTCCCCGAAAATAAGACCTACCCCGAAAATAAGCCCCAGTTAAGATCATCAGCCAGACAGACACATTTAGTATGTTACCACGATGTTCCAGAAGATGACATGACTGTATTTAAATAAATGTAGATTGTTGTACATGAAAAAATAAGACATCCCCTGAAAATAAGTCCTACTGCGTCTTTTGGAGCAAAAATTAATATAAGACCCGGTCTTATTTTCGGGGAAATATGGTATGTGAAAAGCAGGGGACATTACCCTTCCCTCCTGCCTTCCTTCCCTCCATTCAAAATCATTTATGGAGCATTTCCTGTGTGTACAGGGTCCCTTGCTAGAAAACTGGTTTTCTAGACGATATCAGCCTATTTGGGGAAGATGACCTTGTATGTAACTAGTTATAATTTAAGCTGAATGAGCTGAGGCTGGCCAGAGCCACAAGGGATGATGGGAGCTTGGAGGGTGGGTCAGAGTCCCTACCTCCTAAAGAGACATTCATTCAACAGGTAGCAAACAACTGAAAAGCACGCCTCCCCCCAGTGATGCCTAAAAAACAGAAACTCAAATACTGTAATCATATCTTCCAATTTGATTGTTGGAAACAAATACCTATAGATCCATTCCAGGTGGGACTATCCCAGCGGTGCAGGTGGTGGCTTTTTTGTTGTTGTTGTTGTTATCAAGCTTTGCCACCTCCACTCCCAGATTACAAATGGAGTACAGTAGATCCAGGTAGAAAACTTGGGAAACGTAGGAGACAAGAAAAGAGGCAGAACCTTACCTTGGCTAGCCGGGGAGAACTCTGCTCCTTCCCAGGGTTCCTTCCTTCTTCCCGTTTGTCTTGCCTGGGGGTGGAAGCTTCCTGATTGTTCTTTTAAGCAGCTCTTGTACTCACTGAACCAAAATTAGAAAAACCTGGGCAAGGAGATGGGCTTTTCCATAGATATCGTGTTCCCAGTGAGCTTAATTTTAACCCTGGTTCCTGGAAGTAGGAGATAGAACAAACAGAAAATGTAACTGTTCCCCATGCGGAGATCTTCAGGGAAAGACTGGAGCTTCTGGAAGGGTAAAAGGAAGAGCAGGCTTCAGTATCTGGTACAAAGAGCACCATCTTTGGAGTCAGAACCCAGAGCTGGGTTCAGCCCTTGGCTCTGCCACCCCGTACTGTGTGATCTTGGGCATGGCACTTCACCTCTCCCGGCCTCCATGCCTCATCTGCAAAATGGTGAAGGGATTAAATGAGAGAATGTAAAGTATGCACAGAGTTTGGTACAGAGTAGGTGCTTAATCAGCAATGGATTCCTCCCCAGCTCCTTTCCTGGGCCTGTCCTTCGGCCACCAGCACCCACTTCACCCACCAATCAAATTTACCCAGAGCTTCCCCACCCCTCTTCTACCTACGGTTCATATAAATGACCTAGTTGTCCCTTGTAACAGTGGTACGAGGCTGCTGGTCAATCCCCATTTTATAGATGAGAATACCGAGGCTCAGGGAGGTAAAGTAGCAAGATCACACAGCTAGGGAGTGGCAGAGCCAAGTTTCAAGGCCAGGTCTGTTGCACTGCTGAAACCAGGTTCCACTGTGCCGTAGTGTGCCCTTTCCAGTAATCCGCAACATTCTCTCCCCTCCAAACCCTGTCCTTTCCCTCAATGTGGCAATTTCAGCCGGGATCAGAGAAAAATCAGTGTATTGAATGAATTCGCTGAAACTGGTGATCACCAGAGATGACCACCAGTGAATGTCCAATGGGGGGTTGCTAAGTGGTACCTAAGTAGGAGGGATGGCAAGATACTGTTATCACAATAGCTTCAGCAGGAAACAAGACAGATAGACCTAGCCTGGAGATGGGAAATGTACAAATTAACAGATGTCGACTTAAAAATAATATCTACTAGGTATTTCATCACCAAAATGGGGAAAAAGAAAAAGGTTGCAACCCAATGCCTGCAGACATTGCAAGCTACATGCACATTCTGGCCAGTGTGCCAAGATGGAAGGGTATTCAAGGAAGGGAAAAAGGAAGTTAGAACCATAGAGTTCTTCCTGTAGGGTTCTCATGTGAACTTCTGTTAGCCTTAGCTCCTCCCATAGACACTCTCCCCTCCAGCCCGCCCGATCATATTTCTTTAAAGTTCCAGTTCATCTTTATCACAAATAAGCCAATAACCGTTTCCAAGTGCGTCCCAATGCCAAGGAGGAAACAGTACAGGAGAAGGAATATCTGAGGGGATCTATTTTAGAGAGATGTGGTCAGGTCAGGGAAGAGCTCTTGGAAGAGGCAACTTTCCAACTCAACCTGAGCAGACCAACAGAACTTTTTCTGTCACGATGGAATGTTCTAGAATGGAATGTTCTAGAACTGTCCTGTCCAATATGGCACCCACTAGTCACATGTGACTACTGAGATTGAAATGTGGCTAGTGTGACTGAAGAACTAAATTTAAAATTTTATTTTTAATTAATTTAAATAGTCTCATGTGGCTGCTGGCTCTTGTATTAGTGCAGATCCAGCCTTAATGGGTAAGGATGAACCAACTGTGTGAATTATTTCTGCTGGTGCCAATTAAGAACTTAACCAAGCCAATAGGCTTGCCAATATCATAACATTATTACTATTATTCTTCTCTCCCGAGGCTTGGATTCTCAGAAAGTTGCAAGGATTAAATGAACTATTTCTAAGGTACTTTGCAAGAGAATAAAGCAGTCAATAAATGGTAGGTTAAGATATGGAGGGGAGGTGGCAAGTCTCCCAACTTCCTACTCACTGTCTTCCACTACCATTTTGAGAGGTTTTCTAGTTTGTGCTTCAACCACAGCTGTTGTGAGCTGGTGAATTTATGAAGGCAAAAGATACTTAACTGAGGGCTTAGCTTTGCATGGCCCCGTGAGCCAGAAATGTAATATTAAGTGAATTTTCTATCCTTGTGTCTTCATTGCATAGAAACTCAGCATTGTGGGTAAAATCATTTATCCTTGTCTTGTCCCAGTAAAGGGCAAAGGGGGGGGGGGGGCAAAGGGATCTTGGTTTTTATAAACCAGAGGCACCAAACATTGAGAAGAAGGTGCATTGTGGGGTGGTGGGAGATGCAAAGGGCTGCGATGGGCCCAGGCAGGACTGCTGTGCTGTGTGAGCTTAGGTAGGTCTCTGACCCTCTCTGAGCCTCCAATGCCTCATTTGTAGCATGAGGAGGCTGGACCAGCCCCATGAGGTGTGACCTCTGGCCACAAAGCTCACTGCGGACACAGTTCTTTTATCCTCAATCAATGCGCTTTTCAGAGTTGGGAATTTAGAACTTTAGTATCTGGGGCAACTCGGGTAGTTCTGCTGGTGCTTCCCAAGATACTGACATGTCTGTGGGGACCATTTCCAGCCCCCACAGAGTTCTGGGAATGGGGGGAGGGGAGCTTCCAATGGAGGGGACCCGCAGGTGTTCCCTGTTTCTAGTGAGTGAGAATCCCATGCAGACCTATCTTCAGAGAGCCAAAGCTTCAGAATTTGTCCTAGTGCCTGCCGCTGCCTCTGGGAGTCGGCTGCATGAAAAAAATGACGTCAAAACCTGTGTGTTCCAGCCAGTTTCAAACAATGCTTCTAAACAAGGCTGAGTGTTCTGCTATCCTGTTGTCGAATTTTCGCTTTGGTGTTTTGGCATCTTCGGGGACCTCAGTACCCTGGTGTTTGGGGGTCCCCCATGGACACTTCTGCTCACATTACTGGTAGGGCCTTGGGCCAACTCTCTGAAGGGATGTTCAGGGGAACCCCCCTACCCCCGCAAAAAAAGGAAAAAAACCCTCCAGAGTGTTGCTTTGTGGAGGGTCACTGCTGGGTTGCTTCTCTTTTACAAGTGGTGACGCCTTTTCCCGGCGGGGTGGTGGGGGGGGGGCAGGTCAAATGCTCAGGCCATTTTCAGATGTGGGTCATCGAGTGCCGAGTGGGCAGGCTGGCGTGCTGCTTGCAACCACCTGGAGCACTGAGGAAATGAAGAGTGACATAGAAGGTAAAGTGATGACAAAGAGTCCCTGTTAGTTCCAGGAAGTTCCCTTCATTATTGTTGTGTTTTTCCTGGATAAGCTGCTCGGTCGTCAGCACTCTGTGGCAAATCTCAACGTTTGGGCTCAGTTTCTGCAAAATGGGAGAGAGTAGGGGTTAGGGCGAATCCTTCCCGCGCTGCTTTAACTCCTCCAATTTTTCAGATAGAAAACTAAGGCCTGAGGAGTTTATTCCTTGGCTCTGAGCTCCTCACGTGGAAACTATGGCAAAGAAGAAACATATGTCTGTGACCTTCCCTGCTTCCTGCAGGTTCCTCTGGAGCCACTTGGCCTCTCTGCTGCCCTGAATGTCACCTTGTGGCCTCCTCCACCCCTCCCTGCCAGGCTGCCCACTGGGAGATCGGCTAGGACTGGGATGGAAAATGTGCACGTTTGATGTTGTGGGTTGGGAGGAAGTACTTTTTTGAAGCAGTCTGCAAAGGGGCCTTTTTCTTCCCACGAGGCCCTCCCCATCCCAGAATACTCACACTGGCAGCTTCATTTGGGGCCTTTACACTTGCTGTGTCCTCTGAATTGAAATGCTCCCACTTCCCCACCGGGACCTGCTCCACGGTGGTGTATGACCTGTGCAGGTGCATGTTCTGCTGTCACCCTCTTGAGATTCTTAATAATAACTTTTGAGCCCCCCAAAAGGGGCTCCCCATAATTCTGCAGCCAGGCTTGCCTCCACCTCCAGCTCTTTGCTCACCAAAATCACCCCCTCTGAGGGCCTTCCCTGCCCCCTCCCACCTTTAAAGGATTCCCCTCGTACCCCCAGTTTCCTGACCCATCCCTCTGTGTGGTTTTCACAACACTTAACCGCTCCTTGAGATTATGTCTTTAATTGCCTTATTTGTTTATTTGACTGCATCCTGTCTTCTGCACTTGACTGCAGGCTCCATGGAAACAGGGCCGTGTTTATGGGGTCTCCACTTTTCCTGACCACCTAGCCTAGTGTGGGCTCACGGTAGACTTGGGATAAATATTTGCCAGACACTCCTCCCCCCCGCCCCCGCAAAAAAAAATAAAAAAAAATTGTCAGACTCATGAATGAAACAAGCAACTCCAACTTGTCAAAAACAGAATTCTGTATTTTGGGGGGCATGTAAAACACTTGATGAAAAAGTCTGGGAATGGGTGGATGAATGGATGCGTGGCTGAGTGAGGCGATGGATGATGCATCAATGAACGAGTGAATAGGCATTTTGTTGTCGCTCTTTATCGACAGTAGACTTTTTGTTTTCCGAAAATTCTCTTTGCATAAATCTCGTGACTTTGGAGACGAGTTCTGGGGTTGAACTCTTCCTTTGAGTTTTTCTTCTGCCTTTAATATGTTTGTGTAATCTCCCCCTTCCCTTCCATGTTCCCATCTGACAAGGGCTGGCTAAGATTATAGATCCAATGGCTTTGTGTTTTCTGTTCAGCCCCCACCTCCCTGCCAGTCTCTTCCCTTTTGGGTTCATCTCAGTCCAGGGGGTGGGGCTTGTCCTTTCCTTAGACTTGGAAACAGTCCCCAAAGGTTGGAATTCCCATGCAACGCTTAGAAATAGAGCTGATGAAAATGTGACATAATGTGGCAATGTTCACATTCCATGAAATGAAGGTTACAGGGTTGTCCCATTTTGCTTAACAAGCAGGGGTGTGGTTAGTGCACAGTGGGTCTGGGGTAAGAGAGGTTCAGAGCTGCCCCCTTACTAGTTTGTTACCCTAACAGCTCTGCCCTATAGGGTGCATGTGTGGACTGAGTGGGATGGGACAGGTTCAGGATTGCTCAGCTCAGTCCTGAAATTTAAAGTTATGAAACTCAAGTTCATAAGTTGCTGGTGAGCTCATTTCACCGCAAACCTGCCTGGAATAATTGTGAAGTTATTCATAGTCTTTATTTGTCTCATTTTTGTGTGTGAATATTCATGCTATCCGCTGCCGAAATATTAACATGAAAATGTGTAACGTAAAGCTTTGCCTACTTCAAAAACTTCCCCAGTTCCAAAGCACATGAGGCCCTAGGAGTTTCGGATAAGGGATTGTGGACATGTGTATGCAACGTGCTTAGAACATTCCTGGCACATAGTAAGCACAAAAAAATGCTTGTGCTTAATACATGTGTATGTATGGTTGGAGAGACCGGAAGGAATGTCTTCAAATAGTTAATAATCAATGTCTTTATGTGGTATAATTATAAGTAAATTTTCTTCTGTGTGTTCTCACTTTCTGCTGTAAATATTGTTATAATAGGTTTTAACAATATTTAATAATAAAACATTATTATTATTTTTTATTAGAAAAAAACAAGTTTTTTCTAATACAAGTGCACCAGTCATCTCACTTCCTAGATGAGAAGCTGAGGCCCAGAGAGGTTCAGGGGTCTGTCCAAGGTCTCCCAGGAAGATCACCGTAGACCCAGAACGCCATTTGAACTCAGACCTAAGGCAGATGCAGATTGGAAAGTGGTCCGTAAAAAAAAAAATAAGTGGTCTGTGAACTCCGAGTGTTGATGTTGCCACCTAACCAGCGCTCCAGCAATGGCATCTCCACCTTCCTTCTAACTCCTTCTTTCCATCAGTGGGAAGAGTCAAGAGACAGGACAATTTATTGGGCACCCATTCCGCTGTGTGCTCCTGGGGACATCACCTACCCTCTCTGGGCTGGACTGGATGCTCCAAGGCCCTCTGTGGCTTGAACAGTCTTTGCTTTGTGTGTGTGTGTGTGTGTGTGTGTGTGTGTGTGTGTGGAGAGGTGGGGGGGAGCTAGGAGACAGGGACAAGAGAGCAGCTGGAAAAAACTTATTAATTTATAACCATTTTCCTCTTGGCCAATTACCGCAGATGCTCTGGGTTCCAGGCAAGTTTAAGGACAAGCTAAGAGATGAAGTGGTCAAGCGGAGAAGCTCAGGTTTGTCCCCTCCATTCATTGGCTGGGAACATGTATTGCAGTCTGCCGGGTGGGTGCTAAGCATTGCGGCTGGCAGTGTGGACGCATAGATGGTGAGACCGGCCCCTGCCCTCAGGGAGGCCAGGGTACGGGCCTGAGCGGCCAAGAGCCCAGAGCATGTCCTAAGTGGAGAGAGTGGTGCGGTGGGTAAGAGTGGTCATGCTGGAGGCTGGCTGACTGACAACTGGCCCGCTGACTCCTCTACTCAGCCATCGCATGGCCTGGGGCCACGCTGTCACCTTGCTGTGCCTCACCGTCCTCTAAAATGAGGCCACAGTGGTACCCAGCTCACAAGGCCAGTGTCAGGCTTAGTTGAGATGCTATGAGCACAGCACTTAAAGCAGTGTCCACCCGGCAGTCATTCTCATTATGTGCAAAGCACAATGTCATAGTAAGGACCCAAGACCCACAATCAGACATGTCTGGGCGTGACCTCTCTGAGCTGCAATTTCTTTCTCTGTTGAAGCAGGATAATACTAGTGTCTACCTCGGAAGTGTGTTGAGATCACACGGGAGGAAGTGCAGGGAGTGGATGGTCCCAGGCTGCCATGGTTGTCAGTTGTTGAATGGGCCTCTCCCAAAGTTCTTGCCCGTGGCCATGGCTATTCTCAAAAGCCATCAGGCATGCACTCTTAAGGTATGGCAACTTGTGTCCTCAGAGGAGGAAGAGGGATTGGAAAGGCAGGTGAAGTGGCCCTGGTACAAGGATAAAACACACACCAGCACACAGTTGCTGGCTATTTCCCCTCCCGTTTCCCAGACTGCTCACTTCCACGCTGGGAGTGTTGAGTTTGAGAGGTTTAGGGAAGGCGAGGGAGGGTCTGTGGGGTCTGGACATGAAGGAGGGGGCCCTGCCTGGCAGTGAAGGCACACCAGAAAGCAAGCTGGGCCCTTGCATCACCCTCCCTGTCCCAAAGCCTCTTCCTGTTCATGGTCCCCATCTGTATGTACTTCTTCTCCTCAGCTCTGAGTAGTGAGCAGGTCATAACATTTTAAACCATATATAAATATTTTTATTTGTTCCTAAACGGAATGCCACAGATCTTTTCTATAATGTCTTTATTCATCAATTCATTTAGGAAGGGGCTGGCAGAAACCCCATTTTCAAATCTCTTTAGTTCCTAAGATGTTTTCTGGGAACCTGGGATAAAAGGGATGTCTGTCTTTTCATTGTTCTATTTGTGGAATAGAAATTGAGGTTCGGGGGAGGTTGGCTATTAATACAGGGTTCAGAGTGAAGAAAGATTCTTAGTTTTCCCCTTCCCCTTAAGCATCAGCATCCTGTTTTAGAAAAATCATTCATTTCTCCATACTTAATGTAACATTTCCCTCATCACATATTGAAAGGGATTATTTTATTTTTCTTTTAATGAAAGTACATTATATGTGGATGATTTTACAGAAGAGGAAGTGGAGGGAACGTGTTTGCTCAAGGTCACACAGCATGTAGGGACAGGCCCAAGGTCAATCATTGCTCAGGTCTTTCCACCATGCTGCTAGACACGTACATTTTCTTGTGGGATGTGTGTGTATTGTCGTCATTGACCTGGATTTTCCCTCTGCAATACCAACAAATTAAATTTAGCCTCTGATAAATCTGAGGAGAAGGGCTTACAGCACGAGACTGTAAGTGCAGTGAATTTTGAATCGTTTCATTGAAAATCACAAATATTGATTTTGTATAAAGGTGGTATTGTGCATAGGGGTGTATATTATTCTTTCCTCCTCATCTTTTATTCCCTAAAAATGCAGGCGGAGAAAAATCCAAATCATTATCACTGTGATGACACGCAAAGACCAACCATCTAAGTGAAATCCCTTTTTTCAAAGCCCTGGGTTAAGCTAGATGTGTTAGGATGTCTCTAAGACTGCATTAGGAGAGAAGTTACAGTACCCACACAGCGTTCAATGAATGTCAGGGTTTTGTCAATAGAGAATAAAAACCTAAAGCAATGCAAGTAAACTAGTGAGAATTCTCTTCTGCATGATCCTAACTGACTTTGGGTAGGGTAGGACATTTTGAAATATCACCATTTCCTGATTTTAATTGTTTCCTTATTTTGAGGTGGTTACATTTAAATTTGGCTCATTTGGGGGATGAATACTTTTTGGTTTTTGTTTGAAACTTTAAAAAAATCAGCCTAAGTAGTGGGTTTCCTTTTTTTGGAGGGACTGAAGACAAAGCCACAAAGAATCTTCTAGAAACTCTGAAGAACTGAGAATTTTGTTCACCTGTTTTATTTATTTTTAAACCTATTGTTGAAAGGTTATTTAACATTATGGTTAGAGCACAGCTAACCAGTGCCTTCACCACGGCTGCTTATACAACTCCAGGGGGATGTCGCTGTTCTCGTTCTGGTCGTGTAGACGGCGCCCCCTGGAGGTGTAGCGCTGACTATGCCTTTGGAAGGGAATCATTTGCAAACGTTTACATTATTTTTTGTTTGCTATAAATATAGGCTACATTTATTATTACAGTGTTTTGGATCCTTTTTATTTATTATAACTACTTGGAGAAGCATTCATTCATTCTATAATAACTAGAATCAGTTTCCTTGGATTCAAGTCACCAGCTCTGTCACCTTGGGCAATATACGTACATTTCTGGATTGCAGTTCCTTATCTGCATTATGGGCGGGGGGAACCCCATAGTATTGCTGCGAGAATTAAACGAGACAAAGGCATAAAAGAGCACTCCGTAAATGTTAGTCTTCCCAAAAAGAAGCTTCACAGGTTGTCTGTGGTCCTTTTCTGTCTAAGAGGCCTCACTTTAGTAGGGGACCCAGGTCCTTCAAAGTGTGTGCTAGAAGCCCACTGCGGAGAAGCAAGGGGATAGAGCATACATGTCCCTGGAAATAGAGGTGAAAGAATAAGCAAAAACAGAAACTTGGAAGCAAAAAGTTGACTTTACTACGGGGGCTTTTACCAGGCGCCGTGGTGACAGCTGACTCACATTTTAAGTAACTTATTTTCCACCACTTCCCTATTGTGTGTGTATTCAATTGCTTGCGAGTTTTTTGCAGCTGCCAATCTGTAGGGGGAGGCCATCGTAGAACTCTTGTACTGCAGTTGGGAGTCAGGGAGGAAAGGAGGCAAGAGAGGTCTTTTTAAGTCTCCGGCAACCCACGCGGGGCGCTCAAGGTCAGCTGCGGCTCGGCGATTGGCCGGCTCGGGGGGCGGGACCCAGCCCGGGAGATGGCTGGGTCCGGATCCTATCTGGGGACGAGAGGCGGGGCCCGGTCAGGGGGCGGGACCCTCTGCGGAGGAGGGCTCCATTTGGGGGCGGGGCTTGGGCGGGCGCGGGCGCGTCCGCCTCCGACACTTGCGCGCAGGAGGCATTTCGGGATGGAGGAAGCACAGCGCGAAGCTGGGTTCCTGAAGGCTGCTGTACAGCGCGGCCCGAGAGGTGCTCTAGGACAGCGCCTCCGCCTCCCGGTCGTGATCTGGCTGCCCCGCTGGGCCCCGGGACCAGAGTTTGCTTCGGGAGGTTAGGGGGTGTGCATGCCCCGCATCCCAGCTGGAGCCTGGTGGGATTGGTCCGCGGGACGGTCAACATGAGCCCTGCCAAGTGCAAGGTCTGTTTCCCTGATGGCAAAGTAAAGTAAGTAAGGTGGCACTTTTAATGACCGTTATCTTTTACAAACTTATGCAGCGTTCTCCCTACTTCCTGGCCCCCTCGCGAAGTCAAGCTGCGTGTACTCTTAGCACCACCCCTTCTTCCCCGCCTCCTCCCAAAGAAGTGCAGGCTTCAGTTTGTCGGTTGCGGCGACGGAGCCCGCCTTGCAAAAACACTAGCTGGCCTTGGCAGTTGAAGAGGAGGTCGGATTTGGCCGTGATGTTGATAGGAGGAGGGCGCTCTGGAGCACACTTGTAGGTGCGTCAAGGTTGACCGGTCGGCGGGGGCCACGCTTTCCCCCTTTACGCTTTCCTCCTCTTCCTCCCCTTACCCTTGATGAAGGTGATGGTCCTGGAAGGCAGGTCCCCGAAACCTAGTGATTGTTAAGCCCTGGGCGAGTCAACGTGTTTCTGAGCAGGTATCACATTTAAGGTTGTTTTCTGAGCAGGTCAGTGTTGGCATTTCTGTGCTTGAGTGCTTCTTAGCCCCACCTGCTAGATTTCTTTTTTGTCTTCATTTTATGGCTTTTCTTTTTTTAAGTGACTGAAATGATGCTATGTTTGGTTTTGAAAATTCAGAATATTATAGACAAGCGGAAAGGAGGAACCAAAATCACCCATAACTGCTCCACCATAATCTTTATTAAAATTGCTGTATATCCATTCTTACTGTGCAGTTATGTTTTAATTTATGAATAGGAAGCATACAGAACATACTGTATTGTAACTTGCTCTTTCAGTCGACATTAAATATTCTACCACTGGGCTCAGCATACTGTTGCCTGCAGCCTGGTTGTGTTTGGCTTGCAAGAAAAGAATGGTTTTTAACTTTTAGATGGTTAAAAAATTAAGAGAAGAATACTATTTGGTAACATGAAAATTTCATGAAATTTAACTCTCAGTGTCCACAAATAAAGTTTTATTGGAACATAGCCATGCTCATCATTGATGAATTGTCTATGGCTGCTTTCAGTCTTCAAGGGCAGAGGTAAGTAGTGGGACAGAGACTGCTTGGGCCATAAAACCTAAAGTGTTTACTATCTGGTCCTTTACAGAAAACAACTGCCAATCTTTGTTCTACAACATGCTTTATACTGGGTCAGTAGTGTTCCTTTAAGTGGATATATCTTAAAATGTGTAAGCAATCCACGATAAATAGTGGCTATTTGGGCTTTTTCTCCTTTTTTGCTAATAACCAGCACCATGAAGGACAGCTTGGCTGCTAAGTCTCTGCCTCCATTCTTTGCTCTTTTCTCAGGGTATCTTTACCCGGTACATAAGCAGTCCCTGTACACCCCTCATGTATAAGGCCTACATCTGGGAGCAGGAAGGGACACAAAAATGTTTGGGAAACATTACCTCTGCCTTCTAGGAGCTCTTGATCCAGTGAGGGAGCTGGATGTTTTCTCAGTAACACCATCAGGAGCGCTAAGTGCCATTATTCCCATTTTACCGATGAGGAAACAGGCTCTCACTGCTGGTGAGAATATACTGGGATTCACTTTCAGGCTGTCGCCCAAAGGGCTCTCTGTTGGCAGCCAGTTTCTACCGCTTTAAGAGCACAACTCAAAAAGAAGAAGACTTTCCTAATGTTGGACTAAAGTTTTGCTGAAAACTAGTTGCTGCAGCTCGTGAGCATTCTAGGGAGTGAGGACTCTTGGAGCTGGAAGGGCCTTGGTTGTTTAATTCCTCTGATGGGGAATTCAGAAAGGGCAAGAGACATGTTCCAGACATACGGCCAGCCTGCCAGGAGGGAGGCTGACCTTGCAGTTGTTCAGTCCTTTCACAGAGGAGACTAACAGAGTCTTCGGGGGACACTCCTAGAGTCTCTTGGGATGTGTCCGAGCAAAGAGCCTGCAGAGGGGCAGGGTCAGGGTCTTTCTTATGCACTCAGTCATTTATGGAGCACAGAGGTCACATTTCTTCCACGTTTGGAGCCCTGATCTAAATACTCAAATCCTGGAGTATACCCTAAGCAGGCCACGTAGCTCACGAAGGATACAGTTTTTTCTTTTCTGATCTATAAAGCTATTAAGTCTATTTAACATATAAATCATGAATCACCTTTAATCGTACACTTTAATCCAAAAGAATATCTTTCGCAAACCACTTTAATCCAAAAGAATAAACTTGAGAGAAATTGGAATTGTCCCTGCAAGTCAGGCCATGTGGTTACCGTATTTATAATGTGAAGATGCTTTAGTGGGTCACTGCATGGCTCCTCCCTTAGCTTAGAGTTGCTAAAAAGTTAGACAGCCCTCCTCTGCCACTGAGTTGTGTGACCTTGAGCATATGCCATCAACTCTTTGAACCTGTTTCCTCATCTGTCAATGGGGCTAACCCTAACAGAGCTTTACAGGGTTATTGAGACTGTCCAGAGCTGGAGCCCAGCACTGTGCCTGATGCCCGGCCCTCGGGAGGTGCTGGCCTTGAGCGCTAGCCCAGGTTGGCACAAACGTTGGCACAACTGGTAGCAGTAACGGCAGAATTCTGTTGTGAAAGAGGTCTGTGGAGTCCAGAGGCATTGAGATCCTGTCCTGAAGGCTGGATCATGTATGAAGGAGCCAGAACTAAATGCTGACCGGCGTCCCTCGGTGTGTCCACAGGGCCAGAGTTCAGGGAATGGAGCAGTGCATGTGGGTCAGAGTGATTGGAGATGGACTTCTTGAAAGAGACTTGCGTTGAATGGGATGAAATAAAGTTGGGGAAGGGAAGGCGGAAGAATCTAGTCTTCAGTGAGTCCCATGATGCTCCATTATGAGTGATGTCACTGCCATGGGAATTCTCAGGCTCAGCCAGGCAAAGGGGGCCATCCAGCTAGTCAGCAGGCCTGGTCAGCAGGCCTGGTCAGTCACCCACCCAAGGCCATTTATCTATGTTGAAATGCTGGTTGTGGATCTATCTCTGGTTTTCATCTCTGCCTAGTGTTAGAATTTCCTGAGGGGACTTTTTTTTTTTTAATTGGGGAATATTGGGGTACAGTGTGTTTCTCCAGGGCCCATCAGCTCCAAGTCGCTGTCCTTCCGTCTAGTTGTGGAGGGCACAGCTCAGCTCCAAGTCCAGTCGCCGTTTTCAATCTTAGTTGCAGGGGGCACAGCTCACAGTGGGAATTCCCATGCGGGAATTGAACCAGCCACCTTGTTAAGAGTTCACGCTCTAACCAACTGAGCCATCCAGCTGCTACTGCTGGGGGGGCTTTTGAAAAATGTAGATGCCTGGGTGCCCCCCAAACCCTCACTCCCAAGCATGATGATTGATTAATCTACGTGGCGCCCAGGCATCAGTATGTTTTTAAAGCTGCTCATGTGATGGAGTGTACAGTCAGGGTTGAAAACCGCTGTCTAACTCGAAATTGGCAAACCTGTTTTCCTAAAGGGCCAGACAGTAAATATTTTCAGCTTTGTGGCCATATGGTTTCTGTTACAATTACTCAGTTCTGCTGTTTACTATACCGGCAGTCATAGATAATATGTAATCGAATGGGCCTGACTGTATTCCAGTCACAGTTTATGGATACCAGACCCCTGGCCTAGCCAAAGTGGCCACCCTAGGAGGTGCTGAGAGGACAGGTGGCCCGAGATATTTCCATAGGTCCATTTATCTGGGAGCCCAAAGATGAGTTTAAAGTTACGAGCCTGTATAGGGCTGTACAGTGTCCTTGGTTGCTTAGTTGTGTGGTGATAGGCCTTCACTTCTGTTAGCTGATCACCTCTGCAGTTACCCCCACATTGTACAAAAAAAAAAGGGAAGGAGGGGACTTACGTGCTGGTTAATGCCAGGACCCTGGCCTGATGACACCATCCTGGGGCCCTTACAATGGTTCCCCTGCAGAGACACACCTCCGCTATACGAGTATGTAGGCCAGGCCCAGTGCTGAACCCTGGATGCGCGCTCCATGAAGCAGATCCTACTGATACTATGACATATTTTCATCCTGTGAGGGAACCGAGATACCAAGTACTGAAGCAACTTTCCCAAGATGACAGAGGTCCTAAGTAGTAGAGTCCAGACTCAAAGCCTGAGCGATGGCTCTGGTCGGCCAGGGTTTTTCTCAGCTGAGGACTGTTGACATTTGGGGCCCTGTAATTCTTTGTGGTGGAGCCTGCCTTGGAAGCTTTGCAGGATGTTGAGTGACATCCCTGGCCTCTACCCACTAGATGCCAGTAGCATCCCCCCAAGTTGTGACAACCAACTGTGCACACATGGCTATGTGTCCCCAGGGAGCACAGTGACACACCCCCCCCCCCCCCCCAGTTGAGAACCCTGCATTACACACATTGCCTCTCAAATGCAAGTGCTTAGTTTCTAAAGTCCAGACAATAGGTACTTCCATTTATCTCCGTAAGCTTTCTGCCTCAAAATTAGATTCTGGGGGTCAGATAGAGTCACATTGGAAGCCCAGCTCTGTTGCCTGCCAGTTGTGTGATTTGAGGTCAGTGGGCTTCTCTGAGTCTCAGTTTCCTCATTGTGAGCAGGAGATGATGGCCTCCCCTGCACAGGGCTGTGGAGATTCAGCGAGACGCCCCCAGTGCTCCATCCATAGTGACCCTGGAGAATGTTATTTCCTCCCTCCTAATGTAGTTCTGCCTGGTCTCGTGCTTCAGCAGCTGACTGTGTTTGGTGTTTGGCTGACAGCTCTGTTGTGTAGTTGATTGTACCTGAAGCCATTTCCAAAGTCACCAGGGAATATTTCAGTCTCCACACTTCACACTTACTTTGGAACAAATGCCGGCTGAAGGTCAGCCCTTCAGAGCCAATGTTGGTCGGCCTCCAATTTTGTCAAAAACAAATAAAAATAGCCACCAGCTTGGAGACGGGGCCTTAAACAAGCCGCTCCGGCAGCATTGTGTGTGTTCACCTGCCTACTGTGCTGTGATGGGTTTGTGACCCACCTCATGGGCTCTGTCACCAGGTTGGAAATCAAAATGGCGGCCGTGAATGGTTTTCCCCAGGCCACACAATGGTGTCTTTCTAATGGTTGAGGTTTTCTTTGTTGCACTTTAGATCACATTGCTCATTGTGATGTTTGTGTGTATGGAAATGGGATGTCTCAGACTTTCTGAAGCCAAGGGATCAAGCCAGCCAGCCAGGGAAGGCCGTGGACAGAGTAGGGAGAGTGAATGGCTGGGGAGCTGGCCTGGGGAGAGGGGTGGCCTGATGCCTTTCCTGGTGAGGTTGGGAGAGCTGCCTTTGATCCTCTTGACCTCATTGCACTGATATAATAATCTAGGGTGTACTGTGTGTCAGGTGCCATGTTTTACTTTTTATGTATTAATGTATTGAAATCTCACAACTCAATGAGGTGTGTGTTATTACCCTCATTTTAAAGACAAGGAAACCGAATGCCGTACTCAATGGATACTGGGACTGCCATGGCTGTCAGCATCCCTATTACAAAATTAATAGCTTTTTTCTTGTTGTAAATAATACATCCTTGCAGAACATTGAACAAATATAGGCAAAAAAAAAAAAAAGAAAAGAAAAGAAAAACGACCCGTAATTCAGACACCCTGTGATAACTACCATTAACATTTTGGTGTTTATTTCCCTTGATCAGGGGTCTGCAAATTATGGCCCTTAGGCCAAATCGGCCTGTTTTTGTAAAGAAGTAAAGTTCTTAAAAATGAACTGAGCTACTTCCTGGTTAATGAAATATAATTAGGCTAAAAGCGCTCTTCACATTTGCGAGATAATACTGACCTTCCAAAGTACTTTTTCTAAGTCTTATTTCATGGCAGGAGTTTAATCCTAGGAGGTTTTAGAAGAAAAGCTGCTTGCAATTTTTGGGAGGCAGTCAGGGTGTCTCGAGGGCCGGAAATCATTTGTTTATTTATTTGTTCATTCATTGAGGCACCATGCATAATAAGCCCAGTAGAAAGGAGAAGGTCTTAATTGAAAATACATATCTTGTTGTGGCATATAAACGTGATGGGTTTCTGTCATTCATTTCTCTTTCTGTTCCCCTAGCCTAGGAGTCTGTTTCTTCATCTCTGACAGGCAGAGCCTTTCCTTTGATGGTTCACAGTGGGGGTCGGGCAGACTGCAGGTTTGTCAAAGACATTTTCCCACGGGAAAGTACACTGAACGCAGAGACTTTATGTAGCAGAAGACGCCCACACCCAACATTTCCTGGTGTGATGGAAAGAGCCCCAGGCCTGCTGACTAGCTGGGTGACCCCATTTGCCTGACTGAGCCTCAGTGTGTGCATCTGTAAAATGGAATTTCTCTTCCCTGACTGCTTATTTGCTTCCATCCTTGCTGTTCCCTGCTCAGATACTAGACGGCGTCATGCTGGCGGTGTTCCTTATGATCAGTTTTTAACCCAACGTTTTGGCCCCCTGAACCCACTCAACCCTGGCCTCCCAAGATGCCTGATGATACAGTCCCCGGATACACCTTTGGGTGGTTAACGTCTAAAATAATTCCTGGCAGGCGGCTTCCAGCTTGAATACTGCGTCGCAGATTTAAGAGAGTGAATTGAATGTACCTGCCTGGTTCTGCTCCTGTCAAAATCGCACCAAATGACAGCAAAGAGATTTAAAAAGAGAAAGAGAGCCCATGGCAGAGCCCATGAAGGAACAGAAGGGGAGATTAGCAACATTTTGGAAACTGGAAAGCAGGTGAACAAGTGGTACCTGGTTTAGTAGAACCAAGAGGGCTGAGTGGTAAAGGGGCAGAGAGAAAAGCTGAAAACCTACTGGATGCAGATAGGCGCAGGAACTGGCAGTATTAGTGTGTCTGCAACTGGGGGGGAAGGGAGCAAAAAAATGGGGAGGATTAGGTGAAAGACTCCCAGAGCCCCTCGCTTGCTCTGTGTGGTTGGGGGCTACCCATTTCCACCCCAACAGAAGCCAGGAGGATTGTCCTCTGGAGAAGGAAAGGCGGAGGGTCTTGGGACTGAGGACTGATGGGTACAGTGGGGAGTGTGGGGCTTCTGTTCCTAACAGAAGGGCAGGGATCTTTGTAGGTGCTGAATCTTGAAACCTGCCCTGCTCCCCCAGACCTGTCCCAATAGTTGCCCCTTCTTCCCCACCCAGCCTCCTGGCCAACCTTTCCTCCAGGCAGAAGACCCGGAGGCTTCTCCCGGAGGAATTGGACCAGTGAGGGAGGAAGACTCTAGTGACACTTGGGGTTCTCCAAAGCACAGCCCTCCCAGGTCACCCTGTGTTGAGCTCAGGGTCCACTGGCTTTATCACATTCTCAGTACTTCTCATGAGCCCCTTAGTTCCTGCTTTTGGTCATGAGGAAGTAACCGAGGCTTACCAAACGTGTGGGTACAGTTTCTAATATGGAAGGCAGGCCCCAAATGAAGGAGACTTGGAAGAAACAGAAATCATTTAGGAGACGAGCACTTGAAAAAGCTATAATTGGGCCGGCCCGGTGGCTCAGGCGGTTAGAGCTCCATGCTCCTAACTCTGAAGGCTGCCGGTTCGATTCCCACATGGGCCAGTGGGCTCTCAACCACAAGGTTGTCCGTTCAACTCCTTGAGTCCCGCAAGGGATGGTGGGCAGCGCCCCCTGCAACTAAGATTGAACACGGCGCCTTGAGCTGAGCTGCCACTGAGCTCCCAGATGGCTCAGTTGGTTGGAGCGCGTCCTCTCAACCACAAGGTTGCCTTTTCGACTCCCGCAAGGGATGGTGGGCTGTGCCCCCTGCTACTAGTAACGGCAACTGGACCTGGAGCTGAGCTGCGCCCTCCACAACTAAGACTGAAAGGACAACAACTTGAAGCTGAACGGCACCCTCCACAACTAAGATTGAAAGGACAACAACTTGACTTGGAAAAAAGTACTGGAAGTACACACTGTTCCCCAATAAAGTCCTGTTCCCCTTCCCCAATAAAATCTTTAAAAAAAAAAAAAAGCTATCAATACTCTCCTCTAGGTTGGCAAGGATTTACACACATAGGAACAGGTTGCATCAAAAGGAACATTTGCAGACCAAAAACAGGCACGTAGATGTTAAAAGCATGATAACAGAGGAGAAAAACCCCACTTAATGAAGTTAGAAGAGAAGGCTAAAGGAATCACCCAGAAGGTAAAAGGGATAGAAAATGAGAGAGGGGAAAAATACATAAACTGGTGGGCCAGCCCATGAATTTCAACATCCAAATAATAGGACTTCTGGGAAGAATAGGAAAAAGAAGGAAGCAGGGAAATCACCAAGGAAACACTTGAAGACAAATTCCCCGATGTGAGTTTTCACATTGAAGGACCCCAGCAGATCCCCAGCGTCACTGATGGAAACAGACACAGATCTGAGCATATCCATGTTAAATTGTGAATACAGCACACAGAGAAGATTTTGTAAGTTTCTGGATGTGAAAAAACCGATCACACACAAAGGATCAAGGGTCAGAATGGCTGTGGTTCTAGCATCGTTGGAATCCACAACACAATGGCACCAGGTTTCCAAAACCCGGAAGGAGAAGGTTTTCCCTCCTAGAATACCATACACAGCCAAATGATAGGGTTAAATGTGAGGGCAGAAGGACAGTTCTAGAAGATGCATGGCCGTAAAACATTTACCCACCCCCTCCCGAATACCTTTTCTTAGAAAGCCACTGAAGGATGTGTTCTACTGAAACAAAAGAGTCAATCAAAGAAGAGCAACACATGGGAGACAGGAAACAGAGTTCCAACACAGACTCAAAGGGAAACTCGAGGGTGACAGTGATAAGGGAGCCCCGTGCAGCTAGGAGCAGGACAGGCAAGTCGAAGACATCATCGTCATGTGCCCTGCCTTTGTACCATCCTTTGAACTGGTTACAACTACTGGCGGATATGCCCTAGCAAAACAATGGAGTCCTCCCAAAAAGAGGGAGCCGTTTGATCCCCCAAATTAGGGATCAAGCCCCAAGGAAAGGCAAAGGGAACTTAAGGATGTCAGGCGAAGGGATGTCCCAGAATCACAGTTGTGTAAGGGGTCTGGAGAACAGCTAGTCCAAATGAAAGGAGAGGAGAGGCTTCCGGGAGGGATGTCACCAATGGAAAAAAATAATGGAGATGATGGCTTATCTTATGTGTCCCAGGAGGCTATGAGAAGGAATGAGACGAATTAGCAACACATGCAAAGGAAAACCAAGTCAACGAAACATCGTTAACTCCAGGAAAGAAAAACAGAAAGAAAGAAAGGAAAATCTGGTCTCACCCAGCGCTCACCTGTGAATAATGATCCTAGACTCAAAATACTGAAGAGTGAGTCCAGCAAATTACAATGTACCCCTATCGAGAGGTTGGGAGAAGGGAAGTGGATGGGATGGCCGAGAACGAGCATTCCTTCCTCATCCCTCAAGGTAGGACGTTCCACAGATGGTGTCTCAAATGGATGACTCACAAGATAGTACACACACATTGTTCAGAACCATGGAGATGTGTAAATGCCCCAGAAGTGATTTCCTCTGGTGTCGGGTTCTGGAGGGGGTGGGGCAAAATCCTCTTGGTATTAACATATATTTTGTTTTGGTTTGTTTTTGTTTTTAAAAAATGTTTTGATATATGCATACAGAAAAGTGCATGAAAGTGATCTCTACTGTTTAACGTGTCCAAAGTATTGGAATGTGTGACTTCCTCTGTGGTCATACACTTCCACCTATTATAAGCTTTTTGGTATTATTTGAGTTTCTACATTATGGGCACATAAAGTAAAACTTTAAGATTACAAATCTAAATATACAGCTTGTGGGGAGAGGGTCGGGATTTATCCTGCTTTATTTGTGCGCTAGCCTCTTGAGTCTCCTTGTGAAAGAAATGATTCAAGGTCCCTGGGCAGGGACTGCGAAACAACAGGGGTCTGATGGGCTTCCACTTCTCTGTGGCTTTTATAGGTGCCAGGTGCCCCACTCCCTCCCTGAGCGTCGCAGGCTTCCTGGCTCATGCATGTTTGTGCTGTTCCCCCTGCAGGCCCAGTATGTCAGGACTCCACCTGGTGAAGAGAGGCCGAGAACAGAAGAAGATGGATCTGCACAGAGACTTCACTGTGGCTTCCCCAGCCGAGTTTGTCACACGCTTTGGGGGGGATCGGGTCATTGAGAAGGTACAGTTGGGGTCCTGGTACTCTGGGTGGGGCCAGATGGGGTGGGAGAATCAGCTGCAGGCTGGGTCCTCACGCTGCAGAGAGGGGGTGAGGGCCATCCCTCCTCTCTTGCTAAGTGCTGGGCGCTGGACTTCATGAGCTTTTCACCTTGATGACAGCCTGAAGCAGCAGGTGTATGACCCCATTTCACAGAGGAGGAGACTGAGGCCTCTGAGCAAGATCAGGAAGCTCCCCGAAGGACCCTGAAGTACTTTAGTGCAAGGGGTTACTTCCTTGGTTATTGGGTGGGAAGCATAAAACCCAGCCCTGCCCTGTCAAGGTTTGCAACTCCTTAGAGGAGAGAAGATCCATGTACGAGAATGACAGTAATGAGACAACTAAAACTTTCCATTTTTGAAAGGGGAGAAAGAATGTTGAACCTAAGCCAGGAGTTCTGGGGTCTGTCAGCTGTGGCCCCTTGTGGAATATCACATCTAGGCTCAGTTTCCCCTTCTGTAAAGGAGAGACAGTGACATCCCAAATCTCTAATGAGATTTGGTCTTCAGGGCTGTTGTGAAGGTTCGTCAGCTGTGTAAGTGCCTTAAAATCATGGACTTGCTGTGTGAGCCAAAGCTTTGAAGCCAGCTGCCTAACCAAGCCTGTGGTTGGCCAATCTGAGCTCCTTATGTAGAGCTGAAGCCCAGAGAGGGAAGGGAATTGCCTAATGCCACACAGCAAGTCCATGATACAAACAAGGAATGAAACGAGGACCCCTTCTGTTGCTCTCTATTGCTGAGGACAGTCAGCATCACTGCCTTTCCTCTTGACTAAATCCGGGACCTTTAACCTTCAGGATGCAGAGGCAGCCATGGTGGGCCATTCAGAGCACAGGGCAGACTCAAGTCTTACCAGCTGTGCCACCTTGGGCAAGTGCCTTAACTCCTTGAGTTTTAATGTCTTTAAACCCAAGTAGGGATAATACTAAAACTTCTTTTGAAACAAAGGGCTGTTATGAGGATGACATGAAATATGCTGGTGAAATACATTGTATCGTAGCTTGGTATATACTAAACACTCAAAAAATGTTAAGTGATCATGATGGTGCCATTCCTTTATCTATTCCATGATAAAGGAATTGAAAATCATTCATTTATCCATCCATCCATTCATCCATGTGTCCATCATCCATCTATCCATCCGTCCATCTGTCTGTCCGTCCATCCGTCTGTCCATCTATCCATCCATGCACCCACCCACCCCGCTCATCCACTTATCCATCCATCTGTCCATCTGTCCATCCATCCGTCCATCTATCCATCCATGCACCCACCCACCCCGCTCATCCACTTATCCATCTATCCATCCGTCTGTCCGTCTGTCCATCCATCCGTCCGTCCATCTGTCCATCCATGCATCTGTCCGTCCGTTCGTCCATCCATCCGTACATCCACCCACCTAACCACTCATTCATTTGTCCATTCATCCGTCCATCCGTCTGTCCATCATCCGTCCATCCATCCGTCTATCCATCTATCCATCCACCCAACCACCCGCTCATTCACTTATCCATCCATCCGTCTGTCCATCCATTCGTCCATCTGTCCATCCATGCATCCATGCAGCTGGAAGACTTTGAGCACCTGCTCTGTGCTGGGCTGTGTGCTATAGAAGTACAAAGAAGAAGGACATAGTCCAGGTACCGCAGGAGGCTCCCCAGCCGTGAGATGGACTCTGGGTGGTATGCAGCCTCCAGCACAGGTAGATGATCAGCTCTGGTCCCTTCCTCCTTTTTCCCGTCCAGGTGCTCATTGCCAACAATGGCATTGCCGCTGTGAAGTGCATGCGCTCCATCCGCAGGTGGGCCTACGAGATGTTCCGAAATGAGCGGGCCATCCGGTTTGTAGTCATGGTGACCCCGGAGGACCTCAAGGCCAATGCAGGTATGTGGGCCTTCACTACCCCTGTGCCCCCAACATGCCCCATCCTTACTTGCTCTCACCGCCTCCACCCCACTTGGGCAAGTCCATTCGGAACCCCAAGCAGAGTCCCAGGGTACCTCTCATGAGCCTGCATTTATTCTTTATTTAATTAAAATATCTGCTAGTAGCAGGAGTGACCCATATGCCTTATAAAAATGCAAATGGTTAACATGCAAAGCGGAAAGCGCATGTTTGAGAAATGTCCATGTTTCTGCAGATGGATGTTTTTTGTTGCATATGTATGTACTGTATTTCAATCATTCATTATCTTCAATCATGAATTATCTATTCACTTATCTCTCTATTAGCCTCCATTCTATACATAAAGTATTGGACGATTTGCTTTTTCTCCTGAACAGTCTCATCCCTTTATAGACCCTTCTACACATAGCAGCCAAACTGATCTTTTAAAAACACCGCTCAGGTCCCGTCATCTCCTCCTTAAATGATTCAGTGGCTTCAGTGCTGTTCCCAGCCCCAGCAGCTTTGGCCCCATCCCCTGAACCTGACCTCCTTGGACACAGGCCTTGGGCTCTGCCCTGCATGGATGCAACCTCCTTTTAACTCACAACAAACAGTGAGGACAGGTTTCATTGTTAACCCCATTTTACAGGTGAGATAGTTGAGGCACAAGGACATAAATCACTTGCCCAGGGTCATACAAATGGCATGTGACTATTATCTTAAAAATAAAAAGGCCTTTCAAGGCGAGAGTCAAAAAGCATTTGTTTGAGATCAATGAGAATAGCTATTCCAGACGCACTGATTCAGGCAGAAGCCCAAATAATGTTCTGATTAGGAGACAAACGCAATGGGAAGGGAAAGGGAACAATTACATCAATAGAAGTAAAGCATTTCTTTTTTTTTTCCCAAAGATTTTATTGGGAAAGGGGAACAGGACTTTATTGGGGAACAGCGTGTACTTCCAGGACTTTTTTCCAAGTCAAGTTGTTGTCCTTTCAGTCTTAGTTGTGGAGGGCACAGCTCAGCTCCAGGTCCAATTGCCGCTGCTAGTTGCAGGGGGCGCAGCCCACCATCCCTTGCGGGAGTCGAACCGGCAACCTTGAGGTTGAGAGCACGTGCTCCAACCAACTGAGCCATCCGGGAGCTCAGCGGTAGCTCAGCTCAAGGTGCCGTGTTCAATCTTAGTTGCAGGGGGTGCTGCCCACCATCCCTTGCGGGACTCGAGGAATTGAACTGGCAACCTTGTGGTTGAGAGCCCACTGGCCCATATAGGAATCGAACCGGCAGCCTTCAGCATTAGGAGCACGGAGCTCCAACTGGGAAGGCATTTCTATTGGTGCAGATAACAACATAGTGATGTTAATTCTAAACAGCTGTTATTAATTTTCAGTCCAGTAGTCAAAATAACAGCTTTCTTGTTATCTTCGCAAACAGTTTTTTTGGGACAAAATGTTGTCTTAGGCAGGGTCCAAAAGTTATTTTGCCCTGTGTTAACATTCTATAAGATGTGCAAGGCAGTTCTTCTGGCATGGCAGCTCTGGCTCCCTTTTAAAGTGGCTCCATTTATTATTGTTTTTTTGACATGACACAGGCAGGATTGGAACCCAGGGCTGTCTGAGAGTCCACCACTTTATCCTATGGAGTTTCCCATCATGCTCAGACCAAAATTTCAGATCCTCACTCAGGCCAGTTAAGGCCCCACACGGGTAGGCGCTGCTGGCCTCCTGGCCCGATTCATGGCTTTTGCCCTCCATCCCTGGGTCCCAGCCACGCTGGCCTCGTTGGTTCCCTGGCTGGCTGTCCTATTTCCTGTTTCAGAGTCTTGGGATGTGCTGGACCTTCTGCTGACAGTGCTTTTCCCTGAAGCTCTTCGCATAGCAGGCCTGCACCCGTCCATGCCCCAACATTCAGTTCTTAGCGTCCTCCTGTGTGTCTGTCTCAGGGAGCTCCGACACTGACCACAGTCTGTAGTTATCATGTTCGTTTTCTTGTTTATCTTCTCCAACATGAGAGTAAAACTCTGGGAGGAGAGGGTACTTATCTGACTTCTCACTTTATAATCCCTGGGACCTCCCCAGTGTTTTTGTGTGTGTGTGTGTGTGTGTGTTGTTGTTGTTGTTTTTAATTGTTATTATTATTCATCAACATGCATTTATTGGGCTCTTTGCCAGCGCCAGGCCACATACTGGCACTGGCGGGCGACCGCGGTGCCCAGGCTTGAAGGAATGCAGGGGATGAGCCAGCCCCTGGGTGGGTCACGGGGGAGGCCCAGGTGGGCGTGTTTATTGGCAGATCAGGGCTGTTTTCACAGATGTGGACAGTTAGGCTTGGGGGAGTAGAAGGATATCCCCTCAGCCACGTGGCTGCACTGCGTGTTCTTGGCCCTTACAGAAGTGCAGGCTGAGCAGCTAAGGGAGTGACAGTGGGGATGTGTGGGCTGCGGGGGTGGGCTCGCGGTGCTGGGCGGAGGTGGAAGAGAGGACCCTGTCCCCAGTGAGTTTTTTGTGTTTTACGACATATTTCTCCAAGTGGAATTTCTGACTTAAAGAGCATGAATATTTTAAAATCAAAACATTGTATCCTATTCAGCTTTAAAAAGGAAGGAATTGCTGTCACATGCTCTAGGACATTATGTTAAGTGAAAATAAACCCGTCACAAAAAGACAGATACTGTCTGATTCCATCTAGATGAAATCAGAGAGTGAGGTCCAGAGAGTGGTCAAAAGCACAGAGACAGAAAGTAGCATGGTGGCTGCCAGGGGCAGGGGAGGGGGAAACCGGGAGTTGTTTGATGGTACAGAGTTTCAGTTTTGTGAGATGAAAAAGTTCTGGAGATCGGTTTCACAACAGTGTGAATATGCTTATCACTGCTGAACTGTATACTCAATAAATGAGTAAGATGGTCAACTTTATGTTATGCTTTTTTTATCCTGATGAAAAACAAACATTGAATTGTTCAATGGCAAAACAATATTAAGATAAACTTTAAACAGGAATAAAAATACCCACCTCTAATCCCACTATCCTGATCGCTTGCTTCCTTCTTTTTTGTTTGTTCCCTTCCAGGCCTGATCCAGACACACATATATTTTTACATAATTAAAGTCATAGTCAGAGTTTTCTTCTAATTATCACACATCTTTGTCCATTGTTGCCCAAGAATTGTCACGGTTATCCTTTCAATGGCCATATACAATTATCTCTTGCAGATTTCCTGCAGTTGACTTTAGTTTCTCTGCTGTTCTTTCCTCTCCCGTTTAACTCCAGAGTACATCAAGATGGCAGATCAGTATGTCCCTGTGCCAGGAGGGCCCAACAATAACAATTATGCCAACGTGGAGCTGATCGTGGACATTGCCAAGAGAATCCCTGTGCAGGTAAGTTGGTTGGGGCGCCCCAGTCTGCCCACGGCGGGTGATGCCTTGAGCTGTGGAGCAGCTTGATTCCACAGTTCAGAAGGGGCAGAGGAGCTGGGTCCTACGAGACCCCAAAATCCAGGGCTGATATGACCCAGCAAAGAAAGAGTTTTCAGTGTATAATGGGAGGCAGGTTCTTAAAGGAAAATCTTTGTTCATGCCTCTCTGTGTTTGCAGGCGGTGTGGGCTGGCTGGGGCCATGCTTCCGAAAACCCCAAACTTCCGGAGCTCCTGTGCAAGCACGACATTGCTTTCTTAGGTAGAGTCTGTCTCCGTCAGATTCGTGGGAATTGGGGCGTTGATAGGACACTCATCTGACCGCTGGGTCAGATTATTCTCTTTCTGGTGCATCCCTGTAAGGTGGGAGTCAGTTTGATATTCCCACCTCACAATTTCATTGTTAGGAGCAAGCGAGACAAGGGGTGGGAGGGCACCTGGGTAGGTTGTCCAGCCTGGGGAAATGGGAGCTATCACCATGGTTACCACAACGGAATGATGCTGGGGCAAGCAGACCTCTGCTTGTGTTCCTGTTGGTACTGAGGTACCAGCCATGTTCAGATTTATTGCTAGGTTTGCAGCTCACATTTCTGATAAGGCCACAGTTTTCCTTGGGCTGTTCTTAGGCCTTTGGAATGCATTAACCACTTGAGACCAGAGCCCTTCATTTCTACTACTTATTAGGTAAAATGATACTTATTATTTATGATATCGGTTTGTTTCGGGATTTGAACTTACATTTGTATACTTTGTGCAGTTACATCATCTGACATCGTTGCATGGTTTAGGCCCTAAACTTTAGGGGAATCGTTTACCATCCATAATAAATCCTTACCTCTGGGCCCACGGCACAGACTTGTGTATGAAATAGCTCAGTGCAGACAACACCTGATATTCCAAGGATCGACCTGGTGACACATGCCTGCTGATTTTTCTGACCTGTTTTTTCTGTCCACGGTCATTGATTGGCTGTCACACGGGACTCTTCCTTATCCTTTAGTTTTAGCTCCTCTGGAGGTTGGTGATCCAGCCCACAAGCTGGCAAACTGTAGTCCATAGGCCCAATCTGGCCTGCTGCCTACTTTTGTAAATAAAGTTTTGTTGACACATGGCCCCCCTGCTCACTTATGTATTGCCAAAGTCTGTGTTTGCCCAACGCTAGCAAAGTTTAGTATTTGTGACAGAGACCAGCAGGCCCACAAAGCTGAAAATATTTCCTATCTGGCTCATTATAGGAAAGCTCGGTTCACCCATGGTCTAGTTTTGTGAGGTGCTAGCTTGCCCCCTCAGTTTAGTTTTTTGCTTTCTCCCGAAAGTGAATTTTCTGTATGCTGCATAGCTTAGGTTGTAACTCAGCCCAGGTTTGCAATCCACATGTGTTAAGAGTTAACTGATGAAGTAACAGACTAACAGATTTTTTCCTTCCCTGACTTGATGTTAAAATCCTTGAGAGCTAGGACTTGAATACATTCACTGTGCACTTGGTCGGCACTCGGCTGTGAGGGTCTTGTGTCTGACTCATTCTGCCTTCCCCCTTGTCCCTGATCCCTCAGGCCCTCCCAGCGAGGCCATGTGGGCCCTGGGAGATAAGATCGCCTCCACCATCGTGGCCCAGACGCTGCAGATTCCCACGCTGCCCTGGAGTGGAAGCGGTAAGGGACCCAAGCTTCACTTTGGGGGACTCCTTGGCCCAGTCTTGCTAATATGAGCCAAGGGGGTGACAGGAATGTGCTTTTTTTTTATTCCTTCACTTACAAATTTTAAATTATTAAACAAGTGGTATAATTTCATTGTAGACAACTTAGAAAATATGGGAAGTACAAAAAAGAAATAGAACTCATCCATAATCCTATAACCTGGTATTGAGCATTTGTTGCATTTTAAGTATCTATCTACCTTTCCAGCCTTTCTTCTAAGCACATCCTTTAAAAAACCAGAGATCTTCATATTTACTAGTTTGGGACTAATTTTTTCTCATGAATCTTTCAATGTCAATAAATACACTTTATAACGTTTGAAATGCCTGAATAGGATTGTAATCATACAGATGTACCACGAGTAACAGTCCTCTCTAGTTTTACATTTAGGTTGTTTCTAGTTTATTTGGTTCTAATTTAAAAAAATATTAGAAAGAATGGAGTCTTAATCATCTTATAGCTAAATCTCTATGTCCATTTTAATCATTTCCTTATGATAAATTCCTCAAAGTAGAATTTCTAGGTAATATTAAAAAATAAACAAGAAAAAGTCTCGGGAGTTTCCTATTCAATTTGATTTTTTTTCTCTAGAGATTGAGTTTTAAATTTGGAATGAAAAGGTTGTTTTTTTTTTTTTAATATATCTTCCCAAGGTATTAGAAAGGAATGATTCGTATATAAATGACTCCATGGGGTAGAACTGGGATATTTTTGGATTCAGGTTTCTATGGTTCTTATAGACTCAGTCTAAATTTCTTAAACTTGATTTCTCATTCAGGTTGGAGTCAGTCCTTAAGAAAATTAAAAACCATTAATTAATTAAGATAAAGGACCATGTCTGTATTCTTCTGTTGGTCCAGAGGCCAGGTCTAGAGTGGCTTTGGTGAGGACAAGCCCTGTGGTATCTGTGTTATGTGTGTCTCTGTCCTCCTTGGAGAATTTATTTTTCTTTGTGACTCTACAGGTCTGACGGTGGAGTGGGCAGAAGATAGCCTGCAGCATGGAAAAAGAATCAGTGTCCCGGAAGATGTTTACAACCAGGGTTGTGTGAAGGATATAGATGAGGGCTTAGAGGTAAATGCAGAGCGGAGGGGGAGGAGGGGTGCCAAGGGCCCGGAAACTTCTCACTGTCTTGGTAGTGGTGGAAACTGTCTAACCTCTAAAGAGGTCTGTTTGTCCTTTGCCTTCCAGGCGGCAGAAAAAATTGGTTTTCCGTTGATGATCAAAGCTTCTGAAGGCGGTGGAGGGAAAGGAATCCGGAAAGCAGAGAGTGCTGAGGATTTCCCAATCCTTTTCAGACAAGTGAGCTGTTCTTGCTGCGTTTTTTTCTGTATGTCTCTGGGCATTGTCTTTATGCAGTTGTTGGCCACCAGATTCTTTCCATTAGCATGATTCTGTCACGATTGAGAGGACATTTGTGGGAGCTGGAATATTGCTGTGCTGTGTTTTGAAGCAAATGTGTACATTTCACTCGCAGAAGTCCATGGTTTGTGTTCATCGGTGTACCATTGCCTTAGATGTTCAAGTCTATGAATCAGCGTGTCTATAAATGGTTTCAGAGATACAGGGTCAGAATATCTGTTTGTGACTACATTTGTCTATTGAGAGACGGGATATTTTGTAAATGTTGGTGGTCTTGGTATTTTTAACATTTCTGGATGATCCCTTTTCATTGTAGGAACTAAACAGTTGACTCTTTGAACAACAAGGGTTTGAACTGCGTGGGTTCACTTATACGTGGATATTTTTCTCTTCCATAAATAGGTTTTGAAAAATTTTGGAGATTTGCAACAATTTGAAAAAACTCACGGACGAACTCTATAACCTAGAACTATCAAAAAAAATTAAGAAAAAGTATGTCACGGATGCGTAAAATATTTGTAGATACTAGTCCACTTTATCTTTTACTACCATAAAATATACACATATATGTGTTAATCGACCGTTTATGTTATCAGTAAGGCTCCTGGTCAACAGGAAGCTATTAGTAGTTAAGTTTTTGGGGAGTCACAAGTTATAGGAAGATTCTCAAGTGCATAGGCCGTTGGTACCCATAATCCCCGAGTTGTTCCAGGGTCAACTGTAATTGTATATTTACTTCAAAAAAAAATTTTTTTTTATTGGGGAATACTGGGGAACCGTGTTTCTCCAGGGCCCATCAGCTCCAAGTCGTTGTCCTTCAATCTAGTTGTGGAGGGCACAGCTCAGCTCCAAGTCCAGTCGCCGTTTTCAATCTTTAATTGCAGGGGGCACAGCCCACCATCCCATGTAGGAATTGAACCAGCAACCTTGTTGTTAAGAGCGCACACTCTAACCAACTGAGCCATCTGGCTGCCCCATATACTTACTTATTTGTAGCTGGTTTTCCACTTTTAAAACATTATGCCAATTACTGGCAGTGTTTTAAAAAAAATTGATGCTGACAATTTCTCAGTCTTTTTTTTTTTTAAAGATTTTATTGGGGAAGGGGAACAGCACTTTATTGGGGAACAGTGTGTACTTCTGGGACTTTTTCCAAGTCAAGTTGTTGTCCTTTCAATCTTAGTGTGAAGGGCACAGCTCAGCTCCAGGTTGAGTTGCCCTTGTTAGTTGCAGGGGGCATATAGCCCACCATCCCTTGCAGGAGTCAAGGAGTTGAACCGGCAACCTTGTGGTTGAGAGCCCACTGGTCCATGTGGGAATCAAACCGGCAGCCTTTGGTGTTAGGAGCACGGAGCTCCAACCACCTGAGCCACCTGGCCGGCCCATGTTGCGAACTGCACGACACAAGCCGTGGGAAGATGAGGGAGGCGTCAAGGGTTAAACTATAACAAAGAGACAGAGACTCAAATACAGTTAAATCACAGAGGACCAAGGAACTTGCAGCCTTAAGAGACTGGAGCACCGAATAGGGTCGACTGGAGTATTTATTGATTACAAGCAAAGGAATCACATTATTTTAGGCACAACCTGTGAAACTCTTGCAAAATTTAAAAAATACTTTTTGAGTCCAATTGTAGGTCCCACAGCAACCGAAGCATATAATCCCATGATATCTAAGGTGTGGTATGCACATCCCGGAGGGGAGAAGGTCTCTCGTGATGAGCCATTCCATGAGTGTGAGCAGTAAAGAGCGAGATTTTATCACTTTAATGGATCTCTCTCACAATTATGTGAGAGGGAGCAGCAAGAGTCAGCAGCTGCTTTTCTCAAGCAAGGGGGAAGAGAGACAAGGCTCCTTTCCATTTATTTTACAACAGCTCATCAGGGGTCTCAACAGGGTCCCGTATGGCTTGAGCTGTTCCTTCCATAAGGAATCTTACTTGTCTTTGACTGCGAACCCTTCTCTTTGGAGACCAGGCGGAGGGACACGAGTCCTAAAACTCTAATCCCAAAGAGGCACAGTTCCACAATCCTTCCTTTCTTAGGGAAAGGCAGGAGGGGACAAACGGTTAGGCTACTGTGCGACCACCACAGGCCCATTCTTAACCCAACTATTTTAATAGTTCTAGGTTTTCTTCTAGACCTTGTTCATGTGTATATTTTAAAGAGTTGTATTTGGTTTATGCAATATTTTGTTCTACATTTTAAAAATTCTAAGTTGTAGATCATGAAGATTTTTACCATGTTATTCCAGTCCTGACAATTATTTTGATGATTGTACAATATTCGCTATGCAGCTGTAATCTTATTGATCAAAGTTTCCTTTTTTTGGTAAATGTTAAGCTTGTTTCCATTTTCAGTATTACAAATAACTCTGCTATAGTATAATATGGTATTTAATACTTAGCTTCTTTTTCCTTGTTTTGAATGATTTTCTTGGGTAAAGACCATGGTGGGAGAAGCATGTACTTATAAATACACATCAGAAAATTGCTTTCTAAAAAGATTTACCAATTTTACAGCTGTGAGCAATATGTGAGTGTTATAGAAAGTAGTGGTTTCCCTACCATGTGTCTCCATTGGGGGGTATAGGTTTGGGGAGTATTATTTGGGAAGAATTTATATTTTCACGAAAGTTACAAGAGTAGTACCGACTCCCATCTTCCCATCGCCTAGTTTTCTCATTGTTAACATCTTCTGTAACTCTGCCATGTTTGTCACAATTGAAAGGGTAACAGTATGTTTATATTAAGTAGACTCCAGGCACGATTCAGATCTTACCAGTTTGTCCTGGATCCCACTTTGCGCTTAGGGGTTGTATGGGTTTTAAAGCTTTTTTCTTTCTTTTTTTAAAAATAGACTTTACTTTTTAGAGCAGTTTCTAATTCACAGTAAAATTGAGGGGAGGCATAGTAGGTCCTTAAATAACATGGTTTTTCCTTCAACATTGTTTCGTTAAGTTATGACAACGAGATGCTGTAGGAACTTAATTCTTGTCCTTACAAACTAGCCTATGGTAAAACTGATTTTGTGTCATTTTGCTTCAAGTCACAGAACCTGTTGATGACGTTGCGAGACAACTTACATGCAGAGTTCCCATAGACCCTGCCTGACACATGCATGACCTTCCAGAAGCTTTTCTTCTTTTAATTCCATGAGTGTAATATAAAAATGTTCTCAATGTGAAAATTCAAATACTTCAGTGATAAGAACAAAAAAGGAACATTTTCTTTTCACTCTCACCTCCCAACCCTTACCCCCTTCTTAGACGTAAGCACTGTTAGCAGTTGGCTTTCTCTCCAGCATTTTTCCTGTATAGTCTTTTACGTAGACATTCATACAATTCGGTTTTAATATTTTCCACATTAGTGGGATCATCCCACATATTATTGCAACCTGATTTTAAAAAAAAATTTCCCTAGAAATCATTCTGTGTGAACACGTCCTTTTACATCATCTTTCTTTAAGAATCTCTAGATGACATCTCTGTACGACAGTGCCTTTCAGCCATTAAAAGGATGGAGTCTGTCTGTAGGTTCCACCGTAGAGAACTGGCTGAGTAAGTAGATTGAGCAGGAGGAAAAGAAAGCTACAGAGAAATGCGCTTTGGTTCTATTTTTGTTTAAAGAAACATTCTTTGTGCGTGTTACGGAATGTATAGCAGAAAACCAGTTTGTACACCGAGCTCTTAACAGCATATTAACTCTTAACCAGTTAACTCTCAACTACGTTAACTCTTTTTAAAAATTATTTATGTATTGTTTTCAGTTACAGTTGACGTTCAGTATAATTTTAGATTAGTTTCAGGTGTATGCATAGTGGTTAGCCATTTATATAATTTATGAAGAGATCCCCTCCCTCCCTCGATTAGTCTGGTACCCGCCTGGCACTATACATATTAGTTATTGCAACATTATTGAGTATATTGCCTATGCTTTACTTTATATCCCCGTGACTATTTTGTAACTACCAGTTTGTACTTCTTAATCCCTTCACCTTTTTCATCTATGTTAACTCTTAAACTTGTAACCAGTTTGTACTCAACTCTTCACAGCACATTCATTATCTTTAGGAGATGAGATTATGGGGAAATTTCACTTTCTATGTTACGTATTCTCACTGTTGGATTTAAAACAAAAAGAATGTAATGTCTTGGAGAGAGGTAAAACAAAACTAAAAGATCATGGACATCACTGCCATTGTTTCTCCCTTCGGAGAACTTCCTGTGCCAGCCCTGGTCCCCAGGCAGGGAAGAGACAGTCACTCTGCCTCTCCCCTCACCCCAGGTGCAGAGCGAGATCCCGGGCTCCCCCATTTTTCTCATGAAGCTGGCCCAGCACGCCCGTCACCTAGAGGTCCAGATCCTTGCCGACCAGTATGGGAACGCCGTGTCCCTGTTTGGGCGAGACTGCTCCATCCAGCGGCGGCACCAGAAAATCATCGAGGAGGCACCTGCCACCATCGCCACACCAGCTGTGTTCGAGTTCATGGAGCAGGTGGGCTCTGCAGAGCCAGGTTGGGGGCAACTGCAGGGGTAGCTGTGTCAGCTCAGAGCCAACAAGAACTTGCTATGGTCCATGTTGCCAAAGTGGGGTGGGTGCCCAAGGAGAGGTGGGGTTCCATCATGGAGATGACTTCAGGCTGGCATGGGTTTATTGAACATGATTTATGTGGTCGCAAAGTAAGTGACACAAAGCAAGTCCTTAGTCTGCATTTGATGGGGGAACTAATAAGCCACTATTAAAACTACCCAAGAAAACCACTGGGAACCCCTTGTTCTCTGTTTCTTTGCAGTGTGCTGTCCTCCTGGCCAAGACCGTGGGCTACGTGAGTGCAGGGACAGTTGAATATCTCTACAGCCAGGATGGCAGCTTCCACTTCTTGGAGCTGAATCCCCGTCTGCAGGTGGAACACCCCTGCACAGAAATGATTGCTGATGTCAACCTGCCGGCCGCTCAGCTTCAGGTGAAGAAACGGGCTCCAAGCCCTCGGTGTTCTTCTGCCCAGGGTGGGGTCCCCCGTCCTACTCAGATTATACCTTTCTGCCCTTCTTGGCTGGCTGTCTCTGGGAGAATGACTGCTGTGATATATGAGTAGCACTGAGAACCATGCAGGCAAAGAACCTTCCGTGACGTGGTTTTTCACCTTTGAGAAACTAGACAAAGCCATGGGCCTTCTCCCTGGTGAAATACATTTTATTCAATTTCAGGGCATTCATGGATCCCTTATATCCATTCATAGACCCAGAGAAGTATTTATCAACCGTTTTTTCATTATCGCTCCCCTAAGAAGCCTTTTTAGACATTTCCCCCCCTAATTTCTCCCCCATAACATTTTACTATCATAGATATACTGTATATCTCTTTGGATACAGTACATATAGCTGTGCTTTATACATACAAAGAATAATATTTTTTTCCCCAAAGAGTTAAATATTTGTTCCCCTTGGGGGTAGTTTCACCCCCATTGAGAACTTGTGACCTAATGGTAGGAACTCTTGCATTAATTGGAGCTCAATTTTTTTTTTTTAATTAATGTCTTCTTTCTCCTCCCTTCCTTCATCCACCAGAATTTTTATTGTTTTTTGTTGTTGTTGTTCTATTTTTTTTTAATTTTTTTTTAGTTTTAAAAATTTCAGAAAAGATGCAAGGATAAAACAAGTTAACACCATACCCTGTGCCTAGATCTACCAGTTGTTAGCATCTCGCCACATTTGCTTTCAACTAATGTATTTGTCTAATTTTTTTTTTTTTGGTCCAACGTTTTGAGACATTTTGACTTGAACTGTCATGCCACTTTGCCTCTAAATACTTCAGTATGAGGACCTCCTGAGAACAAGGGCATTTTGTTACAGTACCACAATAAAATTACTGCACTCGAGAAATACAGCATTGATACCACCCCATATCTAATATTATCGCCCACATTAAAATTTTCCCAGTTGTCCCCATAAGGTCCCAAATTTGTAGGCTTTTTTTTGTTGTTTTTTTAAATCCAGGATCCAATTCAGGACCACGTATTCCATTTCATTGTCATTTCTCTTTAGCCTCTAATTTGGGACCGTTCCTCAGTCTTATTTTTTTAATTTTTGATGTTGACATTTGTGAAGAGTTCAGGCAGAATGTTTCTCAATTTGGATTTGTCTGATCATTTCTTGCTGGTTAGAGTCTCTTTAAACATTTTGGGTCGAGGATCCCACAAGTGTTGTTGGTTGTGTCCTTCCAGAATCACATAACAAGACACAATGTGTTACATTTGGTCATTTGGCTAAGTGTCTGTCACTGCCTGGTTTTTAGTCATTATTTTAGCTCAGCTTTCCCTGTGTCCTTCACAAAACCTTTCATTCTGCTCACCTTTTATAGCATTAAAATCTGTAACTTTTATTTAACTTTTATTGTCTTGTTATGTGATACTGTTTTACAAATGTTGCTGCTTTTCCTAGTGACACGATTGCTGCGTGGGGACAGAGTCAAGCCTTTTGTCTTTTCCTTTCTTTGCCTCTTCTGCCACTGTATATGAGTATTGTATGCGCGTTAGGCTTTCAGTATATCTGAAATTGTTCACTGTACCTCTACCTCCATCGCATCTAGCACTGTGCTTGGTGTTTAGTGGCCAGGGGTCTCGTGGGACTGGCAGTCATGGGAAGGATTTTTTTAAAAAAAAGATTTTTATTAAAATCTAGCCAACATACAATATCATGTTAGTTTCAGGGGCACACAATAGTTATTCAACATTTATACATCTAAATGTTGAATCACCATGATAAGGCCAGCAGCCATCTGACACCGTACCATGCTATCATTTCTTAAATTATATAAATGGATTTCTTGATTTCAGGTCGCCATGGGCGTGCCACTGCACCGGCTGAAAGATATCCGGCTTCTGTATGGAGAGTCACCGTGGGGGGTGACACCCATTTCTTTTGATTTCCCTTCCAACCCTCCCCTCGTCCGAGGCCACGTTATTGCAGCCAGAATCACCAGTGAAAACCCAGATGAGGCAAGTCATGGGGGAGCCCTGCATTTCTGCCATCTCCAATCTCCGGGTGTGGGGCAGATCCCCAATGTTAGCCTTGGATGAGATTCCCCCAGGCTTCTCGGTTTACAGACAAGGAAACGGAGGTGCAGGAAGGGACACATCACAGTTTATTGACACATTGTGTGTGCCAGGCACAGAGCAGATCCCTTCCTGTGTCTCAATGCTCACTTACACGACAACACTGCCGCTGGGCCTTGTTACCCTGCGTTACAGCTCAAGAGGTTGGGGTAACTTGCTTAACCCCTCAAACCTGGGACCTGCTGAGGTGGTGGCTGAGCACCGCCAGGGGACTCGAAAGGCTACATCTATCTTTGGGACAAGCAGTCAGCCTTGGAATCTGGGTCCTTGGGTTTTTGCTGCACCATAAATGCAGTTTGGCCCTTTGTAAGGTGTCCCTCTGTGACTTGTACTTATTTGTGCCTTAAAAAAACAACCAACCAACCAACTAGCATCTGTCACAGTTCACACGCTTACTAATGATTGGTGGTCACATCATCACCATCATTTACCACAACCTAGTTGTTTTATGATTGCATTCAGGAAACTTGGGGTAAGAGAAGTTTGTTTCTTCCCCCCTCTCCCTTTTAACTAAAGAATTTTAAGCTGTGGCAGCTGTATTCGTTTGGGATCTTTGGCTGCAAAGAACCAACTCTGGTAATGGACAAGCGAAACAGGAATTTTTCAGAAGGATGTTGGTTTGTTTACAGGTGTCTGGGAGGATGGAGGACCCGGTGATGGAGTTCTCAGGCACCTGGAGCTCTCTACCTTTTGCCTCCAGGCACTTCTGCCAAACGAATGCCTCTGTCACTCACATCAAGAGCCCTAATCCCAGAGATAGTGTCCACGTTTGCCCCCTACTCCTTACCAAAATTACACTCAAAACGGGGCAGGCCACCCCTCACCCCAAAGGGAATTAGATGTGTTAGCATCAGCACGGCTGACACTGCATTTCTTTATCTGCTGGGATTTTCATGATGCAGAATTGGGAATCCAGTCCTATTTTATTTAAATTTTTCATTATCGACAATGTCAAGAGTATAAAATCAGAAAGTACGTTCGGCTCCCCCAGTGATAACTGTTTTCCCATATTATGCCTTTACCTCCTTGCCCCAGCCCAACTTGGTTGTTATTTTAATAACTTTTTGAATCAGGTAGAGCGAATAATTATGAATAGTTTTTGTTTTTTAAGTAAAAGTGACATGCATTGGCGTGTTTACAAGGCTGCCCCCGCAGATTCACCTGCACCCCTAATGAGGTATCCATGTTTTATTGATCATACTAAGCTTTCGGTTGTGGCAGGCATTCTTGGGTTTTCCTAGGATTTAATTCTGATGAAACTAGATCTGGAGTAACGATTTCTTCCATTTTGCTTTTTTCTTTCTGGGCTCCAGGGGTTTAAGCCGAGCTCCGGAACAGTCCAGGAACTGAATTTCCGCAGCAGCAAGAATGTGTGGGGTTATTTTAGCGTGGCTGCTAGTGGTGGCTTACATGAGTTTGCTGATTCTCAGTTCGGGCACTGCTTCTCTTGGGGAGAGAACCGGGAAGAGGCCATTTCGTAAGTATCTCCTTCCTTCCCTCCCTTCTTTCTCCCTTTCTCTTTCCCTCCTTCTTTCCTCCACTCCTCTCCTCCTTTTTCCATCCCTTTCTTCCTATAATAAACTAAAAGCTAGCCTGTGGCTGCAGATGTGGTAGCATGTTAGGAGATCAAAGGAGGTGAATCACAGAGCAAACTATGTTTTAAATGCTCAGTACTGAAGTTCAAGAACAAAATCTACTCTCCCGGTATTTGAGATCCATGAAGTAAAATGACCTCACCAAGGTCCTTGCTCTTGAGCTTATTCTAGGTTGAACTTGAAAGAGAGACAAAGAATGTTCAAGATGATTCCAAAAGTTTAAAAGGTGCTGAGAACTAAAACTTTTTAAAGAAAGGTGGATGTGTGGGGGGAACTCCTTTAAATCAAAATCTTATAAGGAGTTTCTGGAGAAACCCACATTGACAAAGGGGCCCTGAATTCTGAAGCACATCTGAAGCTTTCTCCGGCCTTGACCTGGGCGCAGAAAGCTCAAAACCAGTTCACTTTGTAATTCAGCATTCTTGTGTGGGTAAATAATTGTCCTTTAATGTGAAAAATCCCAAAGGTATTGTGGACATTTCATTTAAAAAGCATTAAAATCTATCTGGCCCTGGGCACTTAGCCATGAATTAAATTGAGTTTGGTGATTTGATGAGCTGGCTTTCTTTGCCAACTTTGAATAATTAATTTTAATCATGCTCAGTAAAATATGGAGACTCTTGGAGCTTAGGGAGGATTTCAGCAAATAAGAATTAATAAGGGGAGGGAGGGAGGTCAGCCGGTCCAGCCCATTCCAAATGAAATGGCCTGTGGCTTGTCCCATGCTGTGAACGAATGACCAGTTGCAACTTCAACAGGATTCAAAGGTAAAAAATTCCGTCTCTTGTTTTTTTATTTTTTATTTTTTACTGTTGTCAGAATCCAGTAGGGGGACCAAGGGTCCAGGTTTTCCTGGCACGGTGGGATTTCTCAGTGCTAAAACTGGCAAAGTCCTGAGCAGACTGGGACAAGTGGGTCACCAGTGAGTCCCACAACCATAGCCTAGTGACACTCTTACTTGACCTCACTGCATCTTCCTTTTCTCATCCCCCAAATGGAGTGGTTATGGCCACACCTGCTGACAGTATGCAGGTATGGAAGCTCTTCTCTCCCAGGAAGAGAAGCCTTCTTCTCATGCCTCTCCTTTCTCTGGTGCATTTCCCCCAAAACACTCTCCCTGTGACTTCAGAGGGAGTGGAGGTTTCAGCCCTTTGGTCTGGGAGTCCCTGTTTGGTGGCGGGGGAGGCCCCTCTGAGAAATGGGAGGTGGTTACCAGCCAAGTCCATGTGGGCTGCTGACCACTGAGCCCTGGGTGGGGTAACAGTGTTAGCTGTCTGCTGGTGTGTCCCATACACACCGGGCAGAGCTGCTGTGGGGACAGCCAGAGGGTGGCGCCAGCTCTGGGACGCGGCGATTTGAATAGATGCAGCAAGAGAGAGAGGTAGAGTGACTGGAAGTGGTTCATTAGAATCATAGTCACAGTAAATTAATCACGTTCATAGCAGCTGATGTTTATTGATCAGTGTCTGGATGCTTTCTGTGATGGATGTGCTCATTGGAATCCTCAAGCACCTGTGTGAAGTCAGCGTCATTGCCCCATTTTTCCAGATGAGGAAACTGAGGCCCAGGCCGTTAAATCACTGGCCCAGGATTACTTGACTAATAAGTACAGGAGCTCAGATTGACCCAGGCTGTCTGTCTCAGGGCTTTCTTAACTTCTGTGCTGTTCTGCCTCTCTGGGAACTACAGGGAACTCTGGGACTCATATATTAATTGAAAAACAATCTGTGTGCCTTTCCCCTCAAGCAACATGGTGGTGGCTTTGAAGGAACTGTCCATCCGAGGCGACTTCAGGACCACCGTGGAATATCTCATTAAACTCCTGGAGACAGAGAGCTTCCAGAACAACGACATCGACACTGGGTGGTTGGATCACCTCATTGCTCAGAAAGTGCAGGTGGGGTGCATCTCCCCTCTGCATCGCAGAGACCCCCGGCTCCCTGCGGGCTGGCTTCCCAGGAATACTGAAGTGCATAGTCTTTCCTAGGCCGAGAAGCCAGATATCATGCTCGGGGTGGTGTGCGGAGCCTTGAACGTGGCTGATGCAATGTTCAGAACCTGCATGACGGATTTCTTACACTCGCTGGAAAGGTAGGGCGCGAGGGTAATTCTTTTCCCCTTTTAGTGGCAAGTAAGGCCGAACATGTTTTATTTGGGAGCAGATCACTCACCAAGCGATTCGTGAGCCCCTCCTACGTGCTTGCCTCTGAAATTCCTCGGAGAAACCTGGGCTGCCCGGGAAGAGGCCAGGGGACAGGATTCTCAAGGCCAAGGCAGTAGGCAGCATGTTACCAGGGATCGGACGTTGTACCTGGGCTCTTTGTCTTCTTGAAGGAAAGAATGCAGTCAGGAGACGGAGTTTGTACAGCACAGGACAGCAAGACGTTTATTAGTAAAAGCGAGTACACTGAGACGGAGCGGGCTGACCCAAGAGAGGGAAGCAGCCTCTCCTTACGTTGTGGGAGGGTTTTTATCTCTGGGTAGAATCGTTTCCCCCTCTTTTCCTCCAGTATCTCTCATTCTCCCAGCTGGCATGCCTCGTCCTCTCTTCTCGCTCCCAAGCTTGTCTGAGCTCATTACAGTCTGAGCTCATGACCCTGAGAAGCAGGGTCTATAATCTGGGAAGCGGATGTATTCCCATCCCTCTCGGCGCTTTTCCTTCTTCTTTAGGGGCATGTGTGAGCCCGCTGTCCTACTGAGCTAGGTGTTTTGTGCCCACCTTGGTTTGTGGTATCTGTGCCCTAAGTAGGAGCAGCTGCAAGGGGCCTCCTGACGAGGCTGATTCCCTCCGTCTCCTACTCATTTCTACCTTTCTACCTACCCTATCAAACACACAGTCGTGTTTTCTTCATGCTGCCCTGTGTCAGGTACGTCAGCATAGTCAGGAGTTCAGTCATAGGATATGGATTTGGGAAGCAAAGCGGTTCGTAGGTTACCTTTACAAATGGGTCTTTCCCAGACCCTCACCTGAAGCCGAAGGTGCCTAGTGCAATGGACCAGCATGGAAGTGGCCAGGTGCTCACTGCTAGGATGGGCCAGGCTTTCTCAGCCTCAGCACCACTGACATTTTGGGCTGGGTCCTTCCTTGTCATGGGGTGTCCTGTGCAGTGTAGGATGTTAGGCGCGTGCCTGGCCCTGTTCATAGGATCCCTTCTTTCCCCCAGAAGTCACGGTGATCAAGTCTGGAGTGCTGACCATTGCACCATGGGACCTCATGACAATCAGATATGCTTTTAGACGTTGCCAAATGTCCCAGGGGTAGAGGCAAACATCGCCCCCGGTTGAGAATCACTATGAGAGGCAAACGAAACTACCAAAAAGGAAAAAAAAAGAGGAAAGGTTATAGTGCTAGGCTATCGTGCTTTGGAATGGTACTGGAATCACAGTCTGTGAACTGGATTCTTTCATAAGCAGGAAGCAGGATTCCCACACGTGGAAGTTTTCGAGAAGGGGCCATGATGGATGGGGCTTCCTGGAAAGCCCTTTTGCAGTTTTACATCTTTCAGCAAGTGCAGCTTCCTTAAGTCCTGAGGAATGTGAGTTTTCTCAGGATGATCCACGTTTCTTGCCTTTTGTTCAGATTTAGCGTTTTTAGTACAGCCAGTGGTGTTGGTGTTTAGGACAGGCCAAAAGCCAGGGGATGTTGTTAAATCCAGCTGATGGCCACGGAGTTCTCCGTCACTCCCAAGGCTGACCTCAGGTCTGTCTTCTCTTTCAGGGGCCAGGTCCTCCCCGCGGATTCTCTGCGGAATACTGTGGACGTGGAATTAATTTACGGAGGCATCAAGTACATTCTCAAGGTAAAGACCTGCGTTTCTTAGGTGTCTCCAGAACTCTGGAGGCTTGAGGGAGTTTTTATTTCTGTGATGAGCCATCCCTGGAGTGGATTTTCTCATGTTTGGGCCCCAGGACGCCCCATACAGCCCATGATTTTGAAACCCAAACACTTTGGATTTGAGAATTTGTAGGTTTGAGTAGAGCACACAAGGCACGATGGAGCGTGTATTAGTTTCCAGCGGCTCCGTAACCAAGTACCACAAACTGGTGGCTTCAAACAAAGGAAATTTATTCTCTCTCAGGTGTGGTGGCCAGAAGTCCAAAATCAAGGGGTAGGCTGGGCCCTGGTCTCTTCAAAGGCTCCAGGGCAGAGGTGGTCCTCTGCTTTCCTAGTTTCTGGGGGTTGTGGGCATCCTTGGTGGTTTGTAGGCTGTCATTCCCATCTCTGCCTTCAGCTTCGTAGGACCACCTTCTCGCTGTGTGTATCTGTCTTCACACTGTCTTCCTTTGTGCCTGTGTCTCTGGGTCCCTTCTCTAGAAGAGCACCAGTCATATTGGATTTGGGGCTCACTCTAATCCAGTATGACCTCATCATAACTAACTACATCTGCGAAGACCTGATTTCCAAATAAGGTTGCATTCTGAGGTGGCGGGAAGAATGTGAATTTGGGGGGACACTGTCCAACCCGACAGTGTGTGAGCAGGACCATTGCTGAGCTGGCATCGTGTCTGAGTCCATTGCTGAGGACCGTGAAGCTGGCTCTGTCCTGTGTCTCCACACCAAGAACAGTGTGTGGGATTCTGGCCTCTTCCTGTGCCACCTCTGCTGTACTTGGTGCCTACTCAGGGCTGTTCTCCTCTGGTGGAAATATTCACTTACCCTTCCTGGGCTATCCAACGTCAATTCAGCAGAGAGTGTCAGAGAGTCTCTGAGAGGTGGGCACAGAGTGTGGTGCCAGGTCCAACTTGGAGTGACGGGGGGGACAAAATGTCCCCAGGAAGCCGAAGCCTTCCTGGCCCTTCCTAGCCTCACATTCTGGGGAGGGAAAAGAAAACGGAGTTCACGTTGGCTATGGAGGCAGAATTTTTATTTTCTTTTACTTTATTTTTAATATTGCCGAGCACATGTTGAACTTCCAACTTTGAAGATTTTTTTTTTTAGGTTTCATTCAGACAGAACGAGTGTATTATCCATGGGAGCGTGCTACAAAACCACTTCTTCCCGTTTGCCTCCGATGTTTCCTGGCTACCTTTGGGGGCCTGGGTCCCCCCCCAACTCAATTTTAAATGTGGCACGTGCTCATTGTAGAAAACTTCAAAATTTCAAACATGCGTAAAAACCATCAGAAAAACAGATCCAGCATGCGCCAACCCCTGGAGGCAATCCCTGTGAACATTTTAGCAGATCTCATTTCAGTGATTTGTTTTTTCCCCCTTATGCATTGAGTTTACAAAGTTGACGCCATGGTGCACATACATTTTTACTGTGCTTTGATATTCTCATGACATAAAGTTTCCCCGCAGTTTTAACAGGGTTTCTTCAACATCAGTATGGTATCTGCAGCACTGTCCAATTGAAATGTCCATAGGGATGGAAATATTCTAGATCTCTGAAGTCCAGTATGCGCCACCTGTGGCTCTTGACCGCTTGAAGGGTGGCAAGTGTAACCGAGGAATTGAATTTTGTATTTCATTTCATTTTAATTAATTTACATTTAAATACCGTGAGTGGGTAGGGGCTAGTGTATTCGACCGTACAGGTCTAGAGTCTTTCATTGCAAGGTTGTCATAGTTTCGTCCTAAGTTTTGGTATTGCCATAAATCATATTGCTGTTACCATATTGCTGTTAAGTTTTGCGGTTATCGTTAATAATATTGCAATAAACATTCCTATCTTTCTTGCTCTCTTTTATCTCAAAATGTGCATTTTAGAAGTCAAGGGCTCTTTAGGGTCTTTGTTTTCTGAAAGAGAACACGCACACTGAGCTGAGGGCCAGATGGGGCCAGTATGTCAGATTGAAAGGCAGAGCTGAAGCCAGGCCCTGGCCACCTGTGCCTCTCTTGAGTGTCCCAAATGTCTTGTGTGGCCCTGGGCAGAGCCACATCTGGGCGCGCAGAGCCCTAGTCCACATCCAGGTCACTGGTGGAACCTCCAGGGCTGCCTCGTCCAGAGTAAGTTCCCCTCTCCCTGCTCCCCAGGGTGGCCCTGCTAAGGGCTGACGCTTGGAGGCAGGAATCAGGAGTCAGAAGGAAGCCCCCAACCCCTGAAGGCACATAGTTGGTGAGAGATGGCCCAACAGGACTGCGCCTGTGGCCAGCAACCATTAGCCTGCCCACGGGGTCGATGTGGCGTGCGGACTCCGGGCTCTCTCCCCCTCAGCTACTCCCTTGCGGTGACTGAGGGCTGGGACTAGATAGGCAAGGTTTCCACCCTGGCACTCCCACCGTGGACACCAGCGCAGTCGGGGGGTCACGGTGCTCCCGGGGCACAGGGACAAGCAGGCATCCTGCATTCAGGTGGTAACATTGGACCTGTCCCCATAGGTGGCTCGGCAGTCTTTGACCATGTTCGTCCTTATCATGAATGGCTGTCACATCGAGATTGATGCCCACCGGCTGAACGATGGTGGGCTTCTACTGTCGTATGATGGCAACAGCTACACGACCTACATGAAAGAAGAGGTCGACAGGTATGTGGGGTCCTGCCGTGGGCTGGGCCGGAGCCCACTCTCTCCAGTGGGGTTGAAAATACGAAGCTAGCCCATGTGCAGCCCAGGGATCTTCGCTAAAGTACGTTCTCCAGTAAATTCTGGGGCCCATTGAGAGAGGTTAATCTGTTGGTTGGAATTCCATGCTAGCGGCAGACACATATGGGTGGTGCCCAGGAGGCCCTCTTCTAGTAACGAGGGAGGATTCAGGGTGGAGTGAGAATGTGATTCTGATCTCCAGGCCTGCAGGGCGTGTGACGAGGGGCCAGCTGCTCCGTGTCTGAGCGCCAGCGTCCACAGCCACCTCGGCACAGGCTTGGAGGAGATGTGGCCAGCCAGTAGGGCCGTGGCTGGATATTGAACCTCTACTTGTACCAGGCACCGGGCTAGCTGCTAGGATAGAATCATGGTCAAGACTCATAGAGCCTGTTGGGGAAGACGACACATCGATCGAGCGGACATTGGCAGGAAATGTCACTGTGCATCCAGATGGGTGACATACAGGATGCCTGGAAACACCTAGCACTGGGGCATCATATTAGGTAGACCCAGAGACCCTCCTGCTCTAGCATGGCTGACCACACTGAGCTCACACGATGAAATGCTGACCACCCTGTGAGCCGGCAGCACACACCCCGGCCCAGGAGAGTAAGGCGGCCGTGGGCGTGGGGTACCAGAAGCCCCAGGCCTGAAAAAGCTCCAGTTCGAGTGGAGTGTCCCTTCCCATTTCTCAGTGGAAGAAGGTGAACTAGATTCATTCCAGAGCAATGTTTTATTCCTTCTTTTTAACCATGTACTGCCAATAAGAGTGAAGATTTATTGTAGGCTCCACCCATGGAGCGTGCTCTTTGCCCAGTTCACTTATAAGGTGAAGATTTGAAGTCGGTCAGTATTTACTGAAGACTATTTAGTGATTGCTTTCTCCGTGCAGGTTGGAATTAATGTCAGTAAAAATTCGGTCTGCAAAGGTTCCCACCCTTTGCTCCCCTAACTCCAGTATATCTGCAGTGACTGTCAAATGCCACCATTTGGGAAAGTGGAGTCCGCAAACCACACACGGGGTGACACTCGTGGCTGCCTTCAGGAAGGGAAAATACTGTAGAACTCCTGACTCGGGCACGCTGGGTCGATGGTCTTCCCTAACCCCCCCATGCCCTTTCCTCCTCTCTCCCAGTTACCGGATTACCATCGGCAACAAGACGTGTGTATTTGAGAAGGAGAATGACCCCACAGTCCTGAGGTCCCCGTCGGCTGGGAAGCTGACTCAGTACACGGTGGAGGACGGCGGCCACGTGGAGGCTGGAGGCAGCTACGCTGAGATGGAGGTAAGCACAGCAGACCCTGGGGGTCAGCCCGGCCTCCCTTATACCCCTGCTCCCCAAGGGAGGCCCGTCCGGCGTGGCTTCTGCAAACGGGCCTTCCTTCTCCCCTGGGCCTGAGAGAGTCAGTGTCTGGGGTGCAGCTCAGATTTTCTACAGTATCGAAAGGGAAAACCTCAAGAATGCACACCTCTGCAGAAATGGGTAAGAGCTGATTAATAATTAGGACGGTGACGATAAAAAAGTCTTAAGCCAACACTTGCAAAGCACTTACCGCTTGACAACCACTGTTCTAGGCATTTTACTTTAATTACCTTCTTTAATCTTACCAGCCATCATAGGAGATGGGCACACATTTAAACCCTGTTTTCGCACATGAGGAAACGGAGCACAGGCAGGCTAAGGCTCTCACTTGCCGTCACGTGTAGCCAGGATTCAAACCTGGCCGCCATTCCTTGCTCCAAGGAAAATAATAATGATAATGCCTGAAGCTATAGTAACAGGAAGCGCTAAGGCTTCGTGGTCTCCTGCCTTGTGCCAGGTGCTTCGTCCTGCTGAGTCCTTCTCAGAGCCCAATTATTATTCCCCATGTCGTTATTCCCCATTTTATTAATGTAAGAGGAGAGACTGGCTCAGAGAGGGAAGACACTTGATGGAGGTCACACAGTGATGAGTGAGGTGCTGGGGCTACAGCCCAAGCTTGGGTACCCGAGCTGTGAACTGCTGAGCACAAGGAGCCCAGAGCTGAATGTCTGTAGCCCACACCACAGTGGCAGCACTCATCATGTCTGAACCTCTGGGCCCTGCAGAGAGGCCCGTGTAAAGGGCCTGGTGACTGACGACTGCGAGCACGTTCTTCATTTCACACAGGATTCCCCAAAGCGTTTTCTTGCTGCCTTTAGAAAAGGAGCAGATCACAAAATGCATCACATTTTAGGAAAGTGTATATACCGTGTTTCCCTGAAAATAAGACCGAGCCGGACCATCAGCTCTAATGCGTCTTTTGAAGCAAAAATTAATATAAGACCCAGTCTTATTTTTAATATAAGACCAGATATAATATAATGTAATACTGGGTCTTATGTTAATTTTTGCCCCAAAAGACGCATTAGAGCTGATGGTCTGGCTAGGTCTTATTTTCGGGGAAACACGGTATTAATCACCCTACATAATATGATTTAACTGTATTTCTAAGAGAGAGGCTTTACTGTCAAAGATCAGTTTCCATGTCTGTAAAATGGGCACATAAACACTTCTGAGCTGGTTTTGCCAGTGGAGGTGATTCATAACCTGGCACACAGCAGGCTTCTGGTAACTGCTAGTTCCCTCTGTCCTTTCCACTTAAACTCTGCCCAGGGAGTCATTCTATTTAAATGATGCAGGCCCTGCTCCAGAGTTACTAGTTGTGGGTAACTCCAGGTGTCACATACACAGACCGGTGCAGGTGGGCGCTGTCTTTATTTCTTCTTTCTGCAAAACAGGTAATGAAGATGATCATGGCCTTGAACGTGCAGGAAAGTGGCCGGGTGAAGTACATCAAGAGGCCGGGGGCCGTGCTGGAAGTAGGCTGTGTGGTGGCCAGGCTGGAGCTTGATGACCCTTCTAAAGTGCACCCGGTATGTAGCACCCAGAACGGCCACCCAGGCTGGCTCAGGTGTGCTCATGGCCTCCCTCTACCTGTTCAGTGACCCCGCCCGACTGGAGTCTCCGGTTCTCCTGCCCCCACGTGCCCCCAGCAGCCAGTGTGATGGATGCAGAAACATGCCCTCCTTTGCTCGGATCCCTCCCAGCGGCTCTCCATCCTGCTTCGAATGAAACCCAAGTTCTTCTGATGACCAGATGAGCTGTCCCCACTTTCTTCTCCAGCTTTTTCCTCTCTCCCTCACTTAATTGGACACGCCAGACCCCTCCACCTGGGGCCCCGCTCCCTCTGTCTGGAAAGACCTTCCCCCAGATGTTTGCAGGGCTCACTCTCTCACCTCCCATGAGGTTTTACTCAGATTTTCTTGGGGTATAGTGAGTACTGAGAAAAAAACAGGTCTTGTTGATGACTGCTTAAGTAAGCCACGCCTAGGGAGGTCGCTCACCGTTTATGCATGTGTTGTTCTTTTCTCTACAATTTTATTAGTACATATGCCCAGGAAAAACGCTAGAAACACATTTAAAAAAAAATCGAATTGTTTCTTTTCTCCAGACTGTTCTATTAGTTTCATTATGTTTTTTTTCCCTTCTCATTCTTTTTATTACTCTCTTTAGCTGGTTCCCAAAGCTAGTAATAGACTGAGCCTTTTTAGATCACTGGGAAGGTCATTGTGCCTGCAGTGTGATTGGGCAAACATTTCCCAGGCTAGGTCTGTGAGACAGGGCGTGGCCACCAGTCCCTACAGGCTCCTGTTTGCCTGCAGGATAAGCCCTTGTAATTCAGCTGGGTAAGTCCAGTAAGGGAGACTGCCCTTGGCCCCTGGCTGTGGAAGCCCCATGGAGAAGCTGGCATCAGACTGTGGAGAAGGAAACCCTCCAGTTAGCTGTTCAAGGACTAGAGGAGCCGGCGGGGGTGGGGGTGGGGGTGAGGGCAGGGATCTGAGGGTGCCAGGCCAACAGAACAGATGTCCCAAACCTCCTGGGTGCCAGTGCTCACACACAGTAGGTGTTCAATGGGTGTATAGAATGAATTCATAGATGAATGGGCACGTTAAGTCCATGTTTGCCCCTCTGAGTTTTTTTATGGTTTGGTCCTCTAAGGCTAAATGTTTATGATTTAAAAAAATCAAATACATTCATATGAGGGTTTCATAAATTTTCATCCAGCTGGGTGTTTATCTTTGGGACTGAAGAGAGACTGAAAATAAATAGAGAAAATAAGGAGATAATCTTGGTTAAAAAGCAAAGCAAAACAAACAAAGAAAGTCGAACCCCCTCCAAAATTATTTGGCGGATGGGAAATTAATTTACTGTGACATTTGTAAAGGGGAAGAGTTGGAAAACCTGCATGGGTTGTGAGTTGAGCAATTTTAACTTTCAGATGCAATGTTTTCTTCTGTTCCCCCCACCCCCGGCTTCATCCTAAGTGTATTGCGCATATTGCCTGTTGGTAGATCTGACTCCACCCTTGACTTGTCTCATTGGGGAGGCCATGGTGTCCTTGACTTCTGCTTCTTGTTGTGTCTTGTCAGGCCGAGCCGTTCACAGGAGAGCTCCCTCCCCAGCAAACTCTGCCTATCATGGGAGAGAAACTACACCAGGTCTTCCACAACGTCCTGGAAAACCTGACTAACATCATGAATGGCTACTGTCTGCCGGAGCCTATTTTTAGCATAAAAGTAGGTCACGTGTGAAGGGTAGGTGTGTATGCTGCATACCTGTGTAGGTCTGTGTGAAGGGCCAGAAGGAGTTACTCCATGGAATCAGAGGTCTTGACTGACGTGATTGACTTAAGGCGTGAGAAAATGGTTAGTCCTCCGTTGTTTTTATGAAGGACCCGTTCTCAGAGAATGCCTCAATTTGTAAACATGGATACGCATTTCTCTGTGATTATAAATTGTTGTAAAAGTGACAGTTGGGTTTTTGGGGTTCAGTTCAGCTCGACACAGAGAATGTTCCAGTAGTAAGTTAAGAGTGGAGTCAGTGTGGTTTACCCTGTGAAAGAGAGAATGAGGAAAGCACTTGGTTCAGACACGCAACTCTGTTCATTGTTTACCATCCCAGGGTCCTGTTGTCTACTCACTCGATAGCGAAATAAGAAGTCCTCAAATTTGCAGACCTCTGTTAAAGACCCCTGACACTAAACCTAACATCAATAGGGATAAAACTGTGTTGCGTTACATTCCGTCTCAGAATAGCAAACATAGGGATGGTGGTGATGCTGGTGACAATAAAAATGGTCAACCCTTGTCTAGTACAGACTATGTGCCAGCTGCTATTCTAAGCACTTAAAATGTATTGTCATTTAATCCTCCCAACCTAGGTGGTAGAAACTCTCATTTAGTTCAGTTGTACAGACGAGGAAACTGAGGCACAGGGAGGCTAAGACACTTGCCATGTTTTACCCATAAAGAGCCAAAGACGGGATTTGAACCCTAGCTATCTGGCTTCTGAGTCCATGCTCTTAACCCTTGTGCTATGCTTCCTAATTGTGATTGCTGTCATTGCAACCTTGATTTAGTCTTTGCACTTGCCAGTGCATGCATCATTTCATTTTTAAACCTCATACCCACGTTATGGGGTTGGTGCCATTATTCTACTCCTTTAAAAGCCATCAACGTATCATCTACTGGCATACCCAGAAATAGTGCAGAGCAGCTGTTAATAGTCTCTGGAGTTAGATGGCTTGAGTTTGCATCCTGGCTTTGCTGGGTGACTTTGAGTAACTTAATTAACCTCTCTGTGTTTCAGTTTCCTCATCTGTAAAATGGGAATAATGATTATACGTACTTCATTGGGTTGTTTCTGAGGGTCAAATAAGAACGTGCAAATAAAGGTCTTAGAACAGTGTCTGGGTACTAAGCATCCCACAAACATTAGCTCTTCCCATGGCCTTATGTTTTATCCTCACACCATACTGGCTCTCTGGATGCAGGTAGCGGGGAGTGGGGGCCTTCCTGGGTGGGGAAACTGGGTTCCCCTTGTGGTCAGTGGGCCATTCCACTCAGGACTGTTCCAGTGTCTGCTGGGTCCAGATCTTCAGCCGCTTGAGTGCACGGGACTGGATGGGTTGAGTGTGTCGGGCACCCCGTGGTGGGTGGCTGTACCCACGCCCTTGCAGGGCCTCAGGCCAATGCTGTGGTTCCCGCTGCAGCTGAAGGAGTGGGTGCAGAAGCTCATGATGACCCTCCGACACCCGTCGCTGCCGCTGCTGGAGCTGCAAGAGATCATGACCAGCGTGTCGGGCCGCATTCCCGCCCCCGTGGAGAAGTCGGTCCGCAGGGTGATGGCCCAGTATGCCAGCAACATCACGTCGGTGCTGTGCCAGTTCCCCAGCCAGCAGGTAAGTGCCCCACTCAGCCCCATCACAGTACCCGCGTTAGGCCAGGGGGTTCCTTGAAAACTAACTCTGCTCCCAGGAAGTCTGGATATCTGGTCTCTCGTTGAGTTGGGCTTTCTGAGACCCAGTGACAGCCCGAGATGTTCGGGGCTGAGTGTTGTCTTTCAAGCCTTCTCTGCAGAATCCTAGCATTTCTACCAAAGCACCAATTGTTGAGATGAACGGGGACAGTTATTAAGCCTCATTCCATAAACTTCGGATTCAGAATAGGAGTAAGCAGTTGGTGCAAATAAAGCGAGCATTGTCCATACACTGGTGTAATTTCCTGATATAATAGAGGAAATTGTAGGGTGTGGGGGTTTTTTTGGCTTGTTTTGTAGCTTAGATTCTCTTCCTCTGGTGTTTATGAAGGTAGAGCCTTGGGGCTGTAAGGATAGATAATATTTTTTTAAGAATGGAAACCATTCCAGGGTAATATAAAACATCTCTAATAGTTCTACATTGGCCTCATTTTGTTCCTTTTTGTTGTTGCTTTTATCAAGTATTTTAAAGGTAATTTGCACTTGGAAGAGCCCCCTCTGCCAGTCTGTCTTCGTGCCCTCTGTCTGGTTGGAAGGTCTACCTACCATCGTCATTCCCCCCCACACACCTTAGTGACTGGGGAAGCTACAGTACAGGTCAGGTCATTCCCAGAGGTCAGCCACTCTAGAGGTTGGAGTATTGTTCCACCATAAAAAGCGATGAAATACTGATTGCTGCTACCACATGGATGAACCTAGAAAACCTGCTAGGTGAAAGCAGCCAGTCGCAAAAAGCCACATGTTGCATGATTCGATTCACATGAAATATCCAGAATAGGCAAATCCGTAGAGGAAGAGAGTAGATTGGTAATTGCCAGGAGCTCGGAGAAGGGGCAGTGGGGAGTGGCTGTGAATGACTGTCGGGTTCCTTTTTGGAGCAATAAAATGCTCTCAAATTAGATAGCGGCAACAGTGGCACAACTCTAAATATACTAAAAACCACTGAATTTATTGTATACTTTAAAAAGGGAGGAATATTGTGGTATGTGAATTATACCCCAGCTGAAAAATAATAAAGCAAAACTCTAAAGGACCCCAGTTGAGAAAAGTACACGTTTGAACCTTTCAGGAATTTGTCATTGATGCAGATTTATTCATTAAAGATATTTTTGTTGCCAAAAACAATACGCCAACGACATTCCATCTAATTATAAAAATAGGACCCCTCCCCACCTAGCACCCTCATGTTCCCTGAGTTTGGAAATTCCCTTCTCTTTTCCTACAGCATTCATATTTGTGGAGAGGTGTAATACAAATGTATGAATGTCTTTATGCAATTATTGTCACCCTGGGCTCTTGAATTCCTCAAATTATATGTTGAGTGGGATGAACAGAGCTGTTTCTGGGTGGCCAGAGGGCTATGGGGCTGGGATTTTCTTCTTTCGAATGAGCCTCGGACAGCACCTAGAGTGGGAGCCTGTGGTGTGTCCTTCTGGTGACTTACATGTGGTGACTGGATTGTGTGGTTGTGAGTGGCCAGACCTGTCTTCTTTTCCCATCCAGATAGCTACCATCCTGGACTGCCACGCGGCCACCCTGCAGCGGAAAGCCGACCGGGAGGTCTTCTTCATGAACACGCAGAGCATCGTGCAGTTGGTCCAGAGGTGAATCCTGGGCCCTCCTTGGGGGTGCGGTTGTCACACTTTATCGTCCTGTGTGTTGCCCCAGCTGCTGGTCGGGGTGGCGGGGTGGGTCTCTTAAGGGCAGGCTCAAACTGGGAGACGGTGCATGGGGTCCAGAGACCCTGATCACGGTTCTGGCATAGCCATTCCTAACAGCAGAAGCCCGGGCAAGGCACTTTCTTCTGTGCGTCTCAGTTTGCCGGTGTGCAAAATGGGAATGAAAACACCTGACACATGAAATGTCATTCTGAGTTCTGAGTATTAATGAATCCTGAGTCCTTGTGGCAGCTTTGATTATGAGATAGTGAGACGAAATGGCTTCATGTGCCGCAAAGGACTGGACAGGTGATTGCAGTTTTTGGTGGTGGGCATTGCAAAGGAGAGGATGAAGAATTTGTGTTTTATCTTAAGTAGCTATTGAGCAGAGAGAACTATTCTGATGATGAACTGCCATTTTGCATGAAAAGTTAACCCAGGAAGCAAGCATGGCTTCTAAAGACAGAATCAAAGCATTGTCAAACTGGAATGAGTTAATTCATGTATCCCATGTTCCCGAAGCTATCAGAGGTGCAGAGAAGGTAGGGCTGTAGGAGGTGTCCCTGCTTTTCAGGGCACTTCCTGGCTCATGTGGATTCCCACTGGCAATACAGGATTGACGCTGAGGAAGGAGATCTTTGTGTGGCTTCCCCACAAAGAGTTTCACAGCCAAGGGCCAAGTGGGTCTCTCTCCCCAGAACACTTCAACAGCTACGCTAACCTTAAACCCATCCTTTAGCTTCAGAGAAATACCTAGAAGAAGCGAACAAATGATAAATCGAATTCCCTATCTGATTTTTCTGTGTTGAACATAAATATCAGAGCTCTGTTCTAAGGGGGTGTGTGTGTGTGTGTGTGTGTGTGTGTGTGTGTGTGTGTGGTTTTTTTAAAAAAACCTCGCTTTGAATAAAGGAGCGTTTTAGGTCCCCTCTTTTGTAGCTGTTTGGTGATGCTAGGGGTAAGCTCATCGCAGCGTCTCTAAAACTCAGTGACACAAGTCCTAAGAAACTCAATTCCCTGTGTTCAGAAATGATTTAGAAGAGGAAATGTTTTGGGGAATGTCCAGGGTAAAATTTGGTTTTAAAAGGGAAACAAAGGGAGGCCTTTTTTTGGGTCTTTCAGTTCTGTTTTGGTTTTTTCCAAACTGTCTTTATACAGTGGATGGTTAATTGAGAATTTTTGTTTTCAATCATGCATGCAAGGCTGACCCCGTTCAGCATCCCAACTCTGTAAGTGTTTTTCCTTCTCTCTGGGAATGGGGCAGGTGCCATCCAAAGGTTCAGGCTTGACCTCTGATTCCGTGTATGCTTGGGCAAGTCACTGTTCTCTTTGGCCTGCAGAGTTAGCACCAATGAACTGACTCACACATCCCGCCCAGGCCTAAACATGAGGGGGTGCAGCCACCAGATGCTTTATTAGTTGTCTTGTTTTGGAAACCCTACAAGCCCTGGCTGTGGATGTTCATTTGCACCAGGAAGCGGAGTCGATCATTAAAACAGACTTTCTTTCCTCCCCAGATACCGCAGCGGGACCCGTGGCTACATGAAGGCAGTGGTGTTGGATCTCCTGCGAAAATATTTACATGTCGAGCACCATTTCCAACAAGGCAAGAGTCGCCGCTGGCACTGGTGATCAGCCCGCAGGCGGGAGGGGCCCTGAGCCTTACCCCCTTGCGGCCTTTTGTCTCCCTGTAGCCCACTACGACAAGTGTGTGATAAACCTCAGGGAACAGCTGAAGCCCGATATGTCCCAGGTGCTGGACTGCATCTTCTCCCATGCGCAGGTGGCTAAGAAGAACCAGCTGGTGATCATGTTGATCGTAAGCAGGAAAGGGCGCCCTGTACTCAGAGTGGGGGTAGCACAAGGGTCTGCAGACTTCTTCTGGAAAGCACCAGAGAGAGTAAATATTTTAGGTTTTGCTGATCATATGGTCTCTGTCCGCACCTCTCAAAACTGCCTTTGTACAATGAAAGCAAGTGGGCTTGGCTGTGTTCTGATCAACTTTATTTGCAAAACCAGGCAGTGGGTGGGATTTGTCAGACCCTGGGGGAGAGCATAACTGACACTCACAAAGCACCTACTATGTGCCAGGCACTCCTGACATACTTGGGATAAGGCATATTGCCTTTCTGAGCTTCAGTATATTTATCTGAAAAATGGGGATCGTAACAGCAATTCCTTAGAAGGTTGGGAGAATTTAGAGATATGAATGTCAAGGGTCTAGCTGCTTGCCTGGCACATACTAAGTACCTCATAATTGCTGACCATTAATAGCGATGCAGCCAGAGACTTAGATGTATTTTTCTTCTTACCAGATGTGTAGGGCTTGTTTTAGGGTGGATGAATGGGTGATCGAATGAATGAATGAATGAATGAATGATACATACATAACATACATACATACATGGTGGAAAGGGGTAAGGGTATGTACATCAGACTATACCGGGCATCTTCAGAGGACCAGGCAGCTGTCTGGTTTGCCAGGGCAGCTGCATCCCCAGTCGAGGGTGAATGCTGGCATATTTCTTTCTAGTGGACAAAAGCCACTTGGATTCTGTTTTGTCCCCAAAGGATGAGCTCTGTGGCCCAGACCCTTCCCTGTCGGAGGAGCTCACCTCCATCCTCAACGACCTCACTCAGCTGAGCAAAAGCGAGCACTGCAAAGTGGCCCTCAGAGCCAGACAGGTAGGGTCAGGGGTGAGGGTCGTGCGGTACTACCCTCCCCCCCATGTTTGTCCCCCGCTATGCACAGCCCCTCTCCTGCCGTCCCATGTCCAACCCAGATGGGCTTCTCCCCTGTAAGGCAGGCTTACTCCAATCCCTCTGCCCCCTCCCCCGTAGGTCTTGATTGCCTCCCACCTCCCTTCCTACGAGCTGAGGCACAACCAGGTGGAGTCCATTTTCCTGTCTGCCATCGACTCATACGGCCACCAATTTTGCCCGGAAAACCTCAAGGTGAGACTGTCTCCATCCCCCTGTCACAGAGCACATACTGTGGCCAAGTGGGGCCTCGGGGGAAGTGGGCCCCACTGGCACTGGGGTGGAGGGCAAAGTCGCAAATACCAGTGGTTTAGTCCAGTGTGGCCAGGGTTGCCCAAGGGGGCTGTCAGGGGAGGCTCAGGTAGCAGGGCTCACCCAGGGGGTATGATTTTAAAAAGTCAAGTATGATGGAGCATTTCTGGAAGCTGAGAACCTCACATACTCGTAACTGAGTCATGGCTTCATCTTCCCAGGGTCTCCTGTCCCCTGACTCTGGCTCATTTACAAGCTTCCAGGTAACCCCTCTGCGTCTGAAACTGGGAGCCCCGGGTGCAGTCAGCCTAGAGCTGCTTCCACTTTCAGACCTTACAGGCCTGGGACACTGGTAGCGTTTTGTAATAACACCACCAGCTTCCCCTGCTCCCACCCCTCCCACTTACCCGACTGTTGGTTAAAACTTGTTAACATTTACTTTTCCTTTGTTCCCCCGTTTCCTGTAGAAATTAATACTCTCAGAAACGACCATATTTGATGTCCTGCCCACTTTCTTCTATCATGCTAACAAAGTCGTTTGCATGGCGTCCTTGGAGGTAAGTGGGAGCGGCCCATGTAACAGCACAGCACCGGGCATACCAGTTCTAGCAGCCATGCACCTGACCTGAGGCCATATGCCTTGCAAACATGATCTTATCATTCTCCCTATAAGGCAGGTACCGTTACTATCCCTATTGTACAGAGAAGGGAACTGAGGCTCAGAGAGGTAATGCAACTTGCTCAAGGTCGCACAGCTAGGAAGTGGCAGAACCAGGATTCACACTAGGTCTTGCTGGTCACCCCTGCTAGCTCGTCCAAACTTTCCAACTCACCTACATCAGTGACCTTTGAAAGACTTTTCCACTTGGAACTAAAAGAGCAAGAAGGAGCCTAGGTGCTCCCAGTGTGACGGGGCAGAGGAGGGTGTGACCAGCAGCAAAACCCAGATGAGAGCCAGGTCGTCTTGCTCCAGCTCCGGTCTTCCTTAATTCAGGGCCTCAGAGGTTTTGTTAGTTTCAGGGCATCACAGTGTTTAATCTGCTTTTTCATAATCCTTTCAAAGAAATAGGAGATGATGACTTATGTTTTCAACCTGATTCTTTTCCCCTTGGTAGTTTTTCCTCATTTCTTCACTCTGTGATCTTGGAGTCTTGGTCTCCTGGGCACCCCCACTCCTTCTTCTGCCATCTTTTATACCTGTTTGTCCCCCATCCAGATTCTGGCAGGCTAATTAGGTCTCCATGGAGACCATTTTGGGCTTGTGAGCATATGACAGCTACAGAGTCTCCTGGGACTGCAATTTTTGCCACCTCCCTGCTTTCAACTCAAAAAATGCTTCTCATATCCCACTTTGTTTCCAGGAGTGAGATCCAATACAGATCTTGAGTACTTATTTTTTTCTCTCGCCAATTTTAACATATTTATTGAAACCTACTATGTGCCAGGTGCTGGGGATACAGCAGGGGACAACCATAGTTTTTGCCCTGGTGGAGCCTCTCTCTAGTTGGGGAGAGATACACATTAAATAGTCCTTTAATTACGCATGGGACGGGGCTGCAATGGGAAAATAGAGTCATGGTGAGAATTGGACAGCAGGATTTAATCTTACCTAGGGGGTTTAACTCAGGCTTGATGAGGAAGTCACATGAAAGCAGGTATCTGAAGAGCGAATAGGAATTGGTGGGAGGGAGAAGCAGAGAGATTCTAATCAGTGGGAACGGCGTATGGAGAGGTTGGAGCTGCGTGACCTCTGGCAAGTTGCTTTCCTTCTCTGGACTTTCAGATTCTCAAGCTTTAGGTGGGGGTAGTAATATCCACCTCACAGGATGCTTTGAAGGTAAACGAGTAAGCACCTGAAGTGGATATTGGTTGCCGCCCGTCATCCGAACGCCTGTCTTATTTGGATGGGCCCTATGTCAGGTGGAAAGCAGCAATTTACCTTCTTCACTCTTTGAAATGCTACATCCCATTTATTTCCGTGAGAGAATTTTCTAGAGTGCTTTACACATCCCATCACTTTGTTCAGCGGATTTATGGAATGTAATCCAAGCTTTTCTCCAAGACTCAAGGTGAGCATTGTGAACATAATAACATTTGCACTTGGCCTCTTGAGATGTGCAGAGTTTTGTCCCTGCTCTGAATGTGTCTGGCATCTCCAAGACTATCACCCCATTCGATGATTCTCTAGAAAGATCCACAGGGCACAGCATATAGCTTTGCTCGTGGCTGTGACTTATTACAGTGAAAGGACACAAAGCACAATCAGCAGAGGAAAAAGGCACATGGGGTGAAGTCCAGAGGAAACAAGGCGCGAGATGCCTCTAGACACAATTCTTTGAGCAACAAGTTGTGACAACAAGTGTGAAATGAAGCTCGTTAGAGACTCAGCACCCAGGGTTTTTACTTGGGGGCTCGTCATATAGGCATCCTCTGTCTAGCATGTACCAAGATTGTAAACTCCCGGAAGGAAAGTACGTGATGAACATACATCATATCGTTTGCACGGTTTAGGCTCCATGAACTGTTCTTATCAGGACATTGTGCAAACTTTTCCAAAATCCAACTTCCCAGATGCTAGCCAAAGACCACCCTTGCAAGCCCGTCTTTCAAAGAATGGCAGTTAGGCCTGCTATGCTAACTCTGCACAATCCTCGTATTCCCTATCCAGTTACAAACCTCCCAGCGCTTAAACTCTAGAACCGTGTTGTCCGATAACGGCATCCACTGGCCACACACAGCTCGTGAGCACTTGAAATACGACTAGTTGGAATTGAGCTGTGCTCTCAGTGTAAAATACACACTGGATTCCAAAGTCTAAGTATTACGGAAAACTTAAAATACCTCAGTAATTTTTTACATTTGATTACATGTTGAAATGATAATATTTTAGGTATTGGAAATGAAACAAAATTATTATTAAAATTATTTTTCCCTTGTCTTTTTTAAGTAGCCACTAGAAAATTTTAAATTAAAGTTACATAGGTGGCTCCTATTCGATTTGTGTCCATCGGACAGCGAGTGCTACTCTAGAGCAGGAGTTGGCAAACTACAGCCCATCGGCCACATCTGGCCCCCTGCCTGTTTTTGTAAATAAAGTTTTATTGGAACAGCAATGCTCATTCATTTACATATCGTCTGTGGCTGCATCTGGGCTACCACAGCAGAACTGAGTAGTTGCAATAGAGATGATATATCCCGCAAAGTGTAAAATATTTGTTATGTAGCCCTTTGTAGAGAAAGATTCTGAAATGTGAACTAATTTGCTCTTGACTACTGCTTAGAGGTAATTGAGAGATCATTTCTCCAGCCTGAGTTTTCTCAGGTTTCAGGGGTATTCTGCAGTGCCCTCTTGAGAGAATGGCCCCTGTGTTTCTGTTCCATTAGGTTTATGTGCGGAGGGGCTACATCGCCTATGAGTTAAACAGCCTGCAGCACCGGCAGCTTCCGGACGGCACCTGCGTGGTGGAATTCCGGTTCATGCTGCCCTCCTCTCACCCAAACCGGTATGGAGTGGTTCATACCCGGGGGTGGCTTGTGTTTCTTTTCTCCCTGACCACTGTAGTCCTATTTTTGGAGGAATCCAGCAAGTATGTCTGGGGACAATGCTTGGGAGACGTCAGGGACACCATTTCCCCACTGTGGAAACTCGCCACATCTGTTCTCTCATGCTCAAAATAGAAATAATCCAAACCTACCTCATACACCTGTACTGGGTAGCCACCACCCACATGTAGGCTATTTAAATTAAAATGAATGAAAATTAGAAATTCAATTCCTTAGTCATACCAGCCACCTTTAAAGTACTCAGTAGCCAGATAGGGCTTGTGGCTGTCATATTGGATAGTGCAGTTCTAGAACATTCCATCATCTTTCATATTTATCATTTATTTTTACCTTTATTTCAAAAGAAAAAAAATTGTGACATTTTGTCCAGTGGAGAGAAAGGGAGACGGACTGCATGTGACCTGGAATCATTTTGGGGACTGTGGGAGGTGTGGTGTGACAACTTTTGAAATTATCTGCCCCCGAGGAGGAATTCGTTTCTTTTTCGATTTCATTGTCTCAGCAGTTCAAATGGGTTAGGAAAGGAAGGGCGGCTGTCCTGAAGCCTGTGGGTCAGTCGTGTCTTTTCTCTTAGGAAGCACCTACGCTTGCTTGTGGCAGGGTTATTGGTTGGGACCCTCAGCACGGGCACAGCATCCTGTTTTCACCCAGAGAGACACTGACGACCTGAAGGGATTCCCTGATTTGTCTCAGGTCCTCACTGCCGCTATCAGCTGGGAGTGCCTGATGCTTATTCGGGGCCTGTGGCCTCAGAGGAGACCCCGCTTGCAGCTGACCCAGGACCCCACTCCTCATGGCCTCTGGGAAAGACCAGAGCAGTGAAGTCTCCCTTCCCAGCAGGACCTGACCGGGCCCTCCACACCTGTGTCTGTAGAGCCAGGCCCGTTATGCATTGGGTCAGGGGACTATGGGAAGGACAGATGAGAGAACAGCAGGGATTCTTGTGGGCTGCAGCCAGGACTTAGGTCCAGGCCCAAGGGGGGCTGTGAGCACATCGGCGAGGCGGAAGCTGAGCTCGGCCCTGGCTCGGGCTGTCGTTCTAGCCCACTGGTTGTTGCCCTGCAGGAAAGCAAGCCTGCGAGGCCAAACCTTTCCATGTTTTTTTTTTTTTTTTCCTAGAGAAGCAGCACAGCTAGACTTAAAAAAAAAAATCTGAAGTCCCTCAACTTTGCAAGGGATTTATGGGCAGGGATTAATGTATAGGACTATATTAAAAATGCCGCAGAGACCAAAGTCAGTCTTTGGGCTGAATTCAGCCCAGGCTGCCATGCCAGTTTGTTGCCTCTGCATTTAGCTGTCCGGAGCAGTGGGCCTGGATGGTGATTTCAGGGGTATAAAAGGAAGGCACACACAGGCCCTGCCTCACCTGGGTCAGCGCTTCCCAAGAGCACACCCAGGTTTGACGATTCACAAGGCAGATTTTACAGGACTCAGTAGGTCGCCATGCTCACCACTATTTCTTAATACAGCAAAGGGACACAAAGTACAGTCCGCAAAGGCAAAAGGGGTTTGAGGTTTCCAGAGGAAACCAGGCACAAGCTTCCAAGAGTCCTTTCCCGGTACAGGACACGTTTCATTCCCCCAGCAACAAGTTGTGACCGCGTGTGGGAAATGCTGTCCAGCAGCTGGTTAGAAACTCAGCTCTTAGTCCTCAGCCACTGGCCCCGTCCTCAATCCCCTCTACCCCCAATGTTTAGCCCCCCTTTTGGGTGGGCTCTAATGCTAGTCTGGCTCACCGAAGTTTCCATGGCAGGAGCAGTTCTTGGGGCCAGATCTTGGAGCAGCGGCCTCATCCCCTACTTCCTGTCCCCCTGCAGGATGGCTATGCCCATCAGTGTCACCAACCCCGACCTGCTGAGGCACAGCACTGAGCTGTTCATGGACAGTGGCTTCTCCCCCCTGTGCCAGCGGATGGGGGCCATGGTCGCCTTCCGGAGATTCGAGGAGTTCACCAGGTACCCAGTGTGGCCCGGTCTCCCAGATACCCCGAGCAGAAGGGCCAAGTGAGCTTCTCCTGACTCCCACTTGTTCATGTGACACACTAGGTTGGGGTGGCCCAGCCACATGGCACAGTGAGTTAATAATAACAAAAGAACATCGTCGCCAAGAGTGTGGGCTTTCGTGTCAGCTGGCCTGTGTTTGAATTCTGGCTCTGTGCCTCCTGAGACTGAGCAAATTACTGAATCTCTCTCTGTGCCTTAGTATTCTCATCTGTACAATGGGAATAAGAGAAGGATCAACTTCAGAGATCACTAGGAAAATTAAACAAGATAGTGCATATTGAGAATTATATTTAAAGTATAATTGATATGTAAATAACATGCCCAGTAAATGTCACCTATCAGTCTTATTACAATTATTGCCCTTTTTCAAACTGTTGCTGTGTGTTATGCATCGTGCTTGGATTGTTTTGTATCCTCACACAGCCATAGGAGGCTCGATCACTTCTGTTATCCTCAGTTGATTCGGTGAGGTGAGGTGAGGTGGTGAGGATCTCCCAGCTGGTAAAGGAGGGGGGGCCCAGCTGATGTCCCAGAGTTTGGACAGCCTTTCTTTCATGTTCAGTCTCAGATAACGGGGGCTCATTCTTCCCTTTTGGGAAAGACCCCATCAGTGATGCCTTGGAAATGGTCAGGAACCGAATGAACTCTGCGGAGTTGTAGGAGCTCACCGAGTGGTGGCTGGGAAAGAGGGAGGGCCCAGGTCTAACCTACGACCTTGTGGGGGAGCAGCCCCTCAGCCCCGCTCTCTGCCCCACACCCCCAGGAACTTTGATGAAGTCATCTCCTGCTTCGCCAACGTGCCCAGGGACACCCCCCTTTTCGGCAAGGCCCGCACTTCCTTGTACTGTGACGAAGACGGCAAGGTGAATGTCTAAGCAGGGAGCAAGCCGAGGAGGGGGCAGGCTGGGGCTCCAGCTCCTTCCATTGCCCACCTTTGTGTTTTTCCTCCTAGAACTTCAGAGAAGAGCCGATCCACATCTTGAATGTGGCCATCCAGTGCGCGGACCACCTGCAGGACGAGGAGCTGGTGCCGATTTTGCGGACATTTGTACAGTCCAAGGTGCACTGGGCTATGCCTCTGCCTCGTGGCCCTGGAGGAGGGGTGGGGCCTGTCTTGGCGAGGTGTCTGATGCACCTGAGACATGCTCAGTGTCTCAGAGCCACAGACTTGGCTTCCTGTCCTAGCTCTGCTTCTCGTTGCCCATGACCTTGGGCAGAGGTGGCCGAATGTGAATCCTTCTCTATCACACGAGGGAGGCATTTCTTTCCCTCGCAGGGTGTTGGCAATGATGAAATGACCCAGTATCTATACACCCTGTAGCATTGAGGACACAGTCAATAAATAGTTTTAGGTTTGGGGGGAATATTTTTGTTGGATAACCCAGAAAACTCACAATTGTAAAATGGTCACTTAACATTGACATCCGTTTCTGCAAGTAACTGCAGGTTGCTTTTATACATATGTGGTTGCCATTTCCAGGATATGTTCTCACCCTGACAGTGAGACAGCTGTTATGTATGCTCAAGGATCTCAGCTGCAGACATGTGGAGCAGCTTGGCAAGTGAAGGTGGTAGAAATAGCAGGAAGGCACTGTGTGACCTCAGGCAGGTCACTGTACCTCTCTGATCTGTAGTTTCCCCATCTGTAAAATGGGATGCTAAGATTCTTAGCTCATAAATTAATTAAATCTACCAGGCACACTGGCTGTTAGTTCTTGACCCTGCTGACTTGGTCTTAACTTTAAGAACACTTGGAAATTTTCATTGCTTTTTAGTCTGTTTATTTGTATTTGTGTTGAATTTCCTGTATTATCCTGGTGCTAGGGACACTTCTTACTTCCTCTGACTTGGTGTCCCTCAGAGAACATGGCCTGGTGCTTTCTGAGTAGGAGATGGACCATTGATGTCGTGGATAAGGCCATGAAAGCTCAGGGACATCATCGTTAGTGATTTACTTAGCCTTTCCTTGGTTGATGAGCAGCTAATGATTTCCATTGTAGAAAACATTTAAGGTGCAGACAAGTCGGAAAAGTAGGTTTAGAAACAAAACCCACAACCGCACCATCCAGGGGCAGCCACTGTGAAAGTATTGGCATATTTCCACCAAGCCTTTTTCTTTTTGGCATAGCTGATGTCCTTATTGGATTTTCAGCTTGGTGGCCCACAGTGCAGATAAGGTGACATCTGAGCTGATTGATAGCTCGCCTGCCCCTCTAACCAATCAGATGACACTCAGGATACTTGGTGGTTCTTACCCAGCGAGGGCAATGGGAGGGGTGTCAGAATCACCTGTGGAAAGTGTGGGCAATGGCACATCCTGCTGTGTGGACGACTGTGCCCTGGGTGTCACGTGGCTGTAGAAAGGAAGGAAACTTCTCTAAATAGCGACCTAGGAGGATATTTGTGAGCTAGAAAAAATTAAATGTAGGTATCTCTGTAAAGTATGTAATATACATGTATATATAACATACTGAAGAGAGGAAAGCTAAAACAATATACACCTACTGGGAGAAAGGAAAGAATTTTTGTTATATATTTTATGTTATATATTTTATGATTTAAATTTTTTTACGTTAAGCAGAAATGTGTGTACATTGTCGCACACATACACTGTCGCACACACACACACTCACACACGCACATACATACATTCACGCGTACCTTTAGTTGAGAACCGAAAATCAGGCTCCCTGTAACCAGGCTGGTTTTCCCACATTAGAATCCTCTTCATTTTCCAGTTTCTCCTGTTCACTTTCCAACCTGCATCCCGTTCATTTCCTCCTTTTGTGTATGTCTGGTTACCTCTTTCTGAGTGGGCTATGACTGTTCTTTTCCCCTAATAATTTTTCTTACCATATGGACAAATTAATAACTTTATTTTTTTTTTGTCTTCTGGGTTTTTTTCTTTCCCCAGAAAACTGTATGTAATAATATTTATTTTGTTTAGGGAGCAGCTAAAAAGTTTTGTGCTTTTCTTGGCTTGTTGTATTTTGAAGTCTAACATACAGAAAAGTGTGCAAATCATAAGTGTGTAGCCTGATGAATTTTCACAGTGAATTCCCAAGTATAACCAGCATTCAGATCAAGAAATGAACGTTTCTGGCCCCATCTCAAGTCTCCTTCTGGTCTCTACCCCTCCCCCACAGAGATAACCAACCACTCTCCTGACTTCTAACAATACTGATTAGTTTTGTCTGTCCTTTAATTTTGGCTACATGAAATAATTTACTTGTCTTTTTCTTTTTTTTTTTTTGGTTAATATAACAGTGCTCATCCCTGCCCGTTTCATGAAAGATTTCATGAAATATTAAAAAAAATACATATGTATTTTAATGTAACAGCTTTATTGAATATAGTTCACATACCACACTATTCTTCCGTTTAAAATATACAATGCAATGATTTTTCATGTATTCATAGAGTTGTGTAACCGTCATTATGATAATTATATTTTAGAACATTTTCACCACCACCCCCTAAAAATCTGTACCCATCAGTAGTCATCCCCCATTTTTGTTTGTCCCACCACCCTCTCCTGTTGCCCTAGGCAACCACTCATCTACTTTCTGTCTCTATGGATTTGCCTTTTCTGGACATTTCACATAAATGGAGTCGTGCAGTAATGAGGTCTCTTGTGACTGGCATTTTTCACTCAGCAATACTGTTTTCAAGGTTCATCCACGTGGTAACTTGCATCAGGACTTTATTCCTTTTTGTGGCTGAATACAATTCCATTGTGTGTTTGGTTTTTAATGCAGAAAAACATCCTTGTGGATTACGGACTCCGAAGAATCACATTCCTGATTGCCCAAGAGGTCAGTCCAATTCTCAGTGCATCGTATGAGTCTTTTTTCCATTCTCCAAGACCCAGTGCCATTTATTTGACGTTTACTCTGTACTTTAGGGCAGAAGTGATCAATTGCTAGAGAAGGAATGGCTTTCCAAATGATTCATTCTAGAAGCAGATGGGGTTATCGTTAAAAACCAGTATACAAATATTTAAATGAGGCTTGCTTAATTTAATTGTCTTTTGTATGGATTTTCTGTTTGCAGAAAGAATTTCCCAAGTTTTTCACATTCAGAGCAAGAGACCAGGTATGACCACAAGCAATATTGTTCTCTCTTCCCTGGCCTCTTTGATATTCAAGAAGAATGTCCCAGTCTGGAGGTCTCCCTGTATTCTACAACATGGCAACTTTTGTGCAGACTCTGGCCTTCCTCTGGGGTTGTATTTCCAATGAGAGCCCCGTGTTTCTATGTCAGCCTCACTCCTCCTGTCCTCTCAGCCTTCGCTCCACGAGCCTGTCTCACGTGGACAATTTTTGTACTTGCTGGTGGACTCAGTGAGATGGTCCTCCCAACTTCTTTTCCTATGTTCTTCTAGAACAGTGGTTGGCAAACTGGCTTGTAAGCTAGCCTGTTTTTATAAATAAAGTCTGATTGGAACATGGCCACACCCATGTGGTCACACATACCTGTGGCTTTCTCACTCCAGCAGCTGAATCGAGTAGTCGTGACAGACCGTATGGTCCACCAGTCCTCCGGCCCGTGAAGGAAGTTTGCTGATCCCTGTTCTAAGACAGACGGACTTGTTCCCAATGTCGATTCAAGACTACCAAATTCAGAATTTCGCGTTTTAATTGATCCAAAGCCTTCTCTAGTTAAGACCCATCCTTTCTCAGGCTTCTTTGTTTTCTCTAAAGTTCATTCTCTAGCACTGTCAGTTGCATCCTCTTGGGGGCCAGTTTCCACAAATACACCAGGCGTTAGTGACTTCTTGAGAAATACTCTGTGACAGACCGAGACCTGCTTGTTTGTGCTGGCAGGTGCTAGGACCTGGCTGGGTTCCTCTGAAAGCTGAGAGTTTTATGCCAGCACGCCAGACTTACACGCCCGTGGCTGTCCTCTGGGCCGTCCCCAAATCCCAAATCTCTTGCGCCCTGGGGGTTGCTCACAAGTAGGGGGACACGATGACTGCTGCATTCGTAGTGCTAAACCACACACACCAGGGGCTGCAGGGCAGTGTGGACCAAGCAGGCTCTTGGCCTCTGTCGGACTCGGTGTGTGTCTGTGTGTGTGTGTGTCTGTCTTCTCTGTCTCGTCGGCCTGCAGTTTGCAGAAGATCGCATTTACCGTCACCTGGAGCCCGCCCTGGCCTTCCAGCTGGAGCTCAGCCGGATGCGCAATTTCGATCTGACTGCCGTGCCCTGCGCCAACCACAAGATGCACCTTTACCTGGGCTCTGCCAAGGTGAAGGAAGGTGCGGAAGTGACGGACCACAGGTTCTTCATCCGCGCCATCATCAGGCACTCGGACCTGATTACAAAGGTAAAATGTCACAGGATGTTTCTTTCTCCCTCTGAGCTTGTCACTCCTATGCTTTGTTGAGTTCCTGCTTTTGTGCCAGGCCCTGCGTTGTGCACTGGGAATTGCAGGATGCATGGGGCACACACGGCCCTGCCCTTGTGACACTCGAGTCTGGGGGGAGGAGGCCGAACTTGAAATGGCCTATTTTCAGGTCCCAGCTGGTGGCACGTGGATTCATTTCTTGTGTCAATATGGATCTCTCTGCATGAGGAGAATTGAGAGGATAGAAAGATGCTGGTTTGTTAAGTGAGTTTCTTATATTTGCTGATTATATGATCATTTCTCATTGTTTCATGCATTTAGAAAAGTCACCGGGGTTATTTTGTGAAAATTTCAAACAATTCTGAAAACTACAGCTGACTCTTGAACACCATGGGTCTGAACTGTGCAGGTTCAGATTTTTGACTGTGGGAGGTCAGCGCCCCTAATCCCTGTGTTCAAGGGTCAGCTGTACTTTTAAAAATCAAGGAAAAGGACCCAGAATCCTGCCACTCAGGAGTCAGCCCTGTTGTGTCTTGAATTATTACCCTTTGTAGGAATAATTCAATACATACCATGTTTCCCCGAAAATAAGACCTAGCCGGACAATCAGCTCTAATGCGTCTTTTGGAGCAAAAATCAATATAAGACCTGATCTTATTTTACTATAATTTTACTATATTGTATTACATAAGACCCGATCTTAATTCTACTATAAGATCAGGTCTTATATTAATTTTTGCTCCAAAAGACGCATTAGGGCTGATTGTCCGGCTAGGTCTTATTTTCGGGGAAACACAGTAGTATTGTAGGTATAGTTACAGATGAAGCTCAAGTGGACAAATCATTTGAGGACTTGTTTTTGTTACTGGTCAGTCACTTATAGACCTCTTTCCATTTAATGAAGATAATCCACTCCATGTTATTTCCTTGCGTGGATGTACTGTGTGTGTATTTTTTTTCCCCCTACTAATCCCTTGTTGATGGATGTTAAGCTGATCTCAGTGTTTTGCTGCCTCAGTCAACTAGATATTTTAATGGGTTTTACTATTATTCATGTGCAGTAAGGCCAACGGATCAGGAGACAGTTGCCATTGAAAAGATTGTTTGTTCCTCAGAGGGCCCAGAAGGAGGGAGCTCTCCATTCCATGGAGGGCCACATTGGGAAGCACCGGGGTCAGCCAGGAGACGGGGGGCAGGGGGAACTTGGGGCAAGAGCCCTTATTGTGGTTTCCGCAGGAAGGAACAGGTGAGGCAGGGTAAGCAGGCTTGGGATTGGCTAGTTTGAGGAATTTCAGCCGGTTCTGAGCATAGGGGCTGTCTCTAGGTGCCTGGTACCTGAGCCTGGGGTGATTAGGGCAGGGGAATGGTGGCCTGGAGTGTGAAAGCCCAGTAAAGGAAGTGGTTGGGGTGTGGGCTCTGGATTGGTTGGTTTGAAGTTGAAAAGCATGCTCGTGGGTGAGTTGTGTTACTATCTCTAGGACTTAGCCAGCTCTCGAAGGGGCAGTCCCTCTGGGGTCAGCAAGGTTGTCAAAGCATCAGAATACAGAAAATAAAAGATGGTGGATGCACTCAATGGCCTTTGTCATCTCTTCACCTTCGGAGGCAGGGCTCTGCCCTTCCCACCTGGCACACTTTTAAAGGAGAAGAATGTTTTCCTCTCCCCCGCCTCTCTGAGGCCAGCTGGGAGCGGGTCCTGCACCCCTTGACTTAGCGGCTGCCCCTCTCACCTTTGGCAGGAAGCCTCCTTTGAGTACCTACAGAATGAGGGTGAGCGGCTGCTGTTGGAGGCCATGGACGAGCTGGAGGTGGCGTTCAACAACACCAGCGTGCGCACCGACTGCAACCACATCTTCCTCAACTTCGTGCCCACGGTCATCATGGACCCCTACAAGGTCTCACCTTTGGGGAGGCCCTCCCTGAGCTCTGGGCTCAACTTCCCTGGGACCCATGGCTCTTTGTGCTATGCCACTTTGGGCATTGTCTCCTGGCACTCGAGACCTGAGTGCTAGGATGCGTATGTGCGCATTTGAACCTTGGTGGCTGCAGGTGGAAAACAAACATTCCATTGTTTAATTCTAGAGCCATATTTTAGCCACCACCCTGAGGCCTATCCCTGTTCCGAGGTTCACCCTTCATGGCCGTACTTCACTTGTAGGACAGCACGGATGTCCCAAATGTCTTGCAAAACAAAAGTTTGTCCTCTTCCTGGTTCTAGGCTCTGTTGGGGGCTCCGTCGGCTGGTTCTTCATGAGCAGGCAGGGTTTACGGTGGTGATTCTGGGATGGAATGAGTCCTGGTACATCAGGTTGGCATCTGTGGGGTGCAAAGGACCCATGCTGGTGCCCCAGCTCCACCAGTCCACGTCATTCCCAGAAGAGAAGATGCATAGGCTTGAGATGCATGGAGATAAAGGCAGTGTAACGTAGGAGAACGAGCTGTCAGTTCCAGCCTCAGTTTCCTCATCTAAACGGGGGAGGAAAATGCCGGCCTCTCTGAGTGATGATGAGGACGGAATGAGATGATGAGCTTTTAAATGCTTAGCAAGCTGCCTTTGGTGGTTATCATTAGCTCACAGTTGTCGGACACATACTACGTCCCAGGCTTTTTGCGTTCAGTCTGTCTCATCCTTCCGTTACTGCCAGTGCTAGAACTGTCACTAGCAAGGTGTGCAGAGTGGGCTCTGACATTGGAACTTCTGTGGTTTGGGGGCAGATTGAGGAGTCGGTGCGTTCCATGGTGATGCGCTACGGCAGCCGGCTGTGGAAACTGCGCGTGCTGCAGGCGGAGGTCAAGATCAACATCCGGCAGGCCACCGCCAGCAGTGTGCTTCCCATCCGCCTGTTCATCACCAACGAGTCGGGCTACTACCTGGACATCAGCCTCTACAAAGAAGTCACCGATCTCAGATCCGGAAACGTAAGGCTGGGCCCGGTCACGGAGGTCCAGGTCAAAGCAGAGGCAGGCCGCTCGGGCGAGCAAAACACATTCGAGTGACATTCGGTGGGCGTCCTGCCTTGCGCGCCGGAGTGGGGCAGCCCCTCCGAGCTGTCTGAGAGACGTGTTAGCGTCCGAATCCCAGTTGTTCGTGCCCCTGGAAGGAGAATGATTTCAAAGTTGACTCCATTCTAGGACCATATTCGGGATAAGATGTGGGTACCATGGTTGATTATAATGCTGCTCCCTGGTGGTTCTCTTAGTGAAATGGGTATTTTTCCCAACCATTTTTTTTAGAACAGACTTTGTAAAGTGAATCAAATATCCTACTGGCTGCCGTTTATATATACATATGTATATACACATAAATATATATGTATATATAAAACTTTATTTTGAACTAATTACTCTCAAGAAGTCGCAAAATTAGTACAGAGGGAAAAACAGTACGGTGAGTTCCCGTGTACCCTTCACCCAGCTCCCAGTGATAACATCTTATGTAACGTGGGATCTTGTCAAAATAGGACATTTACACTGTACAGTATTATGAACTCAAATGCAGACTTTATTTGGGATCCACCAGGTTTTATGCACTGTGTGTGTGTCTCGTACTATGATAGTTACATTTGGGGGCTGTTTCCTCACTTACTGCCCCTCTTTGTTCTGGTTGCCCACAGTGGCAGACAAGAGAAGATGAGCTCTCCCTGCACTCACTTTGTTCTGTGATGTGACATGCTTCGCTTTCCGTCCACTGTGTTTTCACTGAGAACCGGGTCTACATAAGTTTGGCAGGAGCGTGGTTCCCTGAGACTTGCCTCCCTCATGCTCTTGTTTTTTCTTTCTTTTTGGTCCAGATCATGTTTCACTCCTTTGGCCACAAGCAAGGGCCCCAGCATGGGATGCTGATCAACACTCCCTACGTCACCAAGGATCTGCTTCAGGCCAAGCGATTCCAGGCTCAGTCCTTGGGAACCACCTACGTGTACGACTTCCCAGAAATGTTCAGGCAGGTAAGTCCTGCAGCTGAGATGCAGCAACGCCCCGCATCACCTTAGGGCCTCCGCCAAACCACTCCCACCCTCCCCTCCCCTCCCCCATCCTCAGTTACTCCTCTGAAGACCCCACTCTAAAGAAAAAGGTCTTCATGAAGAAAAAGCAGTTACAGTTGAGCCTTGTGTGGGGACCTACCCCCTATGCGGTGGAAACTCTGCATATACCTTTTGACTCCCCCAAAACTTAATTACGCATAGCCTACCATTGACCGGAAGCCTTACTGATAACGGAGTCGCTGAACGCCTATGTTGTATGTTATATGCATTCTATACTGTGTTCTTACAATCAAGTCAACTAGAGAAAAGAGAATGTTACTGAAATCATATGGAAGAGAAAATACCTTTACAGTATTGACTGAAAAAACTCCATGTGTAAGTGGGCCCACATAGTTCAAACCTGTGTTATTCAAGGGTCAACTGTAATATTGGCAATGGCTTCTCATTTTTTTCTAAAATAAATCCAGTTTCATCCCAATGATAAAAGGAATATAACGTAGAAACTTCAGAAAATAAAGGAGAGTGGAAAGAATACAAGAGTAACTCATAGTTTCACGTCCTAAAGACAGATTGCTTAACAGTTTGATGTGTTTCCTTCTGATCTTGTCACTGCTTATTTATTAAGTACCCGCTACTTGCCAGGCACCATTCAAAGGATAAATAGACCATGAGGAAGAGGATGGAATCACTGCCTTTGAGGAATTGTTAGTCTACTTTAAAAAAAAAATAACATTTTGTCGTGTTTTTCCAATTAAAAAGTAGACATTGGGAAATACAGAAAAATAGGAATCAGTAAAATTTCACCCATATGTAATCCGTCCACCATTGACGACTGTAATAACATTTTAGTTTCCTTCAACTATTTTTTTTTCTATGCCTCTGGCTATTTTTCTTACATACTAGAGCCTTTCAAGGAGACTGAACACACTGGCATTAGGGACGTAGGTGTCTGTTACATCCTCTCTATTGCTTTGTGAGTGACGTTCATGACACTGAAGTCATGGACCATACACTGTAGGCAGGAAAGCATCAGTTCATGTCAGGCAGAGGGGCCACAGGATAGTCAGAACAGATGATACTGAAATTCACTCAGGTCTGATCTTGAACCCTGCATCTGTCCTTTGCCTCCTGTGTGTCTCTGGGCAAGTTCCTTTACCTCTCTGGGCTTCAGGTTCCTCCTTTGTAAAATGAGGATAATGGTAGTCCCTTCCTCACAGGATTGTTTTGAGGAAGATATATGAAGTATTCAGTAGATGCTTCAATGGAAACTTTAAAGATTAAAAATATCATTGTCTATATTCCTGTTACCTCTGAGCTCAAGGGCCATAGGATAAGAAACGGACAAATCAGAAGCAAATCCATCCCCTTTCTTTTAGATAAGGAAACAAGACTTCAGACAACTCATAAATTTGAAAACTTAGAAGAAATGGAAAATTTCCAAGAAAAATGTATGTTTATCAAAACTGACTGAAGAAGAAATAGAAAATCTAACTAGGTTACAAACATTAAAGAAATTGAATTAATCGTTTAAAAAATCTATTCACTAAAATTGGGCCCAGATGGTTTTACAATTTCTATCAAACCTTCAAAAAATAGATAACCCCTTTGTATACAAGTTGTTTAGAGAGTAGGAAAAGAAAAAAGAATGCTTCTTAATTCATTATATGAGGTTATTATTAGCTTAATATTAATCCCAGATAAGAACATTAGGAGAAGGGAAATTTGTTATCTCAGTTATGAATGACACAAAAATTATAAATAAAATATTAGAAATAAAATCCAGTAATGGGTTTTTAAAAAAGTTTATCTTATGACTGCTTATGTGATTTGATATTAGGAAGACTGTTCATATAATTTACCATAGTAATAGATTAAGAAAAAACTTAAATTTTTCAATAGGTATAAAAAAAGTCGGGGTGGACGGGTGGCTCTGTTGGTTAGAGCGCGAGCTCTGGGCAACGGGGCTGCCAGTTCGATTCCCACATGGGCCAGCGAGCTGCGTCCTCGCAACTAGAATGAAGTCAATGAGCTGCCGCTCAGCTTCCGGTTGGCCAGATGGCTCAGTTGGTTGGAGCGGAGGCTCTCAACCACAAGGTTGCCAGTTCGACTCCCGCAAGGGATGGTGGGCTGTGCCCCCTGCAACTAACAACAGCAACTGGACCTGGAGCTGAGCTGCGCCCTCCACAACTAAGACTGAAAGGACAACAACTTGACTGGGAAAAGTCCTGGAAGTACACACTGTTCTCTAATAAAAGTTCTGTTCCCCTTCCCCAATAAAATCTTAAAAAAAAAAAAAGTATTTGACAAGACAGCATCTGTTCATAATAAAAACTTTTAATAAACGAGGAATAGAAGGGAATTTATCTTGATAAAAGATAGCAACCTAAAATTAATAAAACCTAATGGTAAAATGTTGGAAGTATTCTCTTTAAAGACAGGTACAAGACAGAATTAGCTTTTATCCCCAATTGTATTCAACATTTTTTACCGGAGTTCCTGGCCCATGCAATAAGATTAGGAAAAGAAATAAAAGGTATAAAGACTAGAAAGAAAAAAGCAGAATGGTGTTTTTTGTAGATGATACAAATATCTATATAAGAAATCCAGGAGAATCTATACAGTTAGACGATACAGGAAGATTGCTAGATACAAGATCAATATACAAAACTTCATTGCATTCTCATAGACCAGCAGTAATTGTAAAATGAAATTAGGAAAAAAAAAAAAGGACACTGAAACAATATTAAGTTCAACTATGAGATTACCTAGGAATAAATCAAATAAAAAACATACACGACCTTTATGGAAGAAATTTTAAAACTTTGTTGAAATACTTTCAACCTAAATAAATGGGGAGATAGATATGTCATGAAGGAATGATGGGAAGATTCAATATTGTAAAACTATTAGTTCAGCCCAAATGAATATATTCAATAAAATTCCAGAGTTCTTTGGTGAAAACTAAAATTTCATATGGAAAACCAAAAGCCCATGAATAGCAAAAATAATTTTGAAAAAGTCAAGGGGACTCATCTTAGCAGATGTTACTACTTACTTTAAAGCAGTAGTACATATTACAATGTTCTATGATTGTAATGGAACTAGACAAATAGACCAATGGAACAGGCTAGAGCCTAGAATCAGACCCACTCATGAATAGAACCTTGACAGAATACAGAGGTGGGATTGTGGGTCAAGAGAATAAACTTAACTAAAAGGTACAAGGAAACGTCTTATCTAACTGAAAAAAGTAAATTTTGATTTCTACATCATTTAGTATACAAAAACAAAAAATTTCAAGAGGGTGTAAAGCCACTTGCAGTTGGTTAAAAGCTTAGAGAAAAGACAAGCCCCAGACTGGGAGAATATATTTCAATGCGTATTACCAGCAAGGGATTAGAACTATATTATCTACGGAACGCTTATAAATCAATTAGAAGAAAACAAGCAAAATTATAAAAAACATGAGCAGAAATTATAAACAGGAAATTGGCAAAAAAGAAACTCAATAAACATTTAAAGGTGCTCACCTCACTAATAATCAGTGAAGTACAAATCAATACGAAAATATAATTTCACACACAGCAGATGGTAAGTGTAATGTTAAAATATTTGACAAAACTAAATATTGGCAAGTATGTGGAACAAAGGAGTTCTTATACAGTCTTACTGTGACTATACAGTAACTGTGACTTATACAGTCTTACTGTGACTTTACAGTACTGTGACATACAGTCTTACTGTGACTAAAGGGTTTCAAAATATTCAAGAGCAATTTGATAATACCAAGTAAAGTTGAAGTTTCACAAACCCTATGGCCCGTCGGTTGCACTCCTAGGTATATAGCTGGTGAAACTCTCATTTGTGTTTATAAGAAGAGACCATAAGAATGCTCATTTCGGGGCAGCGGGTTAGCTCAGTTGGTTAGAGCGTGGTGCTCTTAACAATAAGGTTGCCGGTTCGATCCCCACATGGGCCACTGTGAGCTGCGCCCTCCACAACTAGATTGAAACAACTACTTGACTTGGAGCGGATGGGTCCTGGAAAATTACAAATAAATAAAAGTTTAAAAAAAAAGAATGTTCATTTCTCCATTAATGGTAATACTGTAGAATTGGAAGCAACCTAAATGTTCCTAAAAAGAGTTACGAATACATAAATTGTGATATAGTCATACTATGGAAGACTGAATAGCATGGAAAGTGAAGAAACCAGAGCTAAATTAATAGGGGTACATCTCCCAAACACATCAGGGAGTTGAAAAAGCAAGTTACAGAAGAACGTGTCCAGTGCGATGTACTTATTTAAAACTTAAGTCATTCAAAATAATACTACATGTTTTAAATGTATGCATACCTGATGAAATGAAAACATACATGCATCAAGTGACTAGTAGATAACTAAATTCAGGATAATGATTATCTTGGGGAAAGGGGGGATGAGGGACAGGGACGGGATGCGGAGGGGTACACTGCAGGCTTCAACCACGTTTTTCTTATTGTTTTTATTGTTTTATATTATTTTTATTTATTTTTTTATAGAACATTTAGCCTGTCTAGAAGTTCGTTCATTCATTCATTCACAGCACAATAGTTAGACATTTATATAATTTATGCGGTGATCCCCCAATGAGTCTACTACCCACCTGCAACATTACTGACTATATTCCCTATGCTGTACTTTACATCCTGTGACTATTGTGTGCTACCACTTTGTACTTCTTAATCCCTTCACCTTTTTCACACAGCTCCCCAACCCCACTCTCTTCTGGCAACCATCAGTTCTCTTTCTCTATGAGTCTGTTTCTTTTTTGGTCTTTTTGTTGTTCTTTAGATTCCACATATAAGTGAGATCATATGGTATTTGTCTTTCTCAGTCTGACTTATTTCACTTAGCGTAATATCCTCCAGGTCCATCCATGTTGTTGCAAATGGTAAAGTTTCATTCCTTTTTATGGCTGAGTAATATTCCATTGTATATATGTACCACCTCTTCTTTATCCAATCATCTATTATTGATGGGCACTTGGGTTGCTTCCATATCTTAGCTCTTGTGAGTAATGCTGCAATGAACATAGGGATACATATATCATTTTGAATTAGTGTTTTTGTTTTTATTCAGATATATACCCAGAAGTGGAATTGCTGGATCATAAGACAGTTCTGTTTTAATTTTTTGAGGAACCCCCATACTGTTTTCCATAGTGGCTACACCAGTTTGCAGTCCCACCAACAGTGTGCAAAGGTTCCCTTTTCTCCACATCCTCACCAACAATTGTTTGTTGATTTATTGATGATGGTCATTCTGACAGGTATGAGGTGATACCTCCTTGTGGCTTTAATTTGCATTTCTCTGATGATTAGTGACAATGGAGCATCTTTTTATATGTCTATGGGCCCATCTGTATGTCCTCTTTGGGGAAATGTCTATTCAGGCCCTCTGCCCATTTTTTAATTGAATTGTTTGGTTTTTTGTATAAGTTTTTAAAATAAATTTAGGGTATTAACCCCTTATCAAATGTATCACTAGAAAATATCTTTTCCCATTCAGTATGTTGTCTTTTCATTTTGTTGATGGTTTCCTTTGCTGTGCAAAATCTTTTTAGTTTGATGTGGTCCCGTTTGTTTATATATTTATTTTTTGTTTCCCTTGCTTGAGGGGAGAAAACAGAAAAAATATCTCTACGAGCAATGTCAGAGTTTACTGTCTATATTTCTTTTAGGAGTTTTATGGTTTCAGGTCTTACATTTAAGTCTTTAATCCGTTTTGAGTTTATTCTTGCATATGGCATAAGAAGGTGGTCCAGCTTTATTTTTTCTACATGCCAGTTTTCCCAGCACCATTTATTCAATAAATGGTTCTTGCCTCCTTTGGTATAGATTAAATGACCATATAGGAGTGGGTTTAATTCTGGGCTCTCTATTCTGTTCCGTTGATCTTTGTGTCTCTTTTTATGCCAGTACCATGCTGTTTTGATTACTGTGGCCTTGTAGTATAGTTTGATATCAGGTAGCATGATACAGTAGCTCCAATTTTGTTCTTTTTTTCTCAAGATTGCTGTAGTTATTCAGGGTTTTTTGTGGTTCCATATAAATTTTAAGATTATTTGTTCTAGTTCTATGAAAAATGCCATTGGTATTTTGATAGGGTCTGCATTGAATCTATAGATTGCTTTGGGTAGTATGAACATTTTAATGATGGTAATTCTTCATGAGCATTGTATATGCGTCCATTTATTTGTATCTTCTTTAATTTCTTTCTCCAATGTCTTATAATTTTCTGAGTACAAGTCTTTTACCTCCTTGGTTAAATTTATTTGTAGGTATTTTTTTTGATGCAGTTGTGAATGGGATTGTTTTCTTTTTTTCTTTTTTTCTTTTGTAAGGAGGGTTCAGCTCACAGTGGCCCACGCAGGGATCGAACCAGCTACCTTGGTGTTATGAGCACCACGCTTGAACCAACTGAACTAACGGGCCACCCCAATGGGATTGTTTTCTTAATTTATCATCTGATAATTCATTATTAGTGTATAAAAATGCATCCAATCATTTTTCTTACTTCTTTAAAAAAAAATCTTTAGTAAGGAAAAATTATGACAAAACCCTGAGATGAATGCTCAGATATTTATTATTCTGCATGTTTCTTTGTGTGCTTTAAATAGTTCATAATTAAAAGAGAAAGAACTAGAAAACATGCCTCCTTACTGATGACTTCAGGTTTTTCTCTTTCTTCCCCTTTTCCCCCAGGCTCTCTTTAAACTGTGGGGCTCCCCAGAGAAGTACCCCAAAGACATCCTGACATACACTGAACTGGTGCTGGACCCTCAGGGCCAGCTGGTAGAGATGAACCGACTTCCTGGAGGAAATGAGGTAAGAACTCAGCAGAGCCCCGTCCCTGGCGGGAATCACCCTTTCAAAATATTACCCCCTGAAAACACAAACCCGTTTTCCTGGTGCATTTGTCTTGTCACCAGGTGGGCATGGTGGCCTTCAAAATGAGGCTTAAGACCCGAGAGTATCCGGAAGGTCGAGATGTGATCGTCATCAGCAACGACATCACCTTTAGCATCGGATCCTTTGGCCTGGGAGAAGACCTTCTGTACCTGCGGGCATCCGAGATGGCCCGGGCAGAGGGCATCCCCAAAATCTACCTCGCAGCCAACAGCGGGGCCCGGATCGGCCTTGCAGAGGAAATCAAACACATGTTCCAGGTGGCTTGGGTGGACCCAGAAGATCCCCACAAAGTACGTCATGAAGCGAGTGCGGCGGCGTGATTCTGCTCAGCTGACGTATTTTCAGTGGGGGTGATAGCGCCCGTGAGAGGGGCGGAAAGCATCTTATTACTCTCTTTGTATATAAAGCACAGATAGCCATACCGTACATAAACAGGCATACAGTATGTTGGTGTTAAAATTTCATGGGAGGGGATGGCGATTAGGAACAAGTGTGTAAAAAGGCTCCGTAGGGCGACAGTAATGAAAAACGTTTATAAACAGTGACGTATTATACACTGAGCATCTTCTGAATGCAGTAAACACTGAAGAATGCTAAAGTGGAAAATATATCGTCCCTGGTCTCGGAGAGGTCTTAAAAGACGTCCAGGAGATGTAAAGACACCAGCTACAATAAAAGGCAAAATGAATGAGAGAGAAGCACACATTTTGTGATGTGAAGATGCAGGGGAGAGTCGTTATTTAAAACCGGAGCATGCATTTCCCAGGGGACGATACCGCCTTCCCCAAAGGGGACAGAATTACTCTTTTCATGTGACACACACACACACACACAGTACGTAAACGATATATAATAAAATGGGGGAGGGGGTGCTTGCAATAAGGAAAAAAGCGTGAAAAGGCTCTTTAGGGGAGCACTGGTGCAGAGGTAATTGAGGAACAGAATCTGAGAGCCCAGGAAAAAAGTGAGGCTGTGTCGTAAGGATGAGTGGAAAGTCCTTAGCACAGAGCGGATCTTCAGTTTATAGCTGTTACTGACATGGTATTAACATCAGACATGTTAACATGTTATTAAAGATTGTTAACATGTTACTAACATCCGCCTGTTTACAATATTGACATTTAAAAAAAAAAAAACAGTAGCTGTCTGAGTACAGGGAACTGGAGTCATAGCCTCACTGGAGTATTTTTTTAAGGGGTTTAAATACCTGTACCTGACTCCGCAAGACTACACCAGAATCAGCTCTCTGAACTCTGTCCATTGTAAACACATCGAAGAAGAAGGAGAATCCAGGTAAATGACTTAGCCGGCGGCACCCCTCATGTTGTCTGTGATTAATTCCAGCTACTACTGAGGCATCTGTCTCTTTGCGTCCTGGCTTTTGGTGGTGTTTTCAAGTGGGCGGTGGTGTCTGTACAATGGGCCCCCTGAGCTTCCGGGCACTGCTGACTTACATACCTGGGGCTTTCTCTAGGATGAAGCCATCTTTGTCATCCCAACGTGAGCCATGCCGCTCACAAAAACAGCACGTGGCACAGGGAGAATTAGATCGCATTCCCATGGTATTCCCAGAGCTGCAGGCTCACCTTTTATGACCAAACTAGCCAAACTGATGCAGCTGTGATTTGGCGAGGCATGGGCAGGGCAGGGGGCTCCTCTGTGAGAACGTCAAGGCTACCGGCTGCCTTTTCCAGGGAATGTTGTTGTTGTTTTCTTTTAGCAAGGTTGACTAAATCAGAATTTCCCAGGCTGAGTTTTCCAGAATGTTACTTGGGGATATGTAGGAGGGAGGAAAAATTTCCATAGTCAAGCAGGTTTAGGAAACCCTCGGTTAAAGGATACATCCCTAACAAGCATCTTTACTGCAGGCCTTCTCAGAACCTTTAATGTATTGAAGTACCTTGGGACTCTCCAACAGGTTAGGCTGTACAGTGTCTCTTACACTTATGTGGCCATGGAATCTTGATTGATGGATTGTGAACTAAGTGGCTTCCCAAGAATACTCCCCTCTCTCTGTAGACCAGATGCTATTCTAGATTGCTTTCGGAGGAATGCACGGTGGGCGTGGCATTCCATTAAGACAGCCTCCAAGGAGGCAGACGTCTTTGGTTGGAGGGATGACAGTTATTGATGCTGAACTTGCTCCTCTAGAAACATGAGGGCCAATAGTGAGGGTTCTAGACCTCTGCTTTCATTTCACCTCTGGCTGCTTTACGGCCTTGCCTGCCCCTCCTGCCTCAGGTCCTTGGGAAATGCATCAGCCTCAGATTTCCGCACCAGATCTGTCTTTAACTTGTGTTTGGTTCTTGAAGGTATGTCATCACGGATATAATTGGGAAGGAGGATGGCCTGGGCGTGGAGAACCTGCGGGGTTCAGGCATGATTGCTGGGGAGTCCTCTCTGGCTTATGATGAGATCGTCACCATTAGCTTGGTGAGTCGCCTCTTGCTTTATTTATTTATTTTTTTTGAGTGTCTCAACTTTTATTATAGAAACTTTAAAATAGTCACAAAAGTAAAGAGACTTGATAAGGAGCCCCACGTGTTCACCGTGCAGCTTCAATAGTTATCAACATGCAGCCATTCCTGTGTCAATCCCTCTGCCCCTGATTTGTAATGTTTGAAAGCAAACCCCTTGTCATGTCTCTCTGTGTGTAAATACTACAGTGTGGATCTTGACTAGATAACGACTTTCCCTCCCCCAATTTACAGAATCACAGTACTCTTACTGTGCACCCAGCAGCAGCAAGGGCGATTCTTTAATATCCTCCGAACCCAGCTTGGATTCAGTTTTAACAGTTACCTCCCAAGTATCTTCTGATAGTTGGTTTGCTCGAATCAGAGTCCATTCTCCTCTTATTGAGAAGGTATTGAGGACTTAGATGAACTTTTGTCTGATTTGTAGTGGTATTGGTTGAGTGTGTCCCCGCTTGACCTTTCCAAACATATTCTTTTTAGTAGTAGTAGTGACAGTAATCTACTAGTAGTAGTAGTAATAATGGTAAACTATTATTCAAGGCCTTATTTTTGCATTCAGTGTTGGATCTCTAGTTTCCGAGGTGAAAAATGCTGAGTGTCTTCCTCAGGTTTGTTTTCCTCATGTCACATATATATTTATTTTGTATATATTTCAAAATAAAAAAAATATGTACGTAAAAACATATGTATTTTTATATATTTCAAAAATATCTTTATTTTGCAATGTATAAAAAGGTACATATTTTTATATATTCCAAAAGATATGTATTATATATATGTACATAACAAATATATCTTTATATATAATCAACCCTTGAACAACACAGTTTTGAACTGCATGGGTCCATTTATATGTGGATTTTTTCAATAACTACCATAAATGTGTTTCCCTTATGATCTTCTTAATAGCATTATTTTTCTTTTCTCTACTTCCTTTATTGTAAGAACACAGTATGTGATACATATAACGTGTAAAATATGTGTTAATTGTTTATGTTATCATTAAGGCTTCAGGTCAACAGTAGTCTTTTTTTTTTTTTTCCTGAGGATTCGTATATTCTCTCTTCATGGACAATGCAAATGATGTAATTGATTAGGTTTCCCTTTTTGTTTTGGCTACCTGGTCACAGGTGCAGCTCAACTTTAGAAACTGGGTGGGATTTTCTTTTTAATTTTTTATAAGTTAAAGTTTATTGGGGTGACAACTGTTAGTCAAGTTACATAGATTTCAGGTGAACAGTAGTCTATTAGCAGTTAAGTTTTGGGGGAGTCAAAAGTTACATGTGGATTTTTGACTGTGTGGGGAGGGTGGTCAGCACCCATAACTGCTGTGTTTTTCAAGTGCCATCTGTGTGTGTGTGTGTGTGTGTGTGTGTGTGTGTGTTTTGAAACAGTTTCAGACTCGTTGGAAGTTACAAGCGAGTGTAGCGAGGTCCCATGTACCGCTCACCCAGCTTCCCCCGTGACAGTGGCTTTCACAACCAAGTACTTTATCAAAACCATGACAGTGATGTTGACACAATACTCTTAACTCGGTGCGGGCCTTACGTGGATTTCACCAGTTTCATGTGCGCTCCTAGCCGTCCTTTGGTGTGTGTGAGAGGCTGCAGTGGCTCGTGAATGACCCAGCTCAAGAAGAACCAGAACATTTCGTGTCTGCTTTCTGTCTAGAACACTCTTCTTGTTTAACCATGTTCTTCCTAGATAGGAAGCCAACGTCAGGCGAGCCTGAAGGACAGGCTTTGCCTCTGCTGTTTGGCCCCGAATCAGGTGGCCAGTGGCCACACTGTCCATTTGTGTAGCTTCCATTTATGTCCAGCGGGTTCCTGGGCGGTCCCCTCCGACCCCGCTGCGGGGGGCGGGGCACACCGCCCTTGGGAATTCACGAGGGATCCTGTGTCCACAGGTGACCTGCCGAGCTCTTGGGATCGGAGCCTACTTGGTGAGGCTGGGCCAGCGAGTGATCCAGGTGGAAAACTCCCATATAATCTTGACAGGAGCCGGTGCTCTCAACAAGGTAACCGTGAGAAGACCTCGGGGTCATTTTACCATTCCTGTTGTCCCCTGGTGGGGGATTTTTCTCCACATGAAACCAGTTTCATTCCTACTGATACAAAAACTTTTTCCAATTTGCAATTATCTGGGCCTCTGAGGAACTCCCCTCCCTGCAAAAAAAGCATTTGGCTCTTCTGGTGGAATTCTCTATTACTGACATTTATAACTTTTTTAATTACTAAATTTTAAAAAGTTATTAAATGAAAAAATATTATTAAAATGGCATGGCGCATTGCAGAATATTGGAAAAAGACCGAAAAGAGTGCTCCTGCTATCATTTGGGTGTATTTCCCGCTCATCTTCTGTCTTTACATGGCTCCTAGTGAATGGGCAGTTTGGGAGTCTGCTTTTTTCATTCGATGAAAACATTTTCCACATTGCTGTAAGGTCTCCATAATTTAATGTCTGCCAAAATCCCCCTGAGGCCTCAAAGTCCGGGCTCTGGGCCGGCAGCATCAGCATCCCCTGGGAACTTGTTAGAAATGCAGATTCTCGGGCCCCCCGCAGACGTGCAGAATCAGAAACACCAGGTCGAGTTTTGCTTTTGAGATGACCAAAGTAATCAGCTGGGTCACTGATTCTCAAATTGGGTTGCATGTTGGAATTATCTGGAAATTAAAAAAAAAAAAACGAAAAAAAACTGCCAAAGATTCAGATATAATTGGTCTGGGTGTAGCCTGGGCATCCAGATGTTTGAAAGCTCCCAGGTGATTCTAAGGCACAGCCAAGGTTGAGGACCACCGAGGGAGGTGACTTCCAAACAGGTAGAAGGGCCCCTAGCCGGACAGAGCTTGCTAACTATGCCTTGTCCACGCAGGTCCTGGGCAGGGAGGTTTACACATCCAACAACCAGCTGGGCGGCGTGCAGATCATGCATTGCAATGGTGTCTCCCACATCACCGTGCCGGACGACTTCGAGGGCGTTTATACCATCCTGGAGTGGCTGTCCTATATGCCAAAGGTGCAGTATTCCCCCCTCCTGCTCAGCTTAGAGCCTGGAAGACTGTCACCAAGTTCATTTGCTGGGTGGTGTGGGCTGTGGGGGGCAGGGAGTGCTGCAGATGTGACTGGGTCAATTCATTTTTACCTCTCCCTCCTTCCCTCTCTGACACCCAGTCCTGTACTAGCTCTCCTTGGATTTTTTTCTTTAATGCTATCATAGGATCCTGTCTGTTGATCCTTTAGGAAGGGGTGGTGTTACCTCTTCTGAGAAGAGGCAACATTGTAGCAAATGATACATCGGATAAAGGCTTAATGTCGAAAATATGTAAGGAACTTACACAACTTAACACCAAAAAAAACAACAATCCAATTAAAAAATGGGCAGAGAACCTGAACACATATTTCTCCGAAGCAGACATACAGATGGCCAACAGACATGAAAAGATGCTCAACATCACTAATCATCAGAGAAATGCAAATTAAAACCACAATGAGATACCACCTCACACCAGTCAGAATGGCTATCATCAATAAATCAACAAACAACAGGTGTTGGTGAGGATGCAGAGAAAAGGGAACCCTTGTGCACTGTTGGTGGGATTGCAAATTGGTGCAGCCACTATGGAAAACAGTGACTTCTCAAAGAATTACAAATAAGACTGCCATATGAGCCAGCAATTCCACTCCTGGGTATTTATCTGAAGAAAACAAAAACATTCATTTGAAAAGATACATACACCCTTATGTTCATTGCAGACTTACTAGTAATAGCCAAGATATGGAAGCAGCCTAGGTGTCCATCAATAGATGAATGGATAAAGAAGACGTGGTCCATACATACAATGGAATACTACTCAGCCATTAAAAAAAATGAAATCTTACCATTTGTGACAATATGGATAGACCCTGAGGGTATTATGCTAAGTGAAATACGTCACACAGAGAAACACAAGTACCGGATGATTTCACTTATATATGGAATCTAGAAAAACAGAACAAAATAGAAACAGACTCATAGAGCGCAAGCTGATGTTTGCCAAGGGGGGGGGGGTGGGAGATGGGAGGGAAAAATGAGGTGACATTGGACTACAGAGAATCCTCCAGCTTTGCAGTCAGGCTGGATTTGATTCCTGGCTTCTTCCTCAGCATCAATGAGACCTTGCAATAACGGCCTTAGTTGCCTCATCTGCGAAATGGGAATAACATTAGCCCCTCCCCCAGGGTGTTATCCTGATGATTAAGTGAAATGATGTTTGCAGCCCAGCACTTGGTAGGCCCTCGCCAAATGCTACTTAGAATCGTAGTCATTAGCTAGTCGGCGGTGGACTTCCACAGCACAACCAGGGAGAATCATAGTCAGAGGCGAGAAGTCGGATAAGTAGATCAGGGGCGTTGTTGACAAGCCCAGGAGACTGTGTTGGACATCTGGCTTTCTCTTCTAGGATAATCACAGCATGGTCCCTATCATCACACCCACCGACCCCATTGACAGAGAAATTGAATTCCTGCCATCGAGAGCTCCCTATGACCCCCGGTGGATGCTTGCGGGAAGGCCTCACCCAAGTAAGTCCTCAGGTGTTTGCCTGAGACCTAGGTCTCGCGCATCTTTTTCTGGGCCTGGGGTGAAGGAGCACTGAGGTAGAAGCATTGCTGTTTGGCCAGATCACCCCAGGGGGGAACGTGAGGTCAAATGCAGAGGGAGCGGAGGGACTGAGATTTTACCCTATGCTCTTCCTGAGCTAATTGACCAAGAAGGGACGGAAACAGCCTCCAGTCTCTGGAGCTGATGGATGGAGGTACAGTGCAGTGGAGGTTGTGGTTACATAGATGGAAAATCCAGGGCTGACACATAAGAGTCGCAAAAACTGTTCTTCTCTCCCTCCCTCACTCCTTTTTCTTTCTTTATTTGGTTAAACCTTCACAGGGGAACTGAGCTCACTGTGCGTGCATGTACCTAGGACAGGCAACTTAGCCGTTTACGCATACACACACACGCATGCGTGCACACACTCACATGTTAACACATGCCCTTGCACAGTCTCTCTCTCGCTCTCCCCCGCCCCGCCCCACACCCCCCCACCCCTGCCCCCAAAGGAGCAAGTTTGTCCCCTGGAGGTATATGATTACATTCTGAGCACCCAGAACAGAACAGGAAAGATGAGCTACTGCGCTACCATCATCCCGAGTCTAGAATTTCACATGCTGCCACCTTTAGAAATCGGCCTGCTCATCTTGTTGCAGGAGAGGTGCCTGTCGGGAGTGTGCTTTCTCTGCCAGCAAAAGAAGCCCCGTGGCTTGCTTCCCTACCCCTCCTTCCGTTTCTCTTGGCCTTTCTCACCTGGGAACATGGGGTTGGCTTTATCTTGATTAAAACAATGTCCAACTTCTTACTGGCAGTTTTCGCCACCTCATCAGGCCAGTCCTCGGGCCGACACTGAAGGTGAGGGAGCAGCTTGGTTCCTAGGTGCCCAGCCTCCCACACCTGCAACCTGAGACCCCTGCCTGGCTGCTCTTGTCCAAACCGCAGTCATGTACACCGTGGTGTGGATTTAAGGCACCGTTTCCTCTCCAGGGATGGCTACAGCTGACATTGTCACATAGTTTGTCTCTCTCTGGGAAATTGAAGATTTTCTTTCCTGTTAAGTGGGAAGTTAAATGGTTATTAAGCTGCAGCCAGCAGGTCAGGGGTCAGGGATGAGTTTGGGGAGCAGGGGGTCCCTTCCTGAAACCCCACCCTCCGAAGGTGTCCATCAGCTCTTTGTCATTGGGATCTCCTTGTGTTTGACATTGACGGAAATTGATATGGTCAGATATTCTATGTGAACTGAATTGCTTACTTGGTGTATTTTTTCATCCCTGGATTTTTTGTTTGTTTGGCAGAGGGTTGAGATCTGTGTGGTTTTTTCAGGAAAAAATTAGGCTGTCAGGTGAAGGTCGGGCTGTCAGGTGAAGGTCAGGCTGTCTGGTGAAGGTCGGGCTGTCGGGTGAAGGTCGGGCTGTCCTTAAGACTGTGAGGCAGTCTGCCTCAGCAGGTGGACCTCAGGGGCCCTCATCAACCTGGCCCCTCAGCCTGGGCTTCTGCCTTCTTCCCACAGCTCTGAAGGGATCCTGGCAGAGTGGATTCTTCGACCAGGGCAGTTTCAGGGAAATCCTGGAGCCCTGGGCCCAGACGGTGGTGACGGGACGAGCAAGGTAACCATGAGGGCAGGGCAGGCTCCACCCACCTGGCCTCACTGGACACTGGGACACTTTCTTCTTGGCCCCAGGATTTTCGGAAAAAGGAATTTGGGGGGATGGTTTTCTGGATGATGAACCATCATAAAGTCTACATTTGTCTGGGGGCTGGGACCCTTGCCCCTCATATCTACCCCTGGGACAGGGCGGTTTAGCCATGGGAGCCTTGGGCCCCTTTGGGAATCAGAAGCCAGCCCTGGTGCTCTCACCAGAAAACTACAGACACTTAAACCTGAATTCCACTTCAGGAGGGTCACAGGCTGGACCCCTGGGGTATACCATAGCTGGTGGAAGGCTTAACTGTTTGAATGCTTTCAGAGCCGAGCAGTTCACTCCTCCGCGATGTAGACGTCATCTTTTTGGGCAGCGCTAGTGGCCCCAAAGTCCCTCCTCCTCTGGATCCCAAAGCAGCACCCTCATAATTTACCACTCAGATTCCTGGCACAGTGTACTTGCTACAAGTCTAGGTTCTGGAGTCAGACCTGAGGTCATGCCCGCGCTCTTGTCACTTACTCTCCCTGGGCCTCCATATCCTCATCTGTAAAATGGGGAATCTGTAAAATAATTCTACCCCCAGAAGGTGGTTGCAATGATTAGAAGTGATACGTTAAGCACGTAAAATATAAATGCTCTGTCAGTGGTCGCAGTGCTATGGCTGTCATCGTCGTTGTTACTATTTACCTCCTGAGCAAAATGTATTAAAATACTAAGCCTTGTATTGGCGCTTAGTTGCTAATCCACAGCGTTTTATTTTAAAAACAATTAAAACAAAACAAAAAAAATCTGAGATGATGTCTCCTCCTTCCATGTGGAAGCCCCTCCTTTATTTGAAGACTGCTCTGTCCCCGCCTGCCACGTAGGGTCGTTAGGTGACTAAATGAGCGGAATCCAGTAACGCACATGGCACGGGGTGGCCGGGAGCCGTCGTGACAGTTACTGATGTCTTGGCGTCACCTGCGCTGAAGCTCCTTCAGGCTCAGCGTCACTCAGTCCTTCCTAGAGGCAACTTGGTGTGTAGACCTGCGCTATCTAATGTTGTAGATGCTGGCCACATGTGACGATTCAAATTTAAATGAATTAAAATGAAAGAGGACCACATATTAGTTCCGCGGTTGCACTTGCCACGTGTCACGTGCTCCGTAGCCACATGCATTTCGGGGCTACTGTGCTGGACAGCGCAGGTGGAGAACGTGGTCATCACGGAAAATTCTAGTGGGCTCTGATGCTTCAGACCCTCCCCCTCGATCATGGCTGTGGCCCAATACGGGCACCAATAGGATCTTCCCAGCCTGCCAACTTGTAAGGCACACATTGCTTGGGGCTGCTGCTCTGCCCTCCAGTAAAACACCCTGCCAGAGGGACAACAGCATGTCCTCTGCGTGCCCTCATCCTGACCGTTAGTGCCCACTCCAGACACCTGTGGAATGTCATCGGGGGCTGGGTGGACTCATCTGCCACTGAATCTGCCAGGGGGTGCCTCCCACACCCGGCTCACCTGTGCTCCGCCTTGCAGGCTGGGGGGAATCCCTGTCGGAGTGATTGCCGTGGAGACGCGGACGGTGGAGGTGGTGGTGCCTGCGGACCCCGCCAACCTGGATTCCGAGGCCAAGGTGACGGGGCCAGGGGGCTAGGGCTGCTGTTTCAGCCGGCTCAGCGACAGCAGTGGGTCCTGGGGTCGCTCAGACTCAGGGGAGTCCTGGCCGTGGGGGACTCGGTGCCTGTTTCTCCGGCACTCTCTGCAGGATGCAGTGTTCCACACCATCTTCTTCCTTCCTCAGAGGATGACCCAAGGTCCCTAGGAATCATCCCACCTCCTGCCCCCATCCCTGTTGCTGTTTCTAGGTTGAGCCACGCCATGTACTGGGAGGCGCTCAGAAGCCAGAGAGCGCTCCTAAGACCTGACTCAGTGTAGCCTCGACTACCTGGGCGCCCCTCAGGCTATAAATGGGGCAACATTTATAGACTTTCTGGGCTGCAGTGGGACAGTCCAGCGGGGCCCTTAGAGACCAGTGTTGGGCCCTCCCTGTGAGCCCTGGCCCTGGTGTTGGTGCCAACACCAGTTAGGTTGCCCCATGTCCCAAGGTCGCCCTTGCACGGAGGATTCTCATCCAGCCGGCTCTGTGTTCCAGATCACCCAGCAGGCGGGCCAGGTGTGGTTCCCAGACTCAGCCTACAAGACGGCCCAGGTCATCAAGGATTTCAACCGAGAGAAGTTGCCCCTGATGATCTTTGCCAACTGGAGGGGTTTCTCCGGTGGCATGAAGGGTAAGGTGGCCTCCCTGGTGGGTGCCCTGAAGCCACAGGGTCAGCACCCAGGCCAGCCCCATTGGGGTGGTGATGCCGTGTTTCTGTGTGCAGACCCATTGTCATCTTAGCCATTACCCCCACACAACTCTGAGGATGGGAGCAGTTCAGGTAACGTCAGCCCATTTTACAGATGAGTACTGAGGGTTCCCATTGTGACTTGTTGGAGGTCACATCATGAGTGGCAGGGCAGGGAGGGCTGGCTCCACAGCCTGCCAAGTATCCTGGGTAGTCAGCCCCCTGCTTGGGTAAGATGAGAATGTGTGTCTGTCCTTCCTTCCTCAGAGGGCTGCCATGAGCTTCAGTGACCTGACTGTCATGGGAGTGCTTTTTAAATCCCTAAGAATGTTTTGAGATACAGTGGCTCTCAGTGGAGTGTTGAGGAAAGAGCCGGCCTGGGAGGTGGGCAGACCTGCTGTGAATCCTTGCTAGCTCGGTGACCCCTCCGAGCCTCAGTGTCCCTCCTGTGAAGGGGGTAAGAATAAGGCCAGTTTCAGAGGGCCAGTGAAAGGATTCGATGAGCCAATCTCTGGCGTGGGGCGCTAGCTTTCGGTGTGATTATGGTTGATTCTATTATTACATTATTGTTACCATGTAGGGTGTCTAGACCTGCACTGTCCTGGTGGAAAATAAGGGCCTACTCTCTCTGGGCAAGAGGGAAGGGACTGTGTGATTCTGTGTGCTAGAAACAGGCAGGGCAGGGGGCAGAGTCAGAGCCGGAAGGAATCGGAGATCGGTTGCTCTCTATGCGTCCCTTTTTCAGACTGAGGCCCAGGCAGGGTTAGTGACTTGTCCAAGGTCACACGGACATTTCGCTGCCTCTTGGTAAAACAGATGGTAGAGCCATCTGTGCCAGGCCGGCTCCTGACTCTCACCCCAGTGCTCTTTCTAGGGCGCCATGAAGCCTCCCAGCTGAACACGCTCTCCCAGGACCCCCAGAACGACGGAGGCTGTGGGCTTTGCATGTGGGTGAGTGCTGCGGCCTGACGTCACCTCACCGGGCCGTTGCTTTGCTTTTCAGACATGTATGACCAGGTGCTGAAGTTTGGAGCCTACATCGTGGATGGCCTCAAGCAGTACAAACAGCCTGTCCTCATCTATATCCCACCCTACGCTGAGCTCCGGGGCGGCTCCTGGGTGGTCGTGGATTCCACCATCAACCCCCTGTGCATAGAATTGTACGCGGACAAAGAGAGCAGGTGGGTGTGTCGCCCTTAACCTGGCTTAGCCTTTTCCTGTTCTCACTGCCAGTCCTGAGGCCCCCTCACTTTTGAGCCCCTGGCTGGGGGTCATGGGGGTGTTCAGAGTTTGTGAAAGATGGAGAGCCTCAAGTTTTACCAATCTGAAACTAGCGTCCAGTATCCAATTGGATTTTCTCAGTGGAGCTAGCAGCTGACGCATGGAGGTGGTGGAAGAATTGTCTGCTTTCATAATTAATACCCGCTTCCCAAGGAAGTTTGCAATCAAATTAAGAGATACTAAAAGCACCTGAGCTTTCTGGCAGCCATGATGAAAAGGGATATAGGACCAGTCATCTAGTTCACACTAGACTCTGAGTCGCTCCCAAAGCTGTGAGTTTCTGAAGAAGCTGCATTTATCCATTTTTATAACCCAGGGCCTGACTCCTAGTGGGTGGTTGGGAAATACTGGCCAAACAGATAACCAAATGAATGCTCCTGAGAGGATACCCGTTCTTTGCGGAGAGAACCCTTGGTACTTTTCTTTGAGGTGGAATTCATCCCAAGAACTTTTACAGAAAGTATGATGACAGTAATACTTGCAAAATGGTGTTTGAGTACCTTCCAAGTGAAGACTATGCTACATGCTATGCAGGATATAAAGGCCTTAGGAATAATTCTCCCCAAAATATAGGCACCCTATTCCTCTGTCCACTCCCTTATTCATTTATTAATTCAGTGGATATTTACTGAGCACCTACTGTAGACCAGGCATTGTGCCAGGCAGGGTACATTGTGCCAGGCATTGTGCCAGGCAGTGGTGCAGATGAGCCAATCCTGTCCTGCCTTCAGCGTACCTAGACCCTCATGGGGCTGGTGAGTTCAGCCCTCCAGGAAGCCTCAGGACATGAGCAGCCTCGAATAGGGTCACCGTTAACTTTTTACTCTGGCCACCAGGAAGCTCAGAGCTACATAAAATATTCCTCAGTTGTCCCAAGCTATCAGAGGAAAGGGGGCAGAGGGAGGCTGAGGGGTGAGTGAGAGGGTTGGAAATGGGAGGGTAGAATTTATTTTTAAAAATTGGCTCAGTCCCTCATTGTCTGGGTAGAAAAGCAGATGACCAGAGAGGGGAAGTGATTTGCCCAATGTCACACAGTGAGTCAGTGAATGAGCTGAGAACTGACACCCAGATTTCCTGGTTCTCTTGCCTCCACTCCTGTGTCTCCTGGCTGGCTGTCACTTGCTGGGGAACCCCTCATACACTCCCACTCCTGCTGTTTCTGTTTTTCAGGGGGGGTGTTTTGGAGCCGGAGGGAACAGTGGAAATTAAGTTCCGAAAGAAAGATCTGGTAAAGGCCATGAAAAGGATCGATCCAACTTACAAGAAGCTTGTGGAACAGCTAGGTGAGAGGGTCCAAAATGCATCACCCCTTAAAGGTCAGGAGAGGCCCAGCCCACTCCATTATTGGAGGTTTCTAGTATGTTAAAAATAAAGTGAGGACATACCAAAACACAGCTATAAAAACTGAGATATTTTAAATGTTCACATATAACAAATCAATCCTTTTAACATTCCAAAACGCACACAGTGCCTTAGTGAATTTTTTTTTCATCACGCACAAAATATAACAAGTATTTTGAGCCAATGAGGAACGTCAGAATTTTGATAGTGTCCCTTTAGAATTTCCAATCAGACATGAAGTATTTTATCATTTTGTTTGAGTGATAGCTTTGTTTCACTTGTAGCCTTAGAAATAATTCTCTTTAAAAGTGCATATTAGGTGGCAGTCTTTATAACTGTGCTGTTCGTAAGATTTATTACTCTGTGTGTGTGTGTGTGTGTGTTTAATTTCTTTGGTCACAGTGATGCTGACCTCATAGAATTAGTTAGGAAGTGTTTCCTTCTATTTGCTGATTTGGAATTATCATTATACCTTTAAATCTCTAATAGGAGGTTTCTTCCTACAAATTCATTTTCCTTACTATATAGAGGACTACTAGTCAGGTAATCTGTTTCCTCTTGGGGGAGCTTTGGTAGTTTGTGTATTTTAAGGAATTTGTCTGTTTCATCAAAGTGGCCTAATTGTCAGACAGTTGTTTTTAATATTCCCTTCTTACCTTTCACAATATGTACTAAAAATAGTAACGGATGGTATCCGACAATCACAGTGGGTCTGATAAAGGGCAGATGTAAAGAGGCATGTGGAATGCCGTCTGGCGTTGTGCGTGTATTTCTGAGGCCTGGTGCACAGCTTGAGTTGGGGGTGCTATCAGAGTTCAAACCCAGAGCTGTCCTGGGGCCAGGCCCGTCCTGCAAACCCTGGTTTGTGCCTTTGCCACAGGAACGTCCGAGCTCTCGGACAAGGACCGCAAGGACCTGGAGGGTCGGCTGAAGGCCCGGGAGGACCTGCTGCTGCCCATCTACCACCAGGTGGCGGTGCAGTTCGCCGACCTCCATGATACACCCGGCAGGATGCTGGAGAAGGGCGTCATTTCTGTAAGAGCCTGCGGCCTCGTGGCTGGGTGCGAACGGCCCATCCTAAAGTTACCTGGTTTCCAACAAATGGAAGAGATTTGGGTTCGAATGTTGCATGTTAGAATCACCAGAGGTGATTCAGAATCAGAAATATCTGGGGTGGGAGCAAGGCATCAGTATTGTTTTTCAAATCCCCAAGAAATTCCCAGAGGCAGCAAGGTTTGGGGAACCACCCATCTGACCTCTGTATGTGTCTCCAACCGCTGGGCTAGATTTGGGAACCGCTGTTCCTGACCTGCGTTCACCCACTACTGACCATCCCAACCCCCGCCCTATCGCCCCGCCCCCAAGAGGCCATCCCACAATCACCTACTACTCCTGTGTCCCATGCTCCTTTCCAGGGGGCCTGAGCCCTCCATGCCTCTGGGAAGCCAGTCTAGAGTCCTGGTGAGGTCCTGGCTCTGCCACTGCCCCAGCAGGTGCCTGCACCTCTTCAGGCCTTAACTTCCTGGCCTGTAAAATGGGAATGATCGCAGGGCTTAGCCGCAGGCAGTGTCCTGCCTCTCCTCCCGCTCTTTCTGGAGACTCAGGCCCGGGCCCTGTCCACAGGACATCCTGGAGTGGAAGACGTCACGCACCTTCCTGTACTGGCGCCTGCGCCGCCTCCTGCTGGAGGCCCAGGTCAAACAGGAGATCCTGCAGGTCAGCAGTGAGCTGAGCTACGTGCACATCCAGTCCATGCTGCGCCGCTGGTTCGTGGAGTCGGAGGGGGCCGTCAAGGTGGGCCTGGGCCAGAGACAGGGCTGGTGGGGGGGTGCCTTGAGGAGCTGAGTGGGACTTACCCGGCAGCGGGTCCCTCTCTGAGGCAGCCTGTGTCTCCTCCCCAGGCCTACCTGTGGGACAACAACCAGACGGTGGTGCAGTGGCTGGAGCAGCACTGGCAGGTGGGGGACGGCCTACGTTCTCCCATCCACGAGAACATCAAGTACCTGAAACGGGACTCTGTCCTCAAGACCATCCGAGGGTGAGTGGCCGCCCCGCCTGCCTCCTCATCCCTTGGACTCGTCCGCAAGTGCTGGAGACAGGATTCGCCTCCGGCCACCTGACCCCAGAGCGGCCACTGGAATCCACCACACCCGGTGGCAGGGTCCCGGGCTGAGGTCCACAGCCCAGTGCTGGGCCTTGTCCCCCAGAAAAGAGACCCAAACTCCCCCATACCCATTCTCCCGGTACAAAGCCCTGAGGGTGCTATATGGTGGGTGTGCAATGGTTTCAATTCATGATCCTTGTTGGAATATATAGGGTGACTTGTTCAAGGTCACAGTTAGGGCCTGTTTGCTTAGAGAATCCGTATTCTGAACTAACAGACCTTAGGCTGCTGGCTCCCATTTGGTAACAGTCTTCCTGGAGGATTTGCTCCCTCCGTTCCTATGGGGTCCCCTGGGGGAAGGTAGATCACATGGGACCCCCTTTGAGGCATGAAGCTGAAGTTTAGGGGAAGTGTCGTGTCTCAGGTCACAAGCTAGTGACCAGTAGGGTCCACTGTTGCTCCTTGAGGTGCTCTCATCTCCCGGCCGTGTTCTCCCCTGCCCCATGGCACCGTCATCCCCTTGGTGACCGTGGCAGGAAGAGATTCAGGCGTTCCAGGTTGTTGCCCACCCAGGAATGTGACATGGCCCTGCACACAGGGACTCTTGGAGCCACCCTCAGGCCCACTGAACTCAGTGGCAGCAGTGACCACAGCCCTTGTATCCTGTTCCCTGCAGCCTGGTCCAGGAAAACCCGGAGGTGGCCCTGGACTGCATAATGTACATGAGCCAGCATATCAGCCCGGCCGAGCGGGCCCAAGTCACTCAGCTCCTGTCCACCATGGACAGCCAGGCCTCCACCTGAACCCCGCCCGCCCGGCCACTTGCAGGACCACCGGCGAGAGAGACCACGCTGACCTGCTGACCACAGGCCCTCACCAGGACCTTAGGGGTTTGCTTTCCAAAAAAAAAAAAAAAAATTCCTGGGCATTTCTGCAGAACTGCTGGCTCCCACCTCACTCCTGTCTCAATGAACGGCTCAGGCGTGCCCCTTCCAGGCAGACAGCAACCTCTCCATTGTCGGGAAGTTTGTTTTGTTTTATCTCTTCAGACGTTTTTGCTGCCTCACTGAATTGAATTGAACCCAAACGCCCCACTTTCTTTTTCCTTTCCGGGCCCTACCATACGGGATCCAGGTGTCATTTTAGGCTCATTTTATATCAGATCATGCAACCTTTTATTTTTTTACTCGGAGACCAGCTCTTATTGTAAGTATCTTCTATATGTCAGCAGAAGAAAGAGGCCAGGAAAAGAAATATAGAGACAAGACAAGGAAAAGAAACCCATTTTTGTAATGATGCTATCTGGAGACTATCAAGTCATCCAGGAAGGAGCACAAGTGATTTTTTTATAAGGGGAATAAAATGGTATTTTGTTCCCCAGATGACCCCTAGTGAGTCACTAGGAATGTCCCCTGGCAGGCCATGCTCAGCACTCATCAGCAAAGATTCTCTTTTTGAGAGAGGGAAAGCAAAATGAGCAGAATTACCTGGCCATCAGTTCCAGGGCATTGGGAGATCTCTTCTGCGTGTCACAAGCCCTCTGCCTGCCTTGTCCCTCTGAGGACAATAAAGACTAGCCCCTCCCCGACTGCAGGACTGGCCACCCTCCCTGGCACGCACCCTCCTGCTCTGTTGAGAAACAGAGCAGGAGAAAAAGCCCTCCCCAAACTCACAGCACAACCTGCTGCCGAGCGTTACCACTGTGACTGCCGTGGCCCCTTGGAGGGGTTACCAGTCACCACCGGTTTCTCACCTGTTGCCTTGATGTCCGTGGTGGGATCTGGCCCCGAGGGGCAGAGCTGTCGGTTTCCAAGGACTGACCACAAGGACCACACTGATTTGCTCAGGGAGGCCTTTGACACGCACACCAGCACCCAGCTCTGAAGGCTGCACGGCGGCAGGACCTGGGTGCCAGCGACGGGGGGAGTTGGCCACCCCCACTGTGGTGATGGGCAGTTTGTCTGAGGACGCCCAGCGTTACGCCTGGCCAATGTGGAGGACACTGAAGGGGCCATCAAGGCTGCCCGGGGAAGCCCCCGCAAGCCAGTTGCTTGAGGAAGTCGGAAAAAAACAGTCTGTCCATCAGCCAATGACAGCCCTGGCTTGTGAATGTGGTGGTGTGGGGGCAGGGCGGGGTGCGGGAGAAAGAAGAATTATTCCTTGTCCCATCCCAAGGCCAGTGGGGGACGGGGGGAGTCCATGCTGCTTTGAGAACCGAATATGTTTCCCCGGTGTAGGAGGCCCCCTTGGTTCTGGAGGGAAAGTCCAGTCGATGACTAGCTGCTATCCAGGAATGGTGGGTGGAGGAACCTGCCGGGAGATGTGTGGAATAAATTATTTTTTAAAGGAAGCACTTTGGCCTTGACTTATTCTGCGGATCAGGAATAAAAGGCCACCTCCCTGGGTGATGCCCCCAGAACTCACCATCCTCCTGCAAGACCTGAGGTTTACAGCAAGTCTCCGGCTCAGGAGGACTGAGCTTGGATTGGATGGAGTTGTAGCCCAAAGGCTACAGGTGGGAGTATTTAGTCTTTTCAGCCTGATCGCAAACCTGGACACAAGCTGCTGGCAACCGAGGCTGAGTTCAACCCCTTGGCCACCGACTGAAAGTTCCCTCCCTGGTGAGGCCAACTTTCTTTCTTCGGGGGACTTAGCACCGGTCTCCAGGGAAGGGAGAAAGGATCAGACCCCTGAGTTTCGATGGAGACCTTGCTGAGCAGCTCAGGTCCAAACTGAATGCTCAGGGTGATGGCCACTGGCCACTGCCCTGGCCTCATCCTGCGCAATCCCCATGAGCCTCTGAGGTGCACGCTACAAAGCCCCGGCTCAGAGATGAACAGACTTGTCCACGGTCACACAGCTGGGACTAAGCACCCAGGCTGATTCAGACCCAGTCTTGCTGTGCCTTCCTGCAAATCCTGAACATTTGCAAGGGTTCTGTTGTGACCTGTGAGGACACTGCCCAAACGGGGCTGCACTCCTCCCTCCCTCTCTCCTCCCCTGGCTAATTCAGCCAGTGTCATCATTCGGATCCTCATCGAGAAGCTCACCCTGTTTGTGCCAGTCCTAATCCGGGGTAGGCAGCTGCCCTCTGGCCTTTCACGGAGGTCTCCCCCTCCATGGATAGAGCGCCCTAAGCCACTTGAATGAACCCCATGTCCTTGGACCTACGGTTTGTCCACAGCATGAATGTGAGGTGCTGGCAAACGGCACCCCCACCCACCCCACCCCACTCCCAGCCTGTCTTTCTTCGTCTTCTTCCACTTAATTCTTTTCCTCATCTCCAAAAGTCAGCTGGCCTTTTATTCCTGGGTCATTCTTTCTTGACACTTTATGAAAAACTTCCAAACACCAAAAAGTTGAATTATTCACAGCGAACCCCCAAGTACCCACCGCTGGAGGCTACCATTGACGCGCTCCTGTGCTCTATTTGCTCTACCGTCGATCTGTCCATCTGTCCATCCCTTTCTCAGGCTGTCAATCCATCTTCTTTTGATATTTCAGAGCAAATTGCAGACATTCGTACCCTTCTCTAGAGTCATTTTTGCATTTCAAAGCATGCTTTTCTCTCTTCTTTAAATCACCTCCTGAGCTTTTCTGCAGCCCAGTGTGCAGCAAAAACAAGAGCTATATTAAGATGAAGCGACCAGGCCTGTGGCTAGTGAGGGACTCTGGCTTCACGGTCCATGGGACCCCAGCCAAATATTTCCGTCAACTATTTATTGAGCATGTACTATGTGCCACGCACTGTGTGAGGGGTCAGGCATGAGCAAGACGGCCCACTCCTGCCTTCGGCAGCTGATATCCGGGTTCCCCAACAGGTAGAAATTGCAAGTGGTTAACCAAAAGGGGACCTTCAGGCTCATGACAAGTCAAGAGTGTAAAAGTCCACAGATGCCTGGGGTCTGTTGTAATTTAATGTCCTGTTTCAGAGACAGGTCCACCTGTGAGTCACTATGATAGGAGCGGGATAGAGAAGGATCACCAAGGCAGACCACAGAAAGCCTCCCCAAATGACCCCCATGCACAGGAAAGGCTCCTGGGTACCCACCCAGGTAGTATGGGCAAACCCACCCTCTTCCGGGCAATGCCCATATAGCTGATGCCCTGAGCCTGGCCAAGGCTCTTTGCCAATAGATTAAACTCCATAACACATCCTCTGCTCAGAGCCATAGGATCTTCCCCAGAGGCCCCTCCCCTCTTCGAAGTGACCCCAGGACAAAATTCTTACTCGATCCCAAAAAGCCTAGTGTGAGCCCGTCCCGGCCCCACCTCCCTCCCACCAAGTCTGTTCTCATCATGCACCCACCAGACCCAACTGTCAGTTCATCTCTCGCTCACCTCCAAGTGAACACACTGTTTCTCCTGCCGGAAACCTTTCCCCCTTGGTCTTTGCCAGGCTGACTCCTACTCATCCCTCAAAACCCATCTCAAATAGTGCTTCCTTTGGGCAGCCTTCCTTTTCCAGTACATTGGAGACCACAGCCCCTGTGCTCCCCTTTTCTGTGATGTATATGAAACGTGCATTTGTAAGTGAAATGCATACCTGGGGATCCCTGTGTCCCTCTCACTGCTGAGTCGAGGATGCATTTTGGACAGTAGTCTACTGGCAGAGTGATAGCTCCTTTCTGGAAGGTGAGGTCAGAGGCCACTTTCAGCAGCGATGTCCTCTATCTTGTGATACCCTGACCCGTGTGGTATCTCTGAGCAGCGTTGTGTGCAGAAAACACAGGCCAAGTGGCTGGAAGAAATTTTTTATTGTGGTAGAATATACATCACAATTTACCATTTTAACCATTTTGAAGTTCATGGGCAGTAAGTACAATCACTTTGTTGTGTAACCATCACCACCCATCTCTCTGCAGAACATTTTCTTCACCTCAGACTCCGTACCCATCAAACACTAACTCCCCATTTCCCCCTGACCCCCAGCCCGGTAACCGCCATCTACTTCCTGCCTCCATGAATCTGACTACTCTAAGTCCCTCATAAGAGTGGAATCACACAATATTTGTCCTTTTGTGACGGGTTTATTTCACTCAGCATAATGTCCTCAAGGTTCATCCATGCTATAGCAGGTGTCAGAATTTCCTTTTCAAGGCTGAATGATGTTCCATTGTATGTATAGACCACATTTGTTTATCCATTCATCCATTGATGGACACTTGAGTTGCTTTCTACCTTTTGGCGGTTGTGAATAATGCTTCTATGAACATAGATGCACAAATATCTGTTCAAGTCTCTGTTTTCACTTCTTTGGGGGTGGATACCCAGAGGCGAAATTGCTGGATCCTAGGATGATTCTGTGTTTAATTTTGAGGACCACTCATACTGTCTTCCATAGCAGCTGCACCATTTTACATTCCCACCAGCAAGTACACAGAGTTCTGAATTCTCCACATCCTCGCCAATACTTGTTTAATCTCTATTTTCGATAGTAGCCATCCTAACGGGTGGAGCCGAGAAATAATTTTAACTCAAAAGTCCCTGAACCTTTTTACTTGCTTCACTCAAACATGGACAGGAGATCACACCCCACCGTCGAGCCTTTCAAGTCCCGGTTCCTCTGCCTCCCACTTCCCTCGCCCACCCAGCTGCTCCTGCCCTGGCCGCCAGGCCTCCCTGCCTCCCACCTGGGAAGTCGCCCACATTTGAACCACCATTTTGGTGTTTATTTGGCTACCCCCAGACTGGGGACAGAGAGTCCTGGGTTGGACCTCTGATGTCCACAGCCAGAGGAAGAACGGCATGGGTACAGCCTGACCCCGTCACGTGTCTCCTACTTCTGACTGTATCTTTCATCCCTTTCCCTAAACCTCTGTTCAGGAGTAAACACTAGGCTGGGCCACGTGGTGTCGTGGAAGGGGCCGGCAGATCTGCAGACCTGGGGTCAGAGCCCCGCTGCGTGACCTCAGAGAGCCTTTGTTCCTCTTTAAACCAGCAAGCAGAACAGTCCACAGAACCCCCTCCGAGACTGCCTAGACTGGGGAGCAGAGTGTTGCTGAAACCCCATCTCTACCCCTCACTAATCCCAGGTAAGGACTCAGCCTCTCTCGGCCTCAGTGTCCTCTTCTGTAAAAATGGGGCTATGTTTGTTTCCTATGGCTGCCGTCACAATGACCACAAACTGAGTGGCTTAAAAGCAGCACAAATGTATTCTATCGTTCTGGAGTCAGAAGTCTAAAATGGGTCTCACTGGGCTATGTCAGCAGGCTGTGGAGTCTCTAAAGGGGAACCCATTTTATTTTCCCTTTATCCAGCTTCTGGAGGCATCGCTCCCTCTTCCGAGTTGACACTGACCTTTCTCTTTAATTATAAGGATCCAGTGGTTACATTGGGCCCACCTGGATACTCGCCCTGTCTTAAGGGCCTCTGATTAGCAAACTTAATTCCATCTGCTACGTTAATTCCCCCTTATGTAACATAGTCACAGGTTCTGGAGATTAGGACGTGGCCAGCTTTGGGGGGCATTCTTTCTGCCTACCACAGGGGATAATAACGGCTTTACTCCACGGGGAGTAGGAGGAGTAAATGAGATAAGCGCGGTCACAGTGTGTGTAGCATGAAGTCCTCTAGACACGTTAGCCAGTGTTATTATTTTTGTTAGAATGTGGATGATTTCTCGTGGAGGGGCAAGAAAAGCTGCATGACCATCCCTGAGCCTCAGTTTTCTCCTCTGAGAAATGGAACCATCCCATTGTGTGGGTTGTTGTACTGTTTCAGGGAGATGCTGCCTGTGTTTAATTCCTTGCGGCGGGCGCGTGGCAGGTGCTCTAGTGGTGGTGATTTGTATTTGTCCTCTGTTAGTTGCCCAACTCCAGAGAATCTCAGAGAATCCTCATTCCTCCTGTCTTTCCTTTATGCTTTCTTTCAGCATCAGCATGGCCCCTGGGCAGTTGGGGCTCTGGCTGCCACCAGGACTCTTGCCTAGAGCTGGTGACTCTGTGACTTTGGCATTTTCACCTTGACTGTGTGCATACCTGGCCTCACTTGCCTGTGTAGGGAATGGATGTCATTCAAATCAGGGCTCCCCAGCCCTCTCTACATGGTGACCCAGTTGCTCAGGCTTCATCCTCCATCCACCCCTATGCCATTGCTTCTACAAAGTCCCTGGGGTGATGCTCATTGGCTGTGACCAACATGACCTGGGTCACTTGCCCCCAGACCCAATCACTGGGGGTGGCTGGGAGCTGTAAAGCCCTCTGTGGCCAGGTCTGCATCACAGGGCCACTTTGGAGCCACGCAGACGAGGGGGTGCTGGGGAGAGGAAGGCAGCCCAGGGCTGCTGCAGGCACCCTCTCCCTGCCACCTGCCTGGTCTCCACTGAGGTGGGGCCTGGTCAGGACTTCCCAGTAACACCCACAGCCCCATGATCCCATACCGTTCCTTACTTGCCAGTCATTGCATATGTGTGAATCTGACCTCCCCAGTGAGGCTGCAAGCCACTTCCTGGGTGGGCTCAAGAGTTAGACAGACTCCTAATTAAGACACCCTTTTGCTGTTTTCTTGGGTGGAAAGTCACCTGCTTAATTCCTCCAAGCCTCAGTTTCTTCATCTGCAAAATGGGTATACGAATACAACACGTCTGTTAGGGTTGTAATGAGGATTGAGTGAGCTCATTTACAGAAGTGGAGTGACTATCGTGTTTCCCCAAAAATAAGACCTAGCTGGACAATCAGCTCTAATGCATCTTTTGGAGTTAAGACCCGGTCTTATTTTATGTTAAGACCAGGTCTTTAATATAATATATAATAATAATATAATACCAGGTCTCATATTAATTTTTGCTCCAAAAGACACATTAGAGCTGATTGTCCAGCTAGGTCTTATTTTCGGGGAAACACGGTAGCATGGGGCCAGGTAAAGGGTGCAACTCCTTCTACCTGTTGCATTCTTTGACCCCAGGTACGTACCAAAGAGGCAGTTCCAAGAAGCACTGCTGAACTCCAGCTCTGGAGTCTGGCACAATGGACTCAGTCTTGCCTCTTCAGTTGACCTTGAGTCCTACCCAACGTCTTTGAGCCTCCACTTTCTCAGCAGTAAACGGGGTTCACATCCCTCCCTGAGATCATCCCTATCAAGAGCCTGGCAGTGAGGGACTGTGAATGGCGGCCATGGCAATTTTATCGATAATGACAAGCCCCTCCCAGTTTCTGATGTGATGGGAACCTAGCATCAGAAGCCCTGAATTCAGTGTGGCTGTGGTGTAGCCTCTCTGGGCCTCAGTTTCCACATCTGTAAATGGGGTCTGACCTGTGAGGGGTGAGTGAGTGGCACTGTTGCCCGTTCCCCTCTTTCATCCCTCCCTTGGAGCCACAGAGCTGCCATTCAGCTTTTATTAACAGAAGACAGTAGTTCAACACCACACTTACATAGTTTCCACGTCCCCTGAACATGGGGTCTTCATTAACAAAATCATCTGAACTGATCGGGGGTCACATCACACAGAGCAGCTGAGCAATGCTGGCCAGACAGGCAGCACTGGGCTGTGTCTAAAAATGGTGATGCTCAGCAGAAAATTCCAGAACTAGGAAGAACTTAAAGACGGTCCCTCAAAACAGGGCTTAACACCAAACCTCCCAGGTGGATGGCTGACCTGTTGATTAATCGGAAAATTCTGGCTCTAGGGCTCGGGAACTCCCAGAGACAGGATCCAAGCATCCAGCTGGTTAAGAGAGGACAGGGGAGCAAGCTGCTTCGCTGGAAGATCCCTATTTGCCTTTTCCTTTCTCCAACCCACTCAGCTGGCTCCCCTCTCACCCAATTGTGTGCAGAACCCGCCCCTTGGAAAGTTAGGAATTGGCAACAAGAGAAAAAAAACAACACATTAAAATAGTCACAGGGCAATGACATCGGCAAGAAGTGCCAAGACTCAGCACTGCCACTTCGTCAGCCCCCGCTTGCTACCTGGGTCAAGCTTTACGTGGCTCACAGTTTGCTTTCCTTCCATCAGGGTGTCTTAAATTCCAGTACAAATTCTTCCCATTCTCATCCTGATTTGTCCTTAGAAAATCGCTAGAACCCAAAACGATGGCACCTCCCCTCTTAGGTGCCCAAGGGGAGAGATTTGAATCGTGACTGAACAGTGAGAAAAATATCTGGTCTCTAATGTTTAAAAAAAGGACGTATCAAAAGTGCTTGTTTGTTCTAAAAAGCAGCCCACGGCTGCGAAGGGATTAAGAGCCAGTTTGGAGGCATGATTCACAGATAATTTATGCATTGGGATTGCTGGGACATAGGGAGGGGGCCAGGGAGTCTCACCCCAGGGGCTGTGGGCTGGCTTCAGAGAGGTGGTGTGGCTGGGCTCCAGTAAATATAAATAAAGGTATATGGGGTCACAGTGCCCGGCGTGGCCCAGGGACAGGGACCTGCTCTATGAAATTCTAACCAACTACAGGAGAAGTGGGCCTGGTGGCCAGCAGGGCGGTCGCCCATTTCAGAGTTCAGCTGGTTCTGGTCCAGGAGAAGTTAGACAGTCGGCCCGCTCCACTCCGGGCCTCACGGCCTGTCCACTGGAGGCAGAGGCAGATGTCTCATCCAAGCAGAATAAATTAAAGGGCCTTCCTTCCCGCCAGGGTGTTTCCACGCTGCCCCAAGGAGTCCCCATATGGGCTGCAGGTGATGGAGGGAGCCCAGCAGGGAAGCACGCTGGACGCTTCACATCTCAGGTCTCCAAGAAGCGTCACGGAGTGAGGGAGGTCGGGATGCTTGCTCACTCTCCTCTGTCCCTCTGACCTGGGAGGCCCCAAAGGCTTTCTGTGGAGGTGCGAGAGGGCCAGGGGGTGCCGAGAACGGCTTCCCTGTTAGCCAGCAGCCCCACCAGAGGTTCAGAGGCCTGTGGGAGAGTGAAGGGCCTTTCTTCCAGGACCACTTGGCTCGGTCAGCCCTCTGCCCAGGTTCTGGGGCAGGTGAGCACATCAGCTCAGAGCAGCGCTATGGGCTTGTTTCCGGGGGCCCCCAGGTATTGAGAGGAGGAGGTGGCGGCTGACGCGGCCACACTGTCTGGATATGCAGTGTACAGACCTGTCACCTGCAAGTCCGGGAAGGACTGGTCACTGCCGCCGGAGACCGGGGTCAGGCCTGAGGACCCCAGCTCACATCTAAGAGGGGAATCTCCGAAAGCCCCCAGCGTGTCCAGGCCGAAGCCCTCATCCTTCATCTCCTCCCAGAGGTTCCCTTTCAAAGACAAAAGCGTTTGGGTGAGCAGGCTTCATGTCAAACATCTGAGTTCGAATCCTGGCTTGGGGAAGAGGCCAAGGCTAGGGTTTCCAGGCGGGAATTCCTGCCCGTTCTCAGGAATTGTTTTTCGCTTTCCCATTCCCGAATCCTGAGATATAAACTGGTTTCTGTTCTCCACGATAAATCGTTCCCACAAAGTGATGGCCGACACTACCAACCACCTGGGTTCAAGGCGCCAATTTTCCCGATTTCCTGACCAATTTTTCTTGGGATTTGGGAATGGAAAAGCGAGAAAAATTCCTCAGAACGGGTGGGAATTCCCGCCTGGAAACCCTAGCCAAGGCTATGTGTGGGATTTAATGTCATATGTTACAGGCTAAGAGCATGGAGAAGCCGGAGTTTCAGCCTGGGCCCTCCCCTTCCCACTGGGTGTCCTTGGAATGTCACTTCTGTCTCAGAGCCTTGGGCTCCTCAGAATTAAATGGAGGCGCTCAGAGAACTCATCCAAGGCTTAAACAAAGGATTGTGTGGAAAACACTTAGCCCTCATTAAGTGGTACCATCATGGTCAAAGCCAGGGAACAAAACAATGATTTCCCTTTCTTCATCACAGCTTAACTACACAATAATCCAGAGGGAGAGCAGGGAGGTTTAAACACACCCCTTTCACCACTATAACTAGTTTACTAACTTGCTGACTGACCTGCTAACTTGTCCATGTCCCTTGCTAGGCATGCCTTGAGGGCAGAGGCTGTCTTGACTATTGGCTGGCGCGTAGTAGGTGCACAAATGTTAGTGAATGGAGGGATCATGAGCCTTCACTGAAACCTGAACTTCCCTTATTCATTCATTCCTCATGCATCGAGGATGACCATGTGGCAGACAGCGGGTCAGAGTGTAACCTGGCGTGAGGTTGGCACCTGCAACTAGCAGCAGTTACTGATTGAAAGTTGAGGGTCGGACAGATGTGGGTTGAAATCCTGGCTCTGCCACTTACTAGCCAGGTGACTTCATTTCTCTTTGTCTCAGTTTCCTCATTGGTGGAATGGGGATATGAAATGGCAGTGGCCTCATGGCACTGTTGTAGGGTAAGATGGCATGCTGCCCATGAAATGCTTGGCACGAGGCCTGGTATACAGTAAGCGCTCATTAAATGCTATTATTAGGTGGTTGGGAAGTGTTTGTGGAAGAAATGAATTGTGGGGTAAATGCAGACAGCCGTCCTCTCTCTTGCCCTCCCGTGTTTCTGCGCCAGCCTCTCCCCTCCCCCTCTTTTCCCATCACCCCATCCCTCCAGCCTCACCCTGCAGAGCAAAGTCCATGATGCTGGGGTCCAGGGCATCCACCTCGGTGCTCATGTCGGTGCTAATGTTGATGAAGTCCACAGGAGCCCTTCCCATGGTGGGGTGCGGGAGGGGGCTGGGGCTCAGGTCTGGCAGGGTGTGCAGGGGTGGGGTCTGGGCTGGGGCAGGAGAGTCTGGGGCGAGATGTGCCTGGGGCTGGACCTGGTGGTGCAGGGGCACTGACTGCAGGGACAGGGTCATCAGTGGCTGTGGTGGGAGCTGGGAAACAGCGAAGCAGCCGTGGGCCATGGCCACCGTGGTGGCATGGGTCAGCACGGGGGCCTCAGGTTCCCCTGGTTTGCCAGGGCGTCGGCAGCTTTCTGGCCGGTCTGAGATGAGTTTGTCCAGCTCCTCTGCAAACAAGTAGAAGAGGTCACGCAGAAGTCACCCTGCAGTTCTGGGGCCCCAGCCCAGGCCTGGGTTCAAGTCCCAGCATTACCACCTGTGTGACTTTCGCAAGCCTTTGGGACTCTCTGAACCTCAGTCTCTTCAGCTATCAGATGGCATCATACACTCTGTACAGAGTTGTTGTGGAAATGTACTGAAATCACAAATTGTGCAGGGACTTTGAGGAATGAGAGGAGCCTCAGATAATGACACTGGCTCCTCTGCTTGGGACAGTGCCTTACAGGATAGTACTGTAACTCTGGGACTTCACTTGAACCTCATAACAACCCTGCACGAGGGGAGTAAGGCAAGGGTTACAAGTCCCACAAGACTGGGACAAAACTGATTAGCAGGCAAGGGGTCCTCTCTGTTCTCTGCTGCTTAAAGAGATACTAAAAAGTATTGCTGTGGGTTAAAACTTGGATCCTCCTTCATGCTCGTGGATATAAACAAGACTGAAATTACTCTTACATGATTTCTGGTTGTTAGTTTGTGTCTCATGGAATGTAACACCATTTTGAGACTGGACTACTAGACTCCCAACATCTATTGGGGTTGCACCCATTTTGGGAACAAGGACACTTAGAATCTAGAAGGTGAAGTGGCCTGCCCAAGATGTCACACTACATATATGTCAGAACGGGCACGGGGTCTCGAACCAGACCCTAGAGTTCTCGGGGGGGTAAGCATCACGTGGTACCCCCTCAGCTGAGGGCCTCTGGATCCTGCTATGGTCCTTCTCCCCACCATATTGAATTGTTCGTCTCTGAGCTATACTCCCATCCCCCGTCACACCCAAATCTTGAGCAGGATGATATCCACAGGGTCGGGCCAAATATTCCTAAGGGTGTGTGGATTATCCTCCCATTCCCGTTCTCCCTTCCTTCATATGTCACTTGTATGTCCTCCGCTTTACATCTTTTAACAATAATAATAAAAAAGATGTATTTTTTTTCCTAATATAAAAGTAATTCATGAACAGGGTAGAAGATTTGGGAAATACAGAAACGTGAAGAATATAAAAATTATCAGTGGTCTCTCCATTCACAGTAAAGATTTTGATATTCTTCCAGATAGATAGATAGATAGATAGATAGAGATATGTGTGCTTATATACACAACATACAAATATATACATATATACATACTCATATATATGGATATATACATATGTGTATGTTTATATATATACACACTTAAAAATGGATGTGGATATAGGTATATGTGCATATACGTGCATATACATACACACGTCTGTAGAAATGGGTGTGGATACATATGCTTTTTAAAATGTGATCATACTGTTCATATTGATTCATAACCTGCCATTTTTCACTTATTGTGAGCATTTCTTTATATTCCAAAAATATTTTTTTATCTCTAATACTTGCATGGTATGATATATTCATGGAACTAATCCCCTATTGCAGGATATATAGCTTGCTTTTAATTTTTTACTGTTAGAAATAATTTTGTAATGCCTAATTTTGTTCATAAACCTTTTGCACAAATCTTTGATTTCCTCAGCATAAATTGCCGAAAGTAGAATAACTGGACCGATACTCATAGATGGATGGATACAATATACAGGGTTTTGCTATATTACCTTGCCCTGAAAAAGCTGAACAACTTACATTCCCACCAATTGTATGTGAAGGTGCCTATTTCTCCTCATGCTAGCCCACACTGGGTATTATTATTTTATTATTTTTCAAATCTGTGCCAATGTAGCAGGCAAGGTAAGAAAGCAGTTTTCTCCCATGGTTGTTTAGTTTGATATTTCTATGTAAGAAACTAGGGATTGCTTAGTGAGACTCAGCAGCTTTCCCTACCATGTTTCCCCAAAAATAAGACTGGGTCTTATATTAATTTTTGCTCGACAAGACTCATTAGGGCGTATTTTCAGGGGATGTCTTATTTTTTCATATACCACAATCTACATTTATTCAAATACAGTCATGTCTTCTTCTTCTGGAACATCATCATAAGATACTAAATGCGTCCACCTGGCTGATGATCTTAACTGGGGCTTATTTTCGGGGTAGGTCCTATTTTCGGGGAAACACGGTATGTTTCTGACCAGGCCCCTCAGTTGACCAGCCACTGGGTAGGGGTGGGGAAGGGAGGTGTATTTCACAGAAGGTGCATCTATGTATGAAGTTCACCAGGCGCCCATGTCCCCCCTGTGGTGGCTAGGACTTGGTGCTGGCGGGCAGGATGCAGGCAGAGCGAAGTGGGGGGTGGGGAGGGGGATGCTGGGGCAGTGATGTGTGAGCGGGAGGGGGGCGGGGCGTCCAGGTCTCACCGGGGTTCGCCATGCTCCGGTGGATGGCGGCTAGGTCCTTCCTTTTCCACTTATGCATCTCCTCCTCCATCTTGTCAATACGGGCCAGATTCAGGGCCCACAGGCAGCCCTTGCGCGAGGAGCCACTCATCTTGTTCTCCACCTTCTCAAAGCACTTGTTCAGGGACAGGTTATGCCGTACTGAGTTCTTCCAGCCATCGGGCGCCGTCTGTGGGGAGAAATGGGTACGCAGGAGACCCCTCCAAAGAGCGCCCTATAAACCCTTTCTCTCCAGGAGGATCTCACACTCAGGCCGAGAGGGGCAGCGCACAACGGTGGCAGGGATAAAATGACAGTGTCCCAACACTCAGTCCTGAGGTGGGAAGAGAGAGTGTGGGGACTGTGGCAAAATGGAGGGACTATGCCGGATTACAGGGGCAGTGGCGATTCAGCTCCAGCCACTGGTTACTACACAAGAGCGAACCAACAAGGCCCAGGGCTGCTGGGTCGTCCATCTTTCTATCCCATTCAGGAAGCAAGTGACATGATGCTAATACATGGATAACTGGTTAAGTGTATTAAATGCCAATCATTTTTAAAAGCTCTTAGCTTATTGTTGGGTAATCAGATACCGTAGTGCACTTCATACCCTACCCTATTCTCCCCCACCTCTCTCTCTCACACACACACACACACACAGACACACACATACACACCATTATTCTACAATATTTCTGCTAAGAACACCACCCAGGCCAGGGACCCACAGCTTGGTAACATTTGACCTCCTGCTTATTTTGCTTTGATGTCAACAGGATAACATTACTAATGGCCAACCATGTGCCAAGAGCTGCCAGGCCCTTTACGTGCAGAACCTTCATTAATCTTGTCAGCTGGGTATTATTCTCCCCATCTTACAGATGAGGAAACTGAGGCTCAGAGAGGCAAAAGACGCTTGCCAGATCTGTGTTTTATATCATGTTTTACTGAGTCTGTGCTGAATAACTAGGTTGACCCCTCTACTCTTTATCTGCTGGGATGCCTAGTGAACTCCTCTTCATCCGTCAGAGCCCAGCTGAAATGCCCCCTTGTCTGTCTGGATATTCTTGCCCATGTCTCTGTAAGTGTCCATGTGCAAGCATCCTTACTACCAGGTCTACAGACATAACTGGGGGCCTAAAAGGGTGGCTCAGTTTGGCCTGGGTTCTGGCAGTGCCAGGAAGAGGCCAGAATAGCTCCAGCACCCCAACCATGGGCTGGGACCTCTCACCTTGAAGTAGGGGAAGTGCTCCTTCATGAAGCTGTAGATCTCACTCACAGGCAGGCTGCCTGTCTTGCTGTTCTTCAGGGCCATGGCAATCAGACAGCTGGAGGCAAAAGGTGGGGCGGGCCAGATGTGAGGGCACCTCAGGCTGACAGCACAAGGTCCCCTGTGCAGGAGGCCTGTCCTGCTCGGCCCCAGCAGAACCAGCCCCTCCATACTCACACAGCGGTAGCTCTCGATACCTTTCTACGGCCCTATGTTTTTCCCACCCTCTGCTGCCCTTCTCCTTGACCCTGAGCTCAGCCATTGGTACTGATTTGAGAAACCTCATTTTTTCCCCTTTATCCCTCCTCCCCCCATAATTAATATCTATGGGACTTTAGACTTTAACTAGGCTGCTTACCCCCCCATTCCCCAAAATCTTATAAGGCACACAATAGTATTATTTTGATGACTTTAGATATCAGAGGGAACCGAAGCTCAGAGAGGCCAAGCCACTTCCCCAAGGCCACACAGCTTGTGAGTGACAGAGTGGAGCCCTGGGCTCAGTGTCTGTAGTGGGTTCACAACCCTGAGGGTTGACTGACCACAGGATGGTCCTTCCTGAAAGCATATCCCACCTGAGGGATCCCCACTCTCCAAAACGTCCCCCTGGGAAATCTGGGCCACCACACCTAGCTGTCTGAGATGTCCTAAAGGCAGCCCTCACCCCTCTCTTCCTCGCGCCCCCATTACACCAGCCTGCCCTGGACCTTACCTGTATGAGTAGATGGGCTTGGGGTAGTGTTTGGGGTGGAGTTCCTGAGATGAATGCACAGCCATGCGGGGCTGGGGGTAGGGAGGCCGTACCCCGAACGGGGAGCCATACAGGCCCACAGGAGGGCACTTCCCACAGGGTATGGGTGGCAGAGAGAGAGAGAAGGTGAGAGCATAAGTGACTCACAATAACCCCCCACCCCACCCCAGTCTCAAAGAGCGAGAGGAGATGTAGGGTTTACAACCCCAGGAGACAATCTTGTCTTTACCGACGGCAGGTTTTTGGGGGGAACTGAATGCATGACCCCATGACATAGGCATGGTGGAGAATGTTATCACCCATATTCGGGTGAGTAAACTGAGATTCAGATAGCTCCCTGGCCAGCCCAAGCCAGGAGTGTCTCCCTCTGAGTCTAGGGCCCCTTCAAGCCCCCGGTACCTGCTGGGTGCCTGGGGGAAGTGAGAACTGTGGTTGGGAAGCTGGAGAGTACAGCTGTGGCGGGTTCTGCAAGCTGGATGAGGGCTGGCCCCCCACAGGGAACTGGTTCATCTGCTGGGGCCGGGAGAGGAGGAGACAGAGGGTCATGGTGGGGTGGGGAGCCCCCAGCGCTGTAGGACACCCACCTCTCTCCCCAACCCATGTGGCGGCACTTACGCTGGCTCTGTGGTTGGCCATGGGGCCCAGGCCCAGGACGTCAGGAGGGGCCATGCCAGCCGGGCCATGGAGCAGGGGACCTGAGGTGGCTCCCACATGCAGGTCAGCCACCCCAGCCAAGACACCTGCAAGAGGGAAGCACGGAGATGAGCTGGAAGGACTGTGGCCATGGCAGGGACAGCCCAGTCCCTGGGTACCTGCAGAGAAGGGAGCCACACCCCACCGTTGGGACCAGGCCTATAGTAAGGGCTTGGAAAATCACTGCCCTGGGGTGCAGTTATGAAGAGCGGGTTCCTACCAGCTGTATAACCTTGAGCCAGCCTAGTTTCCCCACTGACGTTACCGACCTGAAAAGTTGTGAGGGTTAAAAGAGAAAATGTCTATAAAGCACATTGCTGAGCACATGATAATATCTCAGTAAATGTGAGTAATAAACATGATGATGATGATGAAGTGATTGAGACCTTGGTTCCTGTCCCACATGAAGCTAAAACATCAGTTCATTGTTCATCTCTCCTCCTCAAAAGCATGTCTTGGTTCCTCAGGGCCTTTAGGTCCAAATGTCTTTGCACCTCCTCTCTCCTTTGTCTAGCCCTGTTCCTCTGCCAAGGATTAGCTCAGAAATAGCAGCTACACACCACACACTCACACTCACACTTACACACACACACACGCACACACACACCCCATCCTGGCCTGGGCCTGTCACAGACATTGCTAATCTATCACAGATTCACACAGCACCATCCTGATTTTAGGCAGCCACCTCCAATTCAGCAAAGTTGACCAGCAATGTGATTATGGGGCCTGGGGCCATCTCTTCCAGGAAGCCTTCCGGGTCCCTCAGCTCTCCTCTGAGCTCTGACTGCCACCTCGGCGCATCCTCTGTGCCTTGGCCATCTCTCTTTGACCAGACCCTCAGCTCCCTGAGAACCAGGACCACATCTTATATGACTCAGTGTTCCAAACACCTGGCAAAGTGTCAGATACACAGGAGGTATGCAGCGACACAGTTAGCACTTATTGAACACCTACTGTGTGCACGATACTTTCTGCATTGAATCCTGACAACACCCCATGTGGGCAGTTCTGTTATCCTTTCATCACAGATGAGGAAACAGGTCAGAGGGGAAGGTACCTGTCCAAGGTCACACAGCTATCTCCTTGGGGTTCTAGACCAGGGATTGACCAACTGTGGCCAGCAGACCAAGTCCAGCCCACAGCATGTTTTTGTAAATAAAGTTTTATTGGCACACAACCATTCCCGTTCATTTACATATTAGCTATGGCTGGTTTTGTACTGCAGTGGCAAAGGTGAATAGTTTCCCCGGAGATCGTGTGGCCTACAGAGTCTAAAATACGTTATTTACTTCCTGGCCCTTTTCAGAAAAAGTTTGCTGACCTCTATGATGGATGCTTTGGCCAAGAACAGTTTGTCCAATGAAAGAAACACTCCTATACACCAATTTTTCAACTATTGACACTTTTAATGTACTGAGATGATTGCTTCTGTTGATGGTTTTTCACCACTTTCTGCATCTCTAGGCATTTAATCCACTTACTATAACTGCAACTAGCACCCATTTATTGTGTACCTACTGTGTTCTGGGCCCTGTGCTAGGCACTTCCCATGTGTCATCATTTTGAATCTCTTGATCGGGGGTCAGTAAACTTCTTAAAGGGTCGGAGAACAAATATTTTAGACTTTGCCAGCCATATGGTTTTTGTCTTCGTTTTTTAACAACCCCAGAAAAATGTAAAAATCATTCTTAACACGAAGGCTGTATAAAAGAAGGCTGAAGGCTGCCCTTGGCCCACGGACCATAGTTTGCCAACTGCTCTAGCTGTTCATGATGTACCAGGGTAGGGGTGGGTCTGTCTATTCTTCACTGAGACCTGAGCTCACACGGGGCCTGGAACAGAGTGGTTGAGCAAGTGAATGAACCATATCCCTCTGAAGATAGAATAAGTCCACATGTTACAGATGCAGAGACAGAGGCCCAGAGAGAGAGAGAGAGAGAGAGAGAGAGAGAGAGAGAGAGAGAGAGAGAGAAACCTGGCCACGACCGCACACAGGTGGGTGGCAATGCTGGTGTCGCCCCTCCCCTTTACCACCCTCAGGCCACCCCACCTTGCCCGAGCCTACCTGGGTGTGGGTGTGGTGCACTGGGGCCGCCCAGGTCCACACGGCCGCTTGCCATCTGCTGCAGCCGCGGCACGTCCACAGCCGTCAGCCATGACAGTGACTGCAGGTCCCCGGGAAGGTCGTCATCACTGGTGGTGGCCAGGAGCCTAGAGGGAGGGGCAGGAGCTCGGGAGGGGTGGGGAGCTCAGGCCAGCTCCCGAGGGGGCTCCCCTACCTCTGGAATCACCCCCTTAGCCCCTTACCTCCCCAAGCCACTCCACTCTTCAGCCTGTCCACCCCCAGGGCTGGGTGTGGGAACCTGGTCCCAGGATCCCCTCCTTTCTCCCCCCCACAACCAGCAGCCAGATCACACATCTCAAATCATTCCTGCATTCACTCTTTTAACATAAGTTACTTAGCCCCTACCCCAAGTGATGAACACTAATGTTTGTTGAGCACTTACTATGAGCCAAGCACCCTATCAAATCCTTCAGATATTAATGCATTTAACACTCCCCATTAATCCATAAGGCAGGTATTATTATTCCCATTTTACAGATGGGAAACCAAGGCACTAGGCTTGGTGCTCAACAGGCACAGTCCCATTCAATCCCGAGAGCAACCCTGAGAAGTAAGGTATGCCCACATCCCCCTTTTATGGATGGGAAAACTGAGGTTCAGAGCACTGAGTGACTTGTCCAAGGCCACATGGAACAGGAAGTGGTGGGGCTGGAACCAGGCAGCGTGGCCTGAAGCCCAGGCTCTTCACCATGACCTCGGACAGCCCCTGGAGGCTCCAGTTAGGACCCAGGCCCACAACCCCTCAACAGATTCATGAGCAAAAACATCACTTTCTATGGAAGGAAAAAAGCTGCCCACTGAGGATGCCAGGCAGGTACCCCGATTTATGAGAGTACTGGGCCCCACAGTAACATTTTGTCCATGTTATAATGTGGCTACAAACTGGCCAGGAGCCCACGCCAGACCCCCCCCACGCCTGCCACTCCGCAGGCCAGGGGCCCATGGTCCAAATTCTAAGCTCCAAGTTTCAAAAATAGGTGTCTCAGGGCCCCCTAGAGCTGGGGAGAGGGAGAGAGAAGAAATGCAGCCTCTGGTTTTCTCGTGCATGTGACCATGGACCCACAGAGGGGCATTAGCCTCTACCCCCCTCCTGCCATCTGTGGGGCCACCTCTATCTGGTGTTCTCTCTCTTCCTGTCTCTTTCCTTTGCTCTATCTCTCGTCCCCCTTCCTTCTTATCTTTCCCTCTCTCTCTTTCCTTGTGTTTTAGGTCCACAATTAGCGTTGCCATGGCCACTGCTACTTAGTTGTCCCAGGGCCTGGGCCTTCAGCCCACCAAGCTGACATCAGGTGACCGTCCAATTGCCCTAGTGATTGGCTGCCTTGTAAGAAAACAGGGCCTGGAAATGATTTGAAAACGCTGCCGGCCTGTGTCAGCAGCAGCAGTTGGCCCGGCTGTTGTCCCCCTGGCTGCCCATTGTGTGACAAACGACTGTTGCCCCTCTGGCACGTGGCTCCCATTGTCCTGGGGTCTCGATGCAATTGTTTCTGCAGCCCCCCGACCCCCACCCCGGCTACCGCCCCCTTTGGCCTGCTCATAACTCATCTGGCCAAATGACAGCCATGGCCCAGGCCTGGGCAATGGCCATCTGTCCCCTCGGGCCCGTGGAGACCATGGGGTGAGGCTGAGAGGCAGGGCCTGGTGTGCCACCCGCTGTCAGGAATGCCTAGCTGGCCCCCACTCACCGCTCCTCACCCCACAGCCAGCAGACCTCCCAGCGTCTGCTGGTACGAGCCCCACTCCTGCTCAATAACCTGCTGTGGCTCCCACTGCCCTCACTGATCTGCCTGGCACTGCGGACACAGGGAAGAGTACAGGGGAGCCCCTGCTGGTAGATTTCTCAAGGTGGGGGCCCCACCAAAGCCCAGTGGGGGGCTTGTAAATAAACCAGGGCCCTGAGTGCCACTGTGGAACAGAATCTCTAGTGGTAGGTAAATCTGACAGGCGGTACCCACAGTGGTAAAAGCTTGGGCTCTGGGTTTTAATCCTGGTCTCCACTTACAAGGTGTGATCAAACAATATGGTGGATGTTTAAATAAAAAAAAAAAAAAAATATATATATATATATATATATATATATATTACAGTAAAAGACACATTGCTATTAGTCCCCCTCAAAATACTCCCCCTCGCTTTGAACACACTTGTCCCATCATACTTGCCACTTTCTGAAGCAGTTCTGGAAGTCCTCTTTCGTGAGTATCTTTGGTTGCTCTGTTGCGGCTCCCGCGATGTCCTGAATCCATTCAACATGTTTACTTTTCATGGTCATTTTGACTTTGGGGAAGAGCCAGAAGTCGCATGGTGCCAGATCCGGTGAATAAGGTGGATGAGGACACACTGTAGTGTTTTTATTTGACAGAGATTGCCGTACCAGAAACAAAGTGGGACACAGAACGTTCTCATGATGGAGGATGATTTACGGCACACTTTAAAGCACACCCCTCAACCGTAGCTCACACCCAACTGACTGCACTGAACAAGTTGAAACTTGTCACACACTAAGGGTTCAACGTGCAGCTTCCTGTATTGAAAATCCCTGCCTTTCCATTGGCTGGCACTCGGCAGCAGCATTCTCCATATTTTATGATCACAATGGAAATGCTGGATTTCCATGTCACACATCACTGCTGGTATACCAATTTCTGTCAAATAAAAACATTATGGTGTGTCCTCATCCACCTTATTCACTGGATCTGGCACCATGAGACTTCTGGCTCTTCCCCAAAGTCAAAATGACCATTAAAGATAAACGTGTTGAATGGATTCAGGACATTGAGGCAGCCACGACAGCATAGCTAAAGACACTCACAAAAGAGGACTTTCAGAACTGCTTCAGAAAGTGGCAAGAATAGTGTTTGAAGCGAGGGGGAATATTTTGAGGGGGATTAATGGCAATGTGTCTTTTACTGTAACAATTATTTTTTTAATTTAAACATTCACCATATTTTTTTTTTATCATACCTTGTACCTGTGTGCCATTAGGCCACTGACTTAACCTGAGCCTCAGTTTTTCATCTGTGAAATGGGGATAATACTTCCTATCTCATAGGGTGTTATGAGAATTCAATGTGTTAATGGATGGAACGCTGTCATTAATATTAATATCAATGTCAATGTTAATGATAACATTAGTTAGGTCCTCAGGGGACTGGAAGAACATTGAAGCTCTAGGCTCTGTGGTCACGCACACCTGCCCCTGTGCTGCTACTATCGTGTTTCCCCGAAAATAAGACCTAGCCGGACAATCAGCTCTAATGCGTCTTTTGAAGCAAAAATTCATATAAGACCCGGTATTATATTATATTATATTATATTATATTATATTATATTATATTATATTATATTATATTATATTATATTAATTATATAATTATTTTATAATACCCGGTCTTATTTTACTGTAAAACTTATTTTACAGTAAAATAAGACCGGGTCTTATATTAAGTTTTGCTCCAAAAGACGCCTTAGAGCTGATTGTCCGGCCAGGTCTTATTTTTGGGGAAACACGGTAGTGGCTTCCATTTATTGAGCACTTCTTGTATGCCAGACCCTGGGCTACACACTATCCCCGTTTTACAGAGAGAGAAACTGAGACCCTGAACAGCCATACTCTGAGCCCATTTCCACATGAAATGAGGGTCACACGAGGTAACTGCTTAGCGCGCGGCTGATTCGTAGAAGGGCCTGGGTAAATGATACTATCCTGATTGTTCTTTTATTTTTTCCCTGCTGTCTGTGGGCCCCACCTGGCTCCCCATTCCTTCAGCCCCACTCCCCACGCATGTGAGGAGCAGCGGCCGACTGTAACCGCACAGTGTCTGTCTTGCCGGTGGCGCACCCAGCACAGTGCCCCCGCCACACCTTGGCATGAGCCATTCCCCCTGCTAGGAATGCCCTTTTTGCTTTTCCTCCCCCCACACACAGTGCCTGTCCCTGGAGGCTCACTTCAAATTCTGTCCTCCGGCCTCTTAATGCCAAAGTCCCCTCAGCCATCACCTGACCCTACCCTTCATCTCACCCATGGGGAAACTGAGGCCGGGAGAAGGAAGCAGTTTGCTCCCAATTTTGTACTTCAGAAAAGGATCAGGGCTGGCACCTGGCTTCCCACGTGGGCCCCTCCCAGCCCAGGAGCTCCTCTGAGAAGTCTTTGTCACGCAGACCCCAAGCTCGGGGAACCCCTCTGCACCCTGACTGCTCCCTAACCTCGCCAGGGCCAGCACGTCCTGCACCGCCATCTGTCTGCCCTCACCTGCCTCTTGGCTCACCGATGGCTGGCCTCGAGCCCTCCGTCACTCTGTGCCCTGTACACAGTGGTGCTACTTCAATGCCTACTTGGCTGCCTGGCACAGGACAACCCCGGGCCACCAACCTGGACAATGGCCTGACAATGACTGTCCTGTTCAGGACTTTTCGTGCTCAGAGAGCCATCGTCTGCCTCCTGCAGTCCTTGTGACACCCTCAGGCGGGGGACAGGGAGCAGGCAGCCCCACTTCACAGGTGGGAAAGCTGAGGCCAAACCAGTGAAAGCAAAATCGTGACCAGGACTGTAACCTGGTTCTGTCTGCTCCAATCTCGGGTTGTTCCTGTGGCACCACAGAGACTCAGATGTCATGAGGGCGAGACGCCCCCACCCTGAGTCTGAGGCTCTCAGCCAGGGTTGTGTGGACAAGCCTTTCCCAGAAGCTGGCGCAGATGCAGAGTCCAAAGCCCAGCCCAGACCCTGAAGCCCCACCCGTGGGCTCTGAGGCCTGGGAAGCTGTATTTTAATGCCTCCTCCCCACATCCCACGCCCAGCCCTGGGGGAAGGGCAGCCCTGAAGGGTATGGCGGGGGCTTGGGCACAGCTTAGGCATTGACTGGATCTGGGGTCAAGTCTGTGTGAATCCCTGGCTATATGACCTCAGACAAGTCACTTCAGGTCCCTGAGCCTGTGTTTACTCATCTGGAAAATGGGAGGATAACTCCGTCTCTCCTGGGTTGTTGTGAGGATCTAATGAGCCTGTCTATATTTAACTTTGGGTATAGGCCTGGCCTCCATTTGCCCTTCTTGGGGGTTTGTGGCTTATCCTGGCCATTGGCAGCCAGGCTCTGCACCCCCTTCAGCCTCAGACAGCCCAGAGGTGGTCTGGTCTTCCCTCCTGACCATGCCAGAGTGTCTGCCTCAGTGGGCCTGACAGGTAGCCCCAGCCGACCCTGCTGGTCTCCTGCAATGGACGCGGACGTCCAGGAGCTCTTGGTGGGAGCCTGCTGGGCCGAAAGCCTGCTCTCTTCCTGTTGCTGTAGGGTCATCTGGCATTCGGTGTCTCATCCCCACTGCCTACCGTGGGCAACTTGACCCTCTCTGTCCCTTTTTCCTCCACCCTCTGCAAAGAGGTGTATCGGCACAACCCCCTCTCCACAGTGACACGTGAAGGCCCCCCCAAGCCTCTCCCTCACCAGTGCCTGAAGTTCCTTCCTTTAAGATGTCCCCAGGTACCCCATTCATTCCTTCCGATAGTATATTTGCTAACCCCATTGCCCTGGGGTCTCCCAGGACCTGCCCTGCTCCCTCTCTCTGGGTCTGTCGCTTCAATCTCTGAGTGAGGATGATCCAGCCCCTCCTAACCCTGGCTCACCATGTCACTGATAACTGTCTGCCTGGGGTCACCTCCAGAGGAGGCAACACGAATCAGACTTCAAAGATCCAGCTCCTTCCATCTGCTGCCCCCACAGTCTCTGGCCAGCCCCTAGTTCACCGTCTCTGTCTGTCTCTCCTACTCTCTCCTTTTCTATGTCTCTGTCTCTCTGTATTCTCTATGCCTCTGTGACTGTGTCTCTGTGTCTCTCTGAGTCTGAGGGGCCCTGTGTGTGATGAAGTCCTGGCCCCGCTCTTCCTGTTTGGTGACATCAGATATACTTTCAAACCTTCCTGGGCCTCAGTTTCCTCATCTCCAGAATGGGGGCAACAATGACGGAGGCAAAGTCCCCACAGTAGGCTCTTAGTGAACATCCACCCTCTCCTTTACCCCTTCTCTCTTTAATGTGGCATCCAGGGCCCCCAATCTCCCACACAACTGTCTCCATCCCACACATCCATCAGTCCCCTATTTGCCTAGAGCCCAGAGCCCTTTCTGGGGTGAGGCTGATACTTGCACCTAATACATCTCCCAACCCCAGGTGATTCCTACACCCAGTAGTACTGGGGAGCCGTGGCCCCCGCCGTGCCCTACAGCCATGCTCTAACAAGGGTGTAGCGTGTGACAGGCCCTGCAGCCCAGGTAGCACTATAGGTCCAGATGGGGCCAAACGTTGATCCCATCTCCCCCAATACACCTCTATTGTGCCTTCTTCTGGGTCTCCTGTTACCTCACAAACAATGCCTTTCCTTCTCCCTCTTTGTACCTCTAGTGTCCCCCTACCTGAGCCCCATTTCTGAGCTCCAGGGAGTCCCCTAGTTGGCCACAAGCCTCCACCTTCTCCTGAGCTTGGCAAATGTCCTCCGGAGGGCAAGGGCTGCACCCCCAGTTTCAGAGCCCCAGGTCTGGCAGGGAGGAAGCCAGGTCAGAGGCTGGGTCCCCTGCTGGGTGCAGGAGGCCCCGGGTCGCAGGGGACCCGGATGCTGAAGCAGGGACTACACACCCTGAGGGAGGAGCTGTACCTCCAGAGCTCAACACAGGGCTGGGGCACATAGTGGGTACTCAATAAGTCCCCACGGATTGGACAAATGACGAAACAGTCCCAGGCTTTCCAGATGCCCCACCTTCATTCTCCCTGGGGTCAGGCCCGGTGAAAGCCTGTGGACATGGCTGGACGGGCGAGACCCTGGTGTGTGGCCAGCCCTGAGCTCAAGGGTTTATACATTTGGTCTCATATCAAACTCACAAGAGCCTGATCAGGCAGGTAGTATCCTTACCATTTGCCAGATGGGGACACTGAGGCCAGGCAAAAAACCAGCTTGTCTAGGGTCCTCTAGCTAGAGACTGGGTTGATTACAACCCCACCGTCCTTTCTCCCTGCCCTATCAGGAACGGTTGAAGATATGAGCTCTGTGAATTCTAGAAAATCCTACCACGGTGCTATCCAGTAGGTAACCACATGTGGCTATTTAAATTTAAATTCATGAAAATCCAGTAAAATTACAGATTCAGTTTCTGGGTCACACCAGCCATATTTCAAGTGTTCAGTGGCCACACGTGGGCTGCCATAGTGGACAGTGCAAATGTGAAATGTTTCCATCATTCCAGAAAGCTCTACTGGGTGGCAGTGGTCTGAAAGATTCTTTTCAATCTTACTGGGAAAATCTGTGGTGTTTCTACATAGCCTGAAAACAAGTAGAAATCTGATTTAGGTTTGGAAATTTCAGGAGCTGATTTCATGGAATTTTGAGGTTTAGCATGTTTCCTTAGAAAGGATTCTCCCAGCCCACCCCCATCAGTGAGGAAGTTAGGGGAAGGACTCTAAAACTGGGAGCCATGTACGGAGGCCACACGTAAAGTAGTGAACTCTCTGTCCCAGGAGCATTCAAGCAGGAGCAGAAGGATGACCTGTCAAGCTCCTGTTGGGTGAGAGATAAGCCTAAGCAGCCTCCAAGGTCCTTTTTGATGCAAAGACTGTAATTCATGAAAGAAGTGTGCTGATAAATTGCATTTCCAATGTTCTATCATCCTGGGCAAGCTCCTTTCCCTCTCCAGGCCTCAGTTTCCCCATCTATAAAGCAATAGTGGCAGAGAGGTTCCCTCAGGGCTCTACTGACATGAGGGCCCTAGGAAGGCAGGGTAGCACGGTGGTCAGGAGCTGGCGTGAGCCCCCAAGGCAGGCGGGCCTGAGCCTGAACTCTTCATGGCTGTGTGACCTGGAGCAGGGGACTCACCGGCCCTGGGCCTCAGTTTCCCCATGTATAAAATGGGAATAATAATAATAATAATACACTAAAGTGGCTGTTGAGAATATGATAACAGCTCATTAGCAGTTCAGTGAAACATCACATCAGATGAAGAAGCATCTAGTCTTCTGCTGAAAAAGCAGGTTAAACTATTAGTTCAGGGACCTTAGGGGGACCCCTGACAGTGCATCCTTCTCAAACCAATTGGGGGATTTGTCACTGACAGGGGCCTCCTCCTTAGTGAGTGGAGAGCTTTCTGGGCAGAAAGAAAATGAGAAGACTTGCCTTGGCACTTCAGAATCCCGTTCTGAATTAGGTAATTCACCATAACTCCCCACCCCACATAGGAGGCACTGCTTTCTTTTAAAGCTCAATCACATCCATCTTTCCCTTATTAAAGACACACACCCTAGGGGGTATCATCACCCCCTTTCACAGCAGGGGCCCAGCCCATTGGTGTGCATTGCATGGTAGAGGTTCACATTATTGCAAACATCCTCTGAAGAATATAGATTCAGCATGAAGTGGCGTCCAAGGGGATGGCCACTAGCAGAGTGTCTGTCACTCAATAAGCATCTGCTTCAGTCCACAAATACTTCCCGAACTCCTACTTGCCGGGCTCTGTTCTGGGAAGTAGACAAAACTCCTTCTGTCCAAGGAGATCACTTTCTAGCTAACCTAGCAATGCAAAAGGCGGGGGGAGAACTGCATACCTTCCTGCCAGCTCTCTTAGCTCTGCACCTGACAGCCGGGGGAATGGCTATTTATCATACCCATTTCACAGATGGGATGGCTGAGGCCCAGAGAGAGGAAGGGATGCCCCTCACCCACACAGTGTGTCACCAAAGGAGCTGGGATTTACACCACCCACCCTGGATCCTCTTCACTCAGCCCCTGCCAGTTTGCCTGAAATACATGAAGCTGTGGGCAGAAAGGGTCAACTATCATCATATCATTTTTATAAGAATCTGCTGGGTGCCTCCATGGTGACAGGGCCAGGAGACGCTGTGGTGGTCCCAAGCGAAGCAAGACACCACTGGAGCCCACACCTGCCATCCTACACTGACCAGGGGACCAACCTGATGTTAATTAACCGTGTCCTTAATCAGCCGTGTTGCTGGAGGAATGGGAGATGAGCCAAGAGAACAGATACTGGAGAGGCGAGCCCCGGGAGACTTGAATTCCAGTCTGGGGCCCACTCCTAAGGAGGGTCCTTGGGCAGATGACTCAACGCCTTTAAGCCCCCGTTTCCTTATGTGCAGAATAGAGGCAATAAGAGGGCCTGCCTCTTGGCTCAGAGTAAGTAAAACACGGGAAGAACACAGTACAGTGTTTGATTCAAGTGCTAGAGAAGTGTTTGTGAACACCCAGTAGCCAGAGTGGACTTTCAAAACGGACATCAGAACCTGTCACTGTCCTTAAAACCAATCAGGGGAATAAGAGTCCAGCTCCTTGCCATGATCTGGCCTTTGACTATCTCTGTTCTAGCAAACCTGTTTATCTTTCCATTCCTCAAACATTCTAAGTTCTCTTTGCACATGCTGTTCCTTCTTCCTGGAATGCTGTTCCATGCACACATTCATGGCTGGCTCTTTCTCGTGCTTCTTCTGGTCTCAGCCTAAATATCCTCTCCTCTGAGAGGTTCTGCCTGGCCACACCCTCCCCCCCAAACCTAGTGGACCTTCCTGTGTTCTGTAAAACATTTAGCATTTTGCAACAAGTTATTCATTGATACATGTTTCCACTCTCTCCACTCTAGGAAGGCAGGGACAGGAGGCCCTCTGTTTTGTTCAACATCCAGCACAAGGCCTGGCACCCTGTGGGCATTTATTACATACCTGCTGGAGTAGAAGAGGGTGGTAGGATCCCCCGGCCCAGCCCAGTCCCAACATATCTTGCATTCCTTAATCTCTATTAACTTCCGGCCCAGCTTGGACACCACCGCCCCCAGGAAGCCCTCCCAGACCAGTCTCCCAGTCTTTCATCCCCTGGAATGATTCATGCCGTTAGTGTCTACACATACCACAGACTCCTGAGATCACCCATTCATTTTACTAAGTCAGCTCTTCTCATCGCCCTCTGCCTTCTAGATACTAAACTCCTGGAGGGCAAGGATGACTGTCTTACTCCTGATTACAGACTCGGAGTGACCAGCTCAGGCTTTCATTCTTTCATTTGACAAATATTTGTCCACCCAAGGTGAACTGGATTCCATGCCACTGTCCTGTTGTAAAGGTGAAATGGGATGGTGCACTTCTGATGAGCTTGGCAGGTGACTGCACAGGGCCACACATATTTGTGAATAGATTATAGTTTCTGTGGGGACCTTTGCCTACATACCTGAAGTCTGGAGCCCACACTGACCCTTTTATTTCCTATGTTGGGGTTCTTTAGAATTGATGTAGCAATTGTGCAGTGGAAGGAATATCCATTTTGGGTTCAAATCTCACCTCAATCACTTTGTAGCTGTGGGACCTTGGGCAAGTCACTTCACCTCTCTGTACCTCAGTTTTACCACCTGTAGAATGGGCTAATAATGATTTCCACCACAGAGGGCAGCTGTGAGGATAAGATCAGATAACCTGTAAGACAGGGCCCAGCATACAGCAGGTGTTCAAACCATGTTTCTTTCTCCTTCCCACTGTGTTCTTTCCTTTTGCTTTGCATGGTCACTGGAAGAGGGTAGTCCAGAAAATATTGTCTCTGGGGGATCAGATCACCATCCCAGCAGCGCAGAGGCACGACCAGCGCTCCCTGGGACATTCTGGTTACAAGAGAAAGTTTCACCTGCCTTCTCTAGATATGGTTAGTAAGAAACTGTTACATCACCACAAACTCTTTTTCTTTCTAATCCGATCTTCAAACGAAAGGGATTAAGTATTTCATGGAGGTGTTTGTTTAGCTATCATAGCTTTTGTAATATCTTTTGTAACCGTTTCCAGGAAAAACAAAATCAAAAGCAATTTAGCAAGCTCAGAAATCCCCACTGGGCCAAGAGTGAGCAAAATGTGAAATGATTTGATTAGAAATTCGGAAAAGAGAATCTTCCCTTTTTAGAACTTGGCTTAGGAATTGGTTTTGTGTGTGTGTGTGTGTGTGTGTGTGTGTGTGTGTACGTGTGCATGCATACACACGTTTCTGGAGGTGGAATCACAAAACCCGAGGGAGGGCTGGACCTCTCTTACTTGTCTGCAAGGTACTCCGAGGAGCTGTCTGGAACCATGGGGGTGAAAGGTTGTAAGGGTGTTGGGATGGTCACCGCCCCTGACAGACACAGCCCCCAACCCCCTGCAAGGGGTTTATAACTCATGGGTGGAGCCACACCGATATTGGGGTTAAACCGTCCTCATACACACAGCTCAGTGGGGCTAAACAGGAAAGGTGGGTGGGTCTGCCTGTCCTGGTCCATGCAACAGGATTTTGCCATCTCTTGAGCATATAGCCTCCCTGCATTTCCAAATATGTGTTATTTCTCATGTGATATTCACCCAACCCTCCATCTACCCAATGAATATTTAAGTATCTACCGTAGCCGGCACTGTGGTTCACAGATGAGAAAACCACAGTCCAGGGAGGGGAAGGGTTTTACCTAAGGTCATCTCATTTCTTAGAAGAGGGACGGAGGCTGTGGTACAGGATCTGTAAGGAGAACCACTGAGCCTCATGGCCCTGGGTGCACGTGAGGGTCTGAGGAGCCAGCAGCAGCCTGACTTCTCTCACCTCTCTGGGCCTCAGTTTCCCAATTTGGAAAAGGAGTTTGTTGGACTTGGCCTCTAGAATAAATTCCAAAATTTGGGGCAGGTGGACAGAATCTTCAGCTCTGCCCCTTTCTGAACTCATGCCTTTGGGCAAATCATGGCTCTGGGCTGCGGGATCCTTGTCTGTAACGTGGGATAATGGCAGCACCTACCTCATGGCTGTTTCGATAATGATGAAATGGGACGGTGCACTTGCTAAGGAGCTTAGCAGGTACAGCCACACAGTAGGTGCTAACTCTATTTCTCAGCACCTCTAAGAGTGGACTTCCCTCCTAGCCTTTGAGCCAAGGGGAAGCAAGCGAACCCATGTTGAGCACAAGCTGTTTGAGCTGTTTGCCGTTGCCGGGAGGTCAGGGCTGCCCCCACCCCCTGGCCCCGGGCCACAGTGTTACAGCCGCGGAGACTGCTGCCAATTTGCTGTTTAGGCCACCGCTGACTCCTGACAGCTCCCTGGGGACAGGGCAGCCGCCTCCAGCTGCTGCCCTCTCCCTCCACCTCCCTACACACAGCCAGTGAAAGTTAACGGCCAAACTCGGCCCCTCGGGATGGAGGGGCAGGCAGCTGCATGGAGGGCGGCAAGGGGGATTGAACAAGCTGGACCATCAGCCTGAGTGGTCCTTCGAGCCATTCACGGCAATGTGGGAGGGGGCATGAGAAGCCCATAAACTTCTCTAGGGCTATTATGTGAGGAAAAACATGGGAGTGGTTGGAAGGAGTGGGGGAGTTACTGCATGATCATAAAAGCTCCCCCTCCATAAGAAAATGCTCTGTCCCAGGCCTGGCTGAACACCTTTTCTAGACAGAAGCACAAAATCTTCCCAATAACCTGCAAATTGGGTTCTCTCATTGCTCCATTGCACAGATGAAGAAACTGAGGAACAGAGAGGGACAGGACTTGTTCAGGGTCACACAGCTACAAGGTAGTAGAGCAACTTATTCTATTCCAGCACCTATGCTCTTCACCAATGGGGTCTGGGGCCGGACTCTGGGTGTGATAGCCTCAGGTTCAAGTTCTCACTTTACCCATAACTATCTTCGTCATCTTGTTAAACCACTTCATCTGGTTGACGCTTAGTTTCCTCATCTGCTAAATGGGCCCAATAGTGCTACTCTGATGGTGTGGTTTTTGCACAAGGCAGGCAGGTACTAAAGTGTTAAGAAACTGATGATGGTAATGATATTCTGCCTTCTGGATGTGCTAGCTGTTCAACACAAGAAAACAGCCCTGAATCTGTGTGACTAAGAAAGGCTGGGCCCCCAGAATTTACCCAGGATCATAAAATTGGCAAGTGGCAGAGTCAGAAATTATTTGGGTACTATTTCTATCCCTATTTTATAGTTGAGGAAAAAGGCTCAGGGAGCTCTACACGGCCACAGAACCTGGGATTCTAACTGACTCCAGAGCCCAAGCTCCTAAGCTTTAAGGGGGCCTGACTCCATCTGCCATTATTTAAACCCTTTCAGCGCTGGAAGGAAGCCCAGAGGTCTTTGGTTGTATGACCTTGGGAAAGCCATTTCATTTCTCTGCGCCTCTGTTTCCCCACTTGTACAACAGGACTTATCAGAGCAGCCTCCTAGGCTGAAGTGAGTGAGGCACTGGCATACAGTACGTGCTCACACTGCCACGTGCCAGGCCCACACCTAGGGTTCTAGCTCTACACACAGCAGACTCTCAGCAAGTATCTGTTTGAATTTGTGGCCACATCTGGGTCTCAGAAGGCAGTCTCCAGACCCACAGCCCTCAGGAAGCAGCCTCCCTCTAATTGAGGGCTGTGGTCTGCCCCACAAGTCACTGCTGGTGAGTTGTAGTGGCCCCAGGGGTGGGGTGGTGATGATCCGAGGTGACAGCCTGCTCTTCCCAGGCCAGCCCCTGTCCTGTCCCCGCTTCCACAATCTGGGCTGTGCCCCTTCAACCCAAGGGTATGGTGTTTGCCACGGCGGTGGGGAGGGCTGGGAACCAGGTCAGGCCTCCCTTGGCTCAAGGGAGAGAAGCTGGAAGGGAACTCCAGCTCCTTCCCTTTTTCTTCTCTTCCCTCCCATTTGCTGTATGACCTTGGACAAGCCCCTTCTCCTCTCTTGGCCTCAGTTTCCCCATCTGTAAAAGAAGGGGGCTAGACTAGTTGACCCATTTAAGGGCCTTTCTAGGTCTGAGGTTTGAAGACAAAAAGGTGAAGGGCTCTTCCCACACACACTTGTATCTCACTTCATCCTGTCTCAAAAAATAATTTATTTTGGCCTCAGTCTCCATCTAATTTATCCTTCAAATACTGGAGACCTAGAAGAGACCTTAAAACAATCTAATTCAAGAGCATCATTAACTGATAAGGGAATGAGGCCTAGAGAGGGCAAGGGACTTGCTGAAAGTCATACAGCCAGGATAAGAACCCAGGAGTTCTAACTCACAAGTTTTCCAACATCCAAGGAGGAAGGAAGTCAATCTCCCCCAAAGCTTTGGGGGGCGTTTTCTGGAGCCCCATTAGGACTACTAGAGGGGAAGCAATAGCCGCTATTGTCATCATAACATTCACTGGGATGCCCAGTCTCTTGCCCAGGAGGGGACCTCTCTGGGAGGGGACAAAAGACAACAGGCATTTAGTGGCTCCAGTGCTCCAGGCCACAAGCATGACACCCTCAGAGAGACCAACCGTGATATCAAGACTGCCTACCTCTCCTGCAAAATCGCAATATTTAACGTAACAATAGTTTTCAGAAACCATAAACAGCACATGTTCACTTTAAACAATTACAAAATATGTTTGTTATTGTTGAAGCCCTCACCTGTATTCCTGTGGAGAGGGATGGTGATTTTGCCCTGAGTTTCGAATAATTCCTGACATTATGGATGAGATGGGGCTTTCTATCATCTCCTTGGGGAAAAAACAAACAGAAAACAAAGCTCTCATGAGCAATGATACGGACAGGGCAGAAACCCACAGTTTTCCCACAAGTCAGAAGGATGGAGCTCCAACAACTAACAGAATACTAAAACAAACAAACAAACAAACAAGCAAAAAAATACTAGAGGATACCTGGGAGTCACAGGTCACTTTCCCAGGGCAACTCCACAGGGTTTTAGAAGCAAAGGAAGAGAATGGAATGAAATTCCAGGTTCTTTCGAATTAACCGGGGGAATGGCAGAGGAAGGCTCTAGAATCCAAGTGTCAAGTCTTGGAAAATGTGGATTCACAAAACAGGAATCAGAAAAAACGGATTCCCTTCCAAGCCTAATATGTTCAACTGCAGCTCAGTTATGATTACTTTGAAAATAAAAATAAAACAAAAAAGGACGGCTGGATGTGTCATGTATGTTTCTCTGGGGGAGCCAAATCCCCACTTGCAAAGAAAATAATCCCGCATGGCCCCCGCCCTAGGGATGCCTTCAGATATGCCACATGCCCTTGTGGAAAAACCAATCCAACCCTCAACTTCACCCACACCACATACAAACACAGCCTTTAAAAAAAAGAAAGAAAGAAAGAAAGAAATCTTCCCTAAGTTTCTCAAACTCGAAGCCTGAAACTTACACAGAAACCCACCATAGATTCTCAGATCAGCCCCAAAAGTCATTCAGGGATTCCTGGGAAGGAAAATGGGGGAGCAGAGAGAGGCAGCGCCCGGGTCTCCACCCTGGAAATGCAATGCAGGGCACTGCCCAGGAGGAGGGAGCAAAGCCGACCCTGCAAGGCGGTACCTGGAGCCGATCCTCGCGGGGCCGCCGCTACGGGCGCTTCTGGGGCGGGCGGGGGTTTCGGAGGGGGACTCCCTCGCGCTCACCCCTCGCGTTCTGCAATTTGGCCGCCGTCGCAGCAAGAACCGTTTTTAAATTTCCCTCTCTGGAGCTGTCCAGCTCAGAGCATGCGCAGTAGCCGTGCGGGGGGCTTTTTCCCCTAGGGTCAGTTACAGGGCAGGGTCAAGGGGATTGCAAGGGGACTGCAGCGGGCGTTTCCCAGCAGCAGAGACCCTTGCACGCCCCGAGGTTCCAGGTGCGGTGGGGCCCAGGGGTAGGGACACCCCTCTTCAAACTTTGCCCACAGTGGCAGCAACTGCATGCCCGCGAGCCTGCGTTGAAGAGCAGTGGGAGGGCGATTTAGGCCAAAAGAATTAAATTGCAAAAGGATGCTGGGTGCATTAAAACTTGCAATCCGTCACTGCCCTGGGTGGAAGGAGGTGGGTGGGTGGGTGGGTGGGTGGAGAAATCTGTTGCAAACCCCCTCTCTCCCCTAAAGGGGGGACGGGCCAGGAAGCCGACTAAGGGCCCCAGGTAGATGCGGATTCCGGCCACCTGTCCCTTTAAGAAAGTTGCGCCCGCGCGGTCTGGCGCGCGACGCGGGGCGGGAGGGGACATGGGGCCCGGAGCGCTCGCGCGGGGCGCCTCCACCTGTCGCGGCCGCGAGAGGGGGTCGGGTGGAGCGCGGCTGCAGGGCGCGGGCTGGGGGCGGGGGCGCCCCGGGTCTGCACGCTGCGCCCCCTGCCCACGAGGAGGGCGAGTCCGCCGGGAGAGAGCGCGGCCGGGCGCCGCCGCCAGGGCCCGAGGCTGCGGCGCTCGGCGTTCGGAGCCGCGACCCGAGCCAGGCGAGCCGTTGGGGGCTGCGGCCCGCCGGTGCGCCCGCGCTCCCGCCTTCCCCGCCGCCCGGCCCGCCCCGCCCGGCGCCCGCCGCGGGAAAGGTGGCGCGCACCGCCGGCCGCGGGCGGGGCTGAGCGCGGACAAAGGTCCCCCCAGTCTCCTGGGGGGCTTGATTAGTTTGATCCCCTGAGAAAGTTTGCCTTTACGGAGCCTCTTGAGCCTCCGTTGGAATAATTTGCCACGGTCACAACAACAATAATAGGCACAGTCACCCTTTATTTATTTACTTATTTATTTCTGCCTCCTCGTTTATTTCTCACACCAGCCCCTTAGAAGCTAGGATGATCCCCTTTGTGCAGATGGGGAAACTGACGCTCCGAGCCGTCAGGAGTGGCTCCAGGGCACACGGCCAGGAACTGGCAGAGGCTGGACTCGAACCCAAGGTTTGGTGGCCCCACAGCCCTGGCACCTGCATGTGGACATCAGGCTCCGGTATCCAAGGCTTCTTGAGTTCTTGGAGGCTGTCCTCACGTTGTGTTATGCATCCCGAGGCGCGCAGTGGAAACGTGTCTCCGCACCCATGGTTGGGAAGCCTTTGCTGGGTGTACCTGGACTTCATTTTTCATTCAGGTGGGCTGTGACCGTGGCGCTGGTCCAAGTCCTGCCGAATGATTTTCCTGTAGCACCTGGGTGCTCTTACTCCTTTCTTTGCCAGGAGTACACAGATCAGCTTGCATTCTCTAAAGGGGGGAATGTAAGTTACAGATGTCAGTTAAGGTCGTGGTCATGACACTTTCTCAGTTTTCATCTCTCTCCAACCTGAATATATTTGTTTTGTATTTTGATCGATTATAAAGGCAGTTTACAATGCTTTGAATGTCCCCGAACGACCTGTAGTGTATTCGCCAGTGAAGTTGGACACATTGAAAGCATTTGGGTTTATTTCTGTTTATCTTTAATGGAGTTGTAAATAAAGAGTGTGACTGACAACCCCTGTTTGAAGCAACAGGCCCTTTCATTAAGGGATCATTTTTATATCTTGAGAGTCGTTTGTAAAGAAAGTTTCTCTTCTGAAAGCTCGTGGATTCCATAAAGCTTTTAAAATAAAAGGTATCCAGCCTATGAGCTCTGTAGACGCATGCACTGCGGAAAAGAAGAGAAAGGAACCTTTATTAAAAGACAAATTTTTTTTTTGCAAATAAAGATTCAGAGATGTTCTGGGCAGCCCTAAGGACCCCCTTTTCCTTGTGAACTTGGCTTCTCTGCATGGCTTTTTGGCTGGCAACTGGTCATTTCACCAATAAATTGAAATTTTTTTAAGTTCTTTGCTTCAAGACTGGTTGGTGAAAATATTGCCACTCACACATCTATTGTTAGTGTTCTTCAGAAAACCCAGGTGCTTTAGCAGAAACCCCTCTTTTATTAGATTAATGCACTTTTTTCCTTTTTATAAATATATGGTGTTTCTCAAGACTGCTGAATTCTGCATCACCTGGGGTGAAGTCAGAAGCATTAAAGGGAAGAACTGAGAAGCTTTATTTTTTTGACAAGCGTCTCAGGTGATTCTATGATCAAGTAAGTGTGGGCATCTGTACCAGGTGATCTCCTTACTGGGGTAAAGATGGCCAATACCCCTTTTTCTTTAAATTAGAGAATGTGAAATTCACCTATTTCCATCGCTATATAACACCTTAGCATGTGTTTCTGGCTAGCGAGAATTTCAGATTGGTCCTGCTTTTGCAGAAGTAGCTGCTTCCATGCTAGCAAGATTTCCAGGAGGCTGAACAGAAACCCAGTTCATCAGACGTCTGTGGCAGGGAGAAAAGCAATAGGTAGACAGTTTTTCTATTTACTCTGTGGTTCGATGTAGTGGAAAATGCTCTAAGCGAGGCCTGTGTTTCTGAAGTTTTGATAGTTGAGCAGTATGGTTATTTGCCTGGTCTGTTCAGAGCTAGGGTACCAGTGGCGGTATAAGAAACATTTGTTTCTGATGTTGAGGATGAGTTTAAAACAATTCAGTCATAAGTGGGAAGACCAGTTCCTCATATGCAGTGAGTCAGTGCAGTGTTCGTATTGTATTGAAAAATTAAAAACTACTAACTCACTTTCAATTCAAGTTTAAAGCAGGTTTTGTTTGATCAAGAAGAAGCTTGATTTTATTACAGGTCAGGACCATTTCTCCTTTTTCGTAAGTTCTTTACTTAGCTTTATTGTCCTGCTTTTCTGGTAGTGAGGAGGGAAAGGAAGTGTGATCAGGAATATATGATTTGTAGCAATAAATAATCAGTTCTCTCTGCTGTAGTAAATGGAAAGTCATGTCTATGAAGCAGAAATAGATCAAGGTATTTTCCATAAACGATTATACTAGAACAGCGTCCCCCCGCCGACCCCAAGGTCACAGCACCCTGGGCTGTGTCTGGCACACAGTAGAGATACTCTGGAGGTTTCAAGCTTAAAATTTTTTTTTTCTTGCTTTGGCAATTGCTAGAAACTCGCAAAGTGGTATTTTCTTATGAGAAAGTTCTCAACAGAAAACTTCCCCAATAGTCACTGTCCAAGGTTTGTACCACCTTTAAACGTAATTTCTGATTCTGATTTCATAAGATGTAAGGTTCTCTGCAGCACTGTGAAGTCCCTGTGTGGTGTCTGAACACAGCTTCTGAAGATGGGCGCACAAACTTTGTTCTGGCGGAAGGCCATGAAGAAACACTGGTCGCTGAGCCCTCGCTTCTAGTAGCATGACTGATAAGGGTTTTATGGTTCCCTTTGGGAGGAACGGCAGCTTATAATGGTTATACATCTTATTAAATAAAAGGATGCTAAACACTAGGGTGTTACAGGAAGGGAATACTGTTGTTGTATCCTACGGCCTCCACCCAGTTCAACCATTGTCCTGTCCTACTCCTCAGCAAGGTGGTTAGTAGTGAATAAAATTAAACCTATTAAGGAGTGTGACCCGCGAATGTGCACCAAACAGATTGCAAGGAGCTTTTGTGTTTTCAAAATTTTCTTTTCTTCTTCCTTTTATAATAACATCATTTAGTTGTCAGTTTGGGCAATAGGGCCAGGCTTTCCTTTATGAAAAAGTTATTATTTGTTTTTTCTTTTGAGGATTTTTTTTTTTGAGTGTAAAAAGAATAAAAACTAGAGGCTTGTTTTGGTCTGCGACTCCCCAAAACAGAGTTAAGATCACCAGGTTGTAGGTTCCAGGGTTTATTTTCATCAATATGAGGAACACCTGTCTACCAATTAGAGCGATCCCAAGTTAGCCTGTCTCTCCTGAGGGAAGAAAGTGCCCTCGACCCAGCAAAGAATGAGCACAGGTGCAGGGGGAGTCACAAATCAGAGACAAGTTGGATGAGATCTCTGAGTCTCTCCCCCACCCCCATTGCTGAAACTCTATGGTATTCGATACCTCATCCCTGACCTTCAGTGCCGAGCTCACGTATGTAAATAGCAAATTTTCCGTTGAATATGGACAATCGAGTTCCTGATGCTTTAACAAGTATTTACTTGTAATTGTGATAACGCAAAAAAGTGTGAAAATAAATGTTTTGAGAAAACGTTTCATACAGGGTTATTGAACTCCCATGCCTCTGCTTGGTAAAGATCACACTGAAACTATACAGCAGTCATCTTTCTATTTGGCTTACGTTTAAAAGCACAAAACAAAGAATTTAGAGACAAAAACGGGCTCCTACAATAAAAATGTTTTAAAAAGCTGGGCCATCTCTGGGCTGGTATTACTTATAATGCTCACTGATATTCACCAGGCCCTGAAAAACGGGGATGCCCTCTGACTCCACAAAGATGTCAACTTGTTTGACATCATCTTAACCTGAAGCATCTTTTACTTTTGGACCCTGAATCATCCCTGCCCTCTTAACATAGCAATTCCAGATGAACTAGAATATTTATTCAAAACCACCCATGCCTTGCAGACTCTAAGTGTGCTGACTGCACTATGGGAGGAAGGTTTCTTGGTGGCTCAGCTGGGGGGCCAACCAGGGTTCAAGAGCCAGGGCTCCCCCTTGCCCTTCCCTAGCCGAGGAGATTTGGGTGAGTTATTCCCCATACCTTTGTTTGCCCACCTCTATAAAAGGAATAGCAACACCCATATGTCAGGGCTGTGTGAGGCTTGGAGGTGGTACCAACAAGGGCGGTTTCAGGTGGTTTCTACGTCTACAGGCTCTCTTCTTTGTCCTGTAACTAGATTCTCCCGGAGAAAGTAAGGACTCAGTGGAGTTACGTTGGGAAGATGTCCCAACGTTTTACACCAATAGAATCTGGGTTTACCAAACAGTTTTCTAATCATCAGAAAGGTTTGACCCAGCCTTTTTCTGGCATCCAGGGGGAAGTTAGCTTATGCTCTCTCAAGACTTTGTTGTTCTTTGGAGGGGTGGGGGGCGGTTAGCTCAATTGGTTAGAGCGTGGTGCTCATAACACCGAGGTTGCCGGTTTGATCCCCACATGGGCCACGGTGAGCTGTGCCCTCCTTTAAAAAAAACAAAAAAAGTTGTTTTAGGTATTAAAAACTATCCAAAGCCCTTACCTTCTGCCCCCTCTATAATCTTACCTAACCTAGGCCTTTCATTTATCCACCAGGAAATCCTATTCAGCAATCACAAGTTGGGGAAAGCTGTTTTGTCCCTAAATTCTATAATTGACTTAATCTGGCTATTTTGTGTACTGACACACCTCGTTTCATTGTGCTTAGTGGGGTTTTTTTGTTGTTGTTGTTTGTTTGTTTTTTAAGGAGGGCACAGCTCACAGTGGCCCATGCGGGGATCGAACCGGCAACCTTGGTGTTATCGGCACCATGCTCTAACCAACTGAGCTAACCGGCCACCTTAATCGTGCTTAGCTAGCTTTCTTGGGCTTCACTGACGTTGAATTTTTTTCTTTTTCTTTTTCTTTTTTTTTAAATAAATTAAAGGCAAGATTCTCCACCAGCAAAAAGATTACAGCTCACTTCATGCAGGACATAATTGTTCCATCCTCTAGATCTACGTTGTGGGCACAGTTTGTAATTCCACATCTAGTCTGTGTCTACATTATTAGAATAGTGACTATCATGCTATTCTATATTCTGTTTTCCTTGTATGTCTCTTTCTATTGGTTTTTATCAGGGATCCTGAACCAGGGGTCTCCAGGCCACACACAGACAGGCTTTGTTTGAACTGAGGGCTTAAAAAAAAAACAAAAAAAAAAAACTTGAATTAGACACCAGTGTTTTAAAATCCTTCAAGCTGGGATTTCCAGCTTTTCTTGAAAAATCTAAAGAGTTGGTCACACTCGGCCCACAACCGCAGGAGGTAGCCATGAGCTGGGACTGAATGCAGCTGTGCGTCCCCTGTGTCAGGGATGCTCCCAGGCTCTTCCATTTGCGACAGGCCACACTGCTTATCACCCAACCTCAATGCCTAGCTCTGTACCATTTTTGTCTTTGAACGTGTTTTTCACAGGTCTTTTTTTCTCTTATGATAGAATGAAGACAAACGTAACAGGTTTTTAATGCCCACGTTGCTTAATGCCCATTGAAACCACAGAAAGATTGTCAGTAACTACTAAAAATAAGAAGCTATGCTTTTGGATAACTTAACTCTACTCAAGCATTGGCTAAATGCTTTGGACATCTTGCCCAGTTCTCCTAACAATGCTGAGAGGCTGGTGTTAAACTGTCCTCACATTAGAGATGAGGCAAGAACTATGAGTTGGTGAAGAAGTGGTGTGTAGGACCCCTCCCTCCTACTTTTCTGCACTGAGTGATTTTAGATGGGCAGGGTATTTTAAGTATCTCTTTTTTTACGATGCATGACTTGGGATAAGGCAGTTCCCACTGGTAGGATACAGCTCCATCCCAGGGAACTGTTACCTTCCAACACTGGCCTCATAAGTCACACGTTTGGTTCATGCGGTAGGTTAAATAAAAAATGGAGTTGAACAAACTAGTCGTGCAGACTATTTTATAACTCTAAGTAGCTGCATCTAACATCTCAGCCATCTGCTCCATCCAAAGGAACATAAAAAGTTTGGGAAAATAAAATTTTTTCACTCAATATTAAGGCTTGCTTCGTAGAAAAGTAGACCCTCCAAAATGTCTCCATGTTTGGTATCCTTTGCTTTGGTTAGAGTTAATTTCAAATAAATACACTCTTGGAGAATGTTTTGAAATTCATGGAGTTATACATTTTGATTGGAGTTATGCCTTTTGTGTCATAAACTAAGACATGGGACAAGAAAAAAACTTCTGGGATGTTCTAAATTACATGACAATGGCCAGAGAGTGAGAGAGACAGGATAGTTAGCTTGTTAATAGCTGTGGACCAGCTCTGACAAAAGACGGCTCACATTCCTGTAAATCTGTTGGAATTTAGGATTAACTTCCAGGAGGCTATTTCCTTGATTCCAAAAGAGAGAATAGCCAGGCGCAGTCGAAGCCCAAAAGCCTTCCCTATCCTGACCCCAGGAGCCTCTCCTTATTTGCACATGAATTTTCCAACCTGCTGCCCACAGATAGTTCACTGGCGAAGGCGCTTCTTTTGACTGACTCTGCACGGATCCCAGAATTGGCCCCACTTCACCTTCTCGTACCCCCTTTGTCTCGAGCTAATGTAAATAAATTCTTCCAGAACGGTTTACATCTCTCTCTCCCCCAACCCCTACTTGAAGTATAAAAACAAAGCTCTACAGCTTGGGACGATGGACCCTCTGCTCACCTAGCCCTGCTGCTGGTGGTTCAGACATCATGTCCCAGTATCTAGTCTTTTCACCCCTAATAAACCCTTTCCTAAAAACACAGCTTTCAGCTGTGGAAGTTAATTTTCATTTAACACATGAAAAAGAAGAGAGCCTGATGATAAGGAATAAATTCTTTGCATGCTTGAAGCCAGCCCAGATTGATGGGGGGTGGGGGGGCTCTTCTTTTGTTCACAAAAAGGCCTTTAACCGTTCTTTGCTCAACAAAGAATCCAAACTCAGATTTTTTCACTGCAAAGCAGCTTTATCCTGCAAACACCAAGCAACCCTGAGTTTGGTTGTAAGACAGCTCACAGAAGTCTCTTTCAGTCTTATCACTATTGCACGTTCAGATCCTTTTCCCCAGTAACAAAAAGCGGCGTGTTTATTTACAAAGGCCCCCTTCCCAGGTTCTGGACTGGATTCCCCCCCCCCCCATATCTCTTTCCATTTGTGTCTAAAGTGAATGAATATAAAACAGTAGCACAAACTTGTTCCAATGTAGCATGCCCTGGACCCTTTCTGCTTTGCAAGGTAACAATCCCAGCTGTTTGTTTTAGAAATGGTAATGTTGTATCATTGTAACAAATTATACTTAAAAATCATTCAGTGTGAAATTGCAGATTAATCCCATAGGGATGGGGTATTAACAATCCCCCAGCCCTTTGGAGCATACAGATGGTGAATCTGGGACTCACAATAGGAACAATCGCTGATTACATGCCTGGGTGTAACGGACAAAAAGACCTCCCCAACTTCGGCTGCAGAATACAGTGGAGGTCCTAGCGCCTGACTGGTTTGGGATACTCCGGGCCCCTAAGAATGCCTCTATTTGATCACCTAGCCTGTGTGACATTCTGCAGTGTCTTCTGTGTGCTTTGAAATCTACCAAGGGTACGGTATACGCAGAAGTGCTCTCTGAGTGTACTTAGCTTTAAACCTTCCAAATTCCATGAGAACTTATTCCAAGAGCAACTTGCTCAGGGCGGGCAGTGGGGATAGGGCAGGTGTGCCCAACAGAGAGAGCTCGTTATCAAAACCCGTGTTGGCTGTTCACTAATCATCAGGAAGAAAGGCAGCATTTGCTGTCTGTACTGGGGGCTGTAGAGGGCTCTATATTTCAGAAATTAATCTGCACCTGAAATGAAAACTACAGTGCCCCCGATTTTGAAACTGTCATTTCACGGAGCCGCAGACTGAAAACCCCATGACAGCTTGACAGGGACAATGAAAATGGCACATCTGTACACATGATTCTTGAATACAGGCCATGTTACAGCAAGTGACCAGCCAGTGTGCGCTTGGGACGCTGAACTAAGCGAGTAACCATTTATATTTTTAAATAATTAATTGTTCCCTGAAATTTTAAATCAAAGAATAGCTATTTCAATGGTAATTTAGATTCATATGCTACTTCTCTATACACCCAAAGAAGTTCTCCCTCCTGAATCACTGGTTTGATTTCAGATGCCAAGGAAAGAAATAACTTTCCAATTAGGAGAAGAAGTTGTCTCAAAAGAGAACCAAAAAGCTGAGATGCTTAAAAGAATTTAACAAAATTCTCTTGGCTTTTTAGGGCTTGTTTCTCAAATGCAAAACAAAACCTTCATCTAAATGAACTGTTTAGCCTAAATATTCTTTTTCCAAACACTGGTTTGTTAGAGAGCTCATAAAAATACAAGTATCTGTGTCTGACTGTAGAAACTGTTTTGCTTTTAGGCAGATGCACCTCACACTGGTTTTGCTTTCCCTAAACGCAGGAATATATGACAGCAAAGGGCCAGCTGAGTAATAACGACCACATCCTCTTCAATGGACCAATTAATTACCCTCCCAAAGGTTTTTACAATCCTGTCTTGAGGGGACGCTTGTAAATCTCTCAAGATTATTCCAGGGGTGGTTTGTGACTGGTCCTTATTTCCGCCTTATCTCCATTAAATGGTTATAGTTTCTGTTTTGAAAGACGAAAAAGTTCTGAAGATCTGTTGTACCCCAGTGTGAACACACTTCACACTCCCGAACTGGACACTTAAAATTTATCATCTTAACCATTTTTATGTTACGGGTTTTTGTTCCCCAGAATTAAAAAAAATTTTTTTAAATATATTGGGGTAACATTGGTTAGTAAAATTATATAGGTTTCAAGTGTGCATTTCTATAATACATCATCTATATAGTGCATTGTGTGTTCACCACCCAGAGTCAGTTCTCCTTCCATCACCATATATTTGATCTAAATTTTTTTTTTAATCAAGGAAATGAACATAACAATTGTACAAATCAGGAAAACCTTTGCTTACCGTGAAAAAAGCCTATGGCAGTGTTCGCAGCCTCAGGGCTGCTGACATTTGGGCTTGACGATGCTTTGTTGTGGGGGAGCCCGTCCTATTTATTATAGGCTCTTCAGCAGTGTCCCTGGCCTCCACCCACTAGATGCCAGTAGCACCCCAACCCCCATCACAACCAAAAACCAAAACAGAAAAACCAGACAATGATAAATGTCCCCTGGGCTTTAGGGCAAAGTTGCCCCTGGCTCAGAACCATTGGACTATTATTATAAGACCAGGGAGGAAAGAAAACAGATTTTTAAAAATGTAACTAAATTGTCTAGGTCTTCACTGTCCTTTGTGATAGTCAATAGTGGTAGGGGGCTATTTAAAGTCCATTTTAAGACTCAGGTCCTGGTTCATCACCCACATTTCAAGTGCTTGACGGCTGCAATGTGGGCGACCATATTGGACAATGCAGACACAGGCCATCGTCACTGAGAGTTCTCTTGGTCGCAGCGGTTTATGTGGTCCGTTTATTCACTGTATTCCTTCTCATCTCACGTATTTGGTGTGTGTACTGATCCCATAAGTCTTTTCAGGCTATAAATGTGCGTGAAGTTGATGGCGAATCGGCCACACCCGCTTGGTAATTGTTAACCGAGCTGCTCCCCATTACCTGCTCACAGCTGCCTTAGTCAGAAGAAAACCGAGAACAAAAGCAAAATAATTGGTGCATTCAGCTTAGCCCTCTGGCAATGGTCGTAGCAAACATCACAGTCTTAGAGCAACTTTATTGGCTTTCTGAAAAAGTAACAACCCCCCACCAGCTGTAGAACACTCTTGATGAGTAATACCTCCTGATTCTGGACGTAGTGGTGTCTTCCCTACCCAGCTGGATTGAGCAGGTGGAAGCCAAAGTCTGTTGGTCCCACGGTGGAAGATAGAAGGAATGTGAACATAGTTGGTCATTGCTGATGACGTGCCGTAAGCACGTTGAGTTGCTTCCTGGTTTGCCTTTGGTCTGTCTACTCTCCTCTTAGTGAGATGAATGAAAACTAGCTATTCGTACTCAACACACTTTTAGGCCTCAGAATCCGGAAATGAAGACTTTTTCCTTTTCCAAGATATTCAAGTCACCAAAGAAGACATGGTAGCACTAGGCAGAGTCTTCGGTGAGATCTGACACTCACGAGGTCCTTGGGTGCTTTGGGTACAAGGAGGGGGGGGCCTGTTAGTGGATTGTTTTTTTGTCCAAAATCTATCTCTTGGTTGGGGGACTGTGTGAAGTCATGCTTTTATGCTCTCATTCCTGGTTGGTGTTTTAAAAACTCAGTTGTTAAATCACCAATGTTTTATTTATCCATTAGATGTTTTATGGTCTAGAAAATAGAACAGCAAGAAAGGATTTGACTCCTGGTGGAAGATGGGACCGGAGGGGTGGGTATACACCTTTGGCTGGTAAAATGGTGAGGACAAACTAGGGTTTAAAAAATGGTTTTTAAGTACACAACATCACAATATTAACAAAAGCCAAGAAGTGACTAGAAATGAGCCAACCTGGAGGCCATCATGCTAAATGGACTAAGCCAGTCACAGAAGGACAAGCACTGCATGATTCTATATGAGGCCAGTGCAACAAACTCATAGAAATAGAGAGTAGAATGGTGGTTGCCAGGGGCTGGGTGGGAGGGAGGAGGGAATGGGGATTGTTATTCAACACGTGTGAAGTTTGCTATGCAGATAAGTCAAGTCTAGAGGTCGGTACTGTATTGCGCCTATAGTTGACAATACTGTATTATGCACTTAAATCTAACAGAGCGCTGATGTTAAATGTTCTTAACGGCAATGTAAATAAATAAATGTTATATGTCACTGAAAAAAAAAAAAAAACAACTAGCCAAACGAATTCAAAAGCCTGTTTTTCCCTCCCCAGCGTTTCTGAGGTATAATTGACAAATACAACTGTAGGATGTTTAAAGTGTACAATGTGATGATTTGATATATATTATGAAAGGATCCCCCCATCAAATTAATTACCACATCCATCACCTCCCATGTTTACCTTTCCGTGTATGTGTGAGAATATGGAAGATCTACTCTCAGCAAACTTAAATTATACAATACAGTTTTATTAACTAGAGTCACTGTGTTACACGTTCGAGTCCCAGAACTTACTCGTTTTATAACGGAAAGTTTGTACCCTTTTCCCAATCTCTCCCAATTACCTCCATCCTGCCTTCCCTGGCAACTTCTTTTCTACTGTTCCTGTGAGTTTTTGTTGGTTTTTTAAGATGCCACATGCAAGTGATATCAGGCAGTGTTTGTCTTTGTCTATTCACTAAGCAGAATGTCCTCCGGGTTCATCCATGGTGCCAAAAATGGAAGGATTTCCTTCTTTTCTAAGGCTGAATAGCACTCCATAGTGTGTGTATACCACATTTTCTTGATCCTTGCCTCCACTGATAGACATTTCGGTTGTTTCTGAACCTGGGCTATTGTGAACAGTGATGCAATGAACACAATGATTTCATTTCTGTAGGATATACACCCATGAGGGTAATTGCTGGTACCGGTAGTTCTCTTTTTAATTTTTTGTGGAACCTCCATACTGATTTCCGTAGTGGTTGTACCATTTGCAATCCCACCAACAGTGCACCAGGGTTCCCCTTTCTCCCCAACCTCATCAGCATTTATCTAACAGTCTTTTCTAACAGTAGACATCCCTACAGGTGTGAGGTGACGGCTCACTGTAGTTTTGACTTGCATTCCTTGGTGACTAGTGATGTCGAACATCTTTTCATCCATCTGTTGGTCGTTTGTATGTCTTCCTTGGAAAAATGTTTATTCAGGTCCTTTGCCCATTTAAAAATATTTTTTTTTATTTATTTTTGTGATTGAGTTGTAGGAATTCCTTGTGTATTTTGGATATTAACCCCTTATCAAATATATAGTCTGCAAATATTTTCTCCCATTGTGTAGGTTGCCTTTTCATTTTATTGATGGTATCCTTTGCTGTGCAGAAACTTTTTAGTTCAATGTGGTCCAACTTGTTTATTTTTGCACTTGTTACCTTTGCTTTTGGTGTCAAATCCAAAAAAATCATTGGTAAGACCATTGCTTTTGGTGTCAAATCCAAAAAAATCATTGGTAAGACCAATGTCAAAGAGCTTATCTGCTGTGTTTTCTTGTAGGAGTTTTATGGTTTCACATCTTGTGTTCAAGTTTCTAATCCATGTTTTTTTTAATTGGGGAACAGTGTGTTTCTCCAGGGCCCATCAGCTCCAAGTCAAGTTGTTGTGCTTCAATCTAGTTGTGGAGGGCGCAGCTCACAGACCCATTGTGGGAATCGAACTGGCAACCGTGTTGTTAAGAGCTCACACTCTAACCAACTGAGCCATCCGGCCACCCCCTCTAATCCGTTTTGAGTTGATTTTTGTTTATGGTGTAAGCAAGTGGTCCAGTTTCTTTTTTTTTTTTGCATATGGCTGTCCAGTTTTTCCAGCACCATTTATTGAAGAGACTGTCCTTTCCTGTTGTATAGTCTTGTCTCCTTTGTCATATATTAATTGGCTCCTTTGTTGTAAGTTAATATATGCAGGATGTTATTTCTGGGCTCTTGATTCTGTTTCATTGCTCTGTGTGTATATTTTCATGCCAATATCATACTGTTTTAATTACTATCGCTTGGTAATGTACTGTGGAATCAGGAAATGTGATGCCTCTAGCTTTATTCTTTCTCAATATTGCTCTGCCCATTCGGGATCTTTTGTGGCTCAAACCACCTGAAAGCTCACTCACTCTCATGTCTGGCCCCTGGCTGGAGGACTGGAGGATGAGGGCAGCTGCCCGGAATACCTGCCTGCAGCCTCTCCATGTAGCCTGGGCTTCTGCACAGCATGGCAGCCTCTACGCAGCTGACCTAGCCCCACAAACCATAAAGTGTCCTTTCTGCCACATTCTGCTGGTTACAAGTAAGTCACAAGCCCACCGAGATTCAAGGGAGGGAATTAGGCTTTACCTTTTGATAGGGGAATGGAAAGATCTAGAAGAACAAATGGAATGGGAGATAACTGTTCTGGCCACCTTTGGAAAATCCAATCTGCCAAACTCATTTTTAAAACTTTTTTTTTCTCTTTACGGTATTTTTGACGAAAGATAACACTGTTTCAATACATCTCGTATGATATTAAAGTTGTTGTTTTCTTAGAGTTTAAAATCTTGCTCAGGGAACCAAAGGTGACCATGGTTAACATGGAATTCTTTCCAAATTTATCAGCCTACCTGAGGCAGCCTCAGTTCTCCTTACTTTAAGGCCTGCACAAGACAATTGTATCCTTTATAACTATTCTTCCTTATCGGGTAAAGCCCATGTCTGGAAAGCATTTTTGTGCTGAGGTCCTATCAGCTTGCAGAGGCCCTTGCCTGAAGAGGCTAATCAGACTCCTTAGGCACAACCTGCCCATGTGTCTGTACCTGTCCAGGTGAGCGGTTCCATCATTCTGGTTGCCCAGGGTCCCAGCACTTTGTATGTTTCTGCGTTACTGCCTGCTGTCTCCCTGTCCCCCTACTTCAATCCCCTCACACTGTCTTAGTCTCTCTTCTCCTAGTCCCAGGCTAAGGAATCTAATTGACAGTAGAATGTTAATTTCATTTCTTAGTTGTGACAAATGTACCAGGTTCTATAAGATGCTGATGTCAGGGGAACTTGGGTGAAGGGTATATGAGAACTCTGTACTATCTTTGCCACTTTTTTATAGGTCGACAATTATTCCAAATAAAAGCTGTGTGTGCGTGTGTGTACATGCACACACACACACATACATGAAATCAACTACGCCTTTTTCAGTATTTTTTAAATAATCATTTAAATGTTATAGTCATTCTTAAAATGTTTTTAATATTATGTTAATAGACACACTGGTTGGCTATTACTGTGTATCTGAATGTGGCAGAATCTAAGAGGCTGGTGGGTGACTGTCGTGCAGGGGTATTCCTACTTCCTTATTTAATAACTGAATTCGTAAGGGCTTCTTAAGCCTGAGTGACCCAGGCTTTGTTGCCTGGCCTATCCTGATGACCCTACGAAGACCCCTGTCCCAATTCGTCTATCAGAGAAAAATGAATCTATTTCAGGAACTATCAGTCCTCATTATCTCTAATTGGGTCTGGCAGCTGGAGACAAGCCTCATTATTTTTAATTGGGGCCCATCATTCTAGAACAAAACGCCACCCAGTTTCATGCAGATCATGCCTGGGTATTTGCTTGCAAGTTCAAAGTGAAATTGCATTGTAGGATTTCCAGGAAATCACACTATATTCTACCCTTTTGTTTCACCTAGCTTTATTGTTGTAGTCTTGGGTTGTTACACCACAAATAATCATTGAATTGGGACGGTCCATGTAGATGTCAGAGGGTGTTTTTAGCATGTAAGTAGTAGTAGTGTAAGTTTTTCTTTCAAAATTAATAAATAACACTGGACATAATTTTGACCGATTGCTCACTTAAGTATCATTTAAATGCGAATTTGGTCATGGCGTTATGCCATGGATAAAATTTCCTTGTTGAAAGAGACTCATTTTTGCTCATTCTAATGTACTCTAAAATATATAATCCTTTACATCTCATTTGCTTTTGTGTTTCTTTATTATCATCCTGACGTTTCCAAATCATCAGTGAGTTATTTCCTGCATTCCTGAAGCAGGAAACCCACAAGAGTGTGTCTGTTATGGATTATTAGAGTTTTCTGCTGTCCCAGATTTCATAATATTTCACCAATCTGAGATGGAAAATAATTCCTTCTTTACAAGCTTGAATGCCTTCCAAGGCTTTCCGAGAACTTGTTTCTGCTAGAGGTAGGAGTTCTGAGATCCAGCATGGCTCATGTGTATAGGGAGAATATGCCCACGTGGGGTGGGGTCTCCCATATGTCTTGCCAAACATTTAGACCCACAGCCTGGGCCCTCCTTATATCCAAGAGCTTGTGTGCAAAGCAGACCACCTTGGAAGGAGAATTCTAGAAGTGGCTGTTACTTGCTTTGCTTCTGGAGGAATACTTTTTAGAACTTTTAGAAAAGAGAGAAAGGGCTGGGACAGGTCTTCCATGGAATGTGAAAGGATCTATATGTCAGTTGTCAATTCCTTAAGTTCCCATGCAATGATTTCTCCCTCCTGCACTCAATGTTTTTTGTCTTTTTAAAAAAATTTTATTGTTTATTGGGTTAATAAGATTATATGTTTCATGTGTACAATTCTATACTACATCATCTCTATATTGCATTGTGTGCTTACTACCCAAAGTCAAGTCTCCTTCCTTCACAATATATTTGAGCCCCTTTACTCTCTTCATCTTCCCCTCTTCCCCACTTTCCCTCTGGTAACCACCATTCTGTTTCTGTGTCTGAGTGTTTGTTTGGTTTGTTCGTTTGTCTCTTTCAGTTTTACATCCCACATGTAAGTGAAATCATACGGTTCTTGTCTTTTTCCATCTGTCTTACTTCACTTAGCACCATCTCAGAATTCATCCAGGTTGTCGCAAATGGCACTATTTCATCTTATGGCCGAGTACTATTCCATTGTATATATATCACCTCTTCTTTATCCAGTCATCTATCGAAGGACACTGGGGTTGTTTCCATGTATTAGCCACCGTGAATAATGCTGCAATGCACATAGGGGTACATATATTTTTACGAATAAATATTTTCAGATTTTTTGGGTTGCCCTCAGCTTTACAACGTGGCGCCTGTGTTAAAGCTGGGGATGAGTTGCTTTTGTTTCACTTGCTCTTAATGCTTCCTATTTAGTCTTATTCTGTGGCAGCTACAGAGCTTAACCTGATTGGGATTTTTTTGCCACCAGCACATGTTTGAGATTCCTTACAAGATCTCTTTTTGTTTCTAATTGATATGTCAGAATTGATGCTATGTCTTTCGATGACAAATGTGCCATATAAAGTACAGGGATTTGTCACAGATCTTACCAAGTTATTCCTGAGCATCTGTAGACTTATTTCTCACTTTTTAATAAATGAGAGCGATGTGTCTGTGGCACCATATTTTTCCATGGATACTCAATAAATATTTACTGATGAAAAGGAAAGTCATGTCAGATTGGCAGTCCTTAGCTTCCAGAGCACAGGCTCTGTTTTCTCTTGATGTGTGTAGAACATACGAGGTCGGACAATTAAGTTTGCAAACTTGTTTCAGTGATGTTGCTAAGTTTTTTTGATATCAGAGGGATTATTTATTATGAATTTGTACCAACTGGACAAACAGTTAATCAAGTTTACTATTTGGAAGTGCTGAAAAGGTTGCATGAAAAAGTTAGACGACCTGAACTTTTCACCAACAATTTATGTCTCTTGCATCACGACGATGCACCAGCTCATATGGCACTGTCTGTGAGGGAGTTTTTAGCCAGTAAACAAATAACTGTATTAGGACACCCTCTCTACTCACCTAATCTGTCCCCTCAGTGAGTTCTTTCTTTACCCGAAGATAAAGGAAATATTGAAAGGAAGACATTTTGATGACATTCAGGACATGAAGGGTAATCCGATGACAGCTCTGATGGCCATTCCAGAAAAAGAGTTCCAAAATTGACTTGAAGGGTGGACTAGGCGCTGGCATCAGTGCATAGCTTCCCAGGAGGAGTACTTTGAAGGTGACTGTAGTGATATTCAGCGATGAGGTATGTAGCACTTTTTCTAGGATGAGTTTGTGAACTTAATTGTCTGACGTCGTATTTACGGTTCCAAAAATAAGCTCGATGTGCCCCTTGTGAAGGAGGAAGTTTGCCTGGCTTTGACCTCATGAACTCTTCTACCAATTGGTTCGTGGAAGGCGAGAGAGAAAGAGATTAATGGGAGGAAATAGTGTTTTTGTCATAGTGTGTATGTTTTTAGAAGGCTTTCAAAATCTTGTATATTTTTCTGTGAAAGTGTGGTTTGTTCACAACACCTCACTGCTTCATGTATAAATTTTCAGGGAGAAAAAAGTGCTTCCTATTAATAAATTAACACTTCTAGCTGGAGCCATTGTTGTCACTTCAAAGACTAGAGTGCTTAAGAGTAGCAGAGGCATGGATGAGCAAAACCCCAATCTAGACACCACTGAGGAAGAGACTTCTAATCGAATTTAACAACGTACAAATCAAAAGCAAATTTTGAAAAATCCTAAATGATGTCAAAGGGCAAGAAAGAGACCATTATTGGAAATACGTGTCAAAAGGCCAATTTCCTACAGTTATAAAGAGCTCCTGCACATCAATTAGAAAAAGATCCACAGTCCAAGAAAGGGGATTGGGGGAAGAGAGATAAGGACTAAAGAGAAAGAAATTGAAATGGCTTTTAAGCATAAGGAAAGAAGCTCACCGTGTTTTACAATGAAGGAAATGTTGCCTTTTTTATCCTGCAGTGGAGACCTGGTACAGAATGATAGCCAACAAGCCACGTTGTGATGAAAACAACAAGCATTCTCGGGCTCTGCTGGAAATGGAAATTTATGTATCCTTGGTGAAGGGAAGTGTGGCAGTGTTGAGCAAAATATGAAATGCACGTAAACGTTGATGTAGCAATTCCACTTATAGGAATTCAGTATCCTACAGTTTTCCATATACAGTAGTGCCTCGGTTTTCGAACGTCTCCGTTGATGAACATTTCAGTTTACGAACGCAGTAAACCCAGAGGTAAATGCTTCGGTTTTTGAACACGACTCGAAAAAAAGTCGAACATGTCACGTGGCTTCTGCTGAGTGCAAGATCCTGAGGCCTAGCTGTTGGCTGTTTTCCAACGTTTCAGAACTCGAAAGGTCTTACGGAACGAATTACGTTCGAAAACTGAGGTACCACTGTATGTACCTCAAAGTCAGATGGAGGGCATTATTTATGGTTTCAAACCCTCCAAACAATCTAAACACTAACCTCTGGGGTCTGGTCAGTATCTTATGGTGAATCCATAAATGGAAACCTACACAGCCATGACAAAGAACATTAGACCATATAGTTGTGTACCTGGAATATCTGACACCTGCAGAGGTCACTTTTAACACTTCTCTCTTCTACACTACAAAATTATTTTCAGTAACAATCATGAAATGAAACGAAAGCAATAATGGTCAGAAAAGAAATGGAGTTAAATTTGTCTTCCTGAACTTTGTGTATATAAAATCATGCCAGTAAAAAGAAATTCAAAATGAAATATTTCAGTATATCCTAAAATAGGAAAATAAATGGATTCGCACTTATTGATTACATTAACACTTTTTTTGACAGAAGAGGAAAAAAGTTATGCCTACCTATTTGTCATAGTAACGAATAATATTACAGTTTCTGTTTTTAAACCTTCTGCAAATTCATTAATATTGATCTTTTTTGCATATGCGTGTTTGAAAGATGTGAAGCAACAGCTGTACCAATAGTTAAAAAAGTCTTAAACATAAGGGTAAGTTGGGTTAGAGAATCATAAAAATTCCTTTTCACAGTACATTCCAGAAATGGCAAACTTGTCCACATCTTGGTTTCTTCAGATCGATTCTTGTAGCTTTCAAATGTCTCCACAGTCAAAAATTTCTGCTATAACAATTTTATTAGAGAATGTATTATATTCAGTAAAAATTTCTGGAAGTTGTTTTCCTTCTGCAAAAATTAGTGAAAATGACTGAATGCCAGTAACTGTGGAAATAATAAATGAAGATCACCCTAATGAAAACAATCACAGGCTATTTATTGCTTGTTATAACTGGAGAGTCAGCCACCATCACTTGTGTTTGATAGAGACTCAAAGGCAGGCATAAGAGGGGGAAAGCTTCATAGTGGGGGGGAAAAGGGAAAGCCGCAGGTGTGCCCCGACTGGAGACTGTGGGCGTGGTGAACCTGGAGATGGGCTACCGAGAAGGGAGGGAACAAAAACTGGGGAAGCTGGCAGTTATGAATCAAGTCCTGCCCTTTTTGAATCGATCATTACAGGGGTTATTGTTTGACTTTCCTGGATGGTACTAGAGAGAGAGCAGGCTGGCTTCCTGCAAGTCTGACCTCCCAGGTTAGCTTCCGGTGTGGGTTTTTTTTTTTTTTTTTTTTTTACATGTAATGGGTTGGTTTTCTAGGCAGGTTGCGGCAGGTTGTGGGTCAGAGTTCTGTTTTCATACATGGGCTGGCCATTGTCCATTTGTATGGCCAGTCTCTCGTGATATCGATGGTGTTTCATCCTTGGCTTTAGAACAAGCCTTTAGTTGTTGGTGAAAATGAGCGAGGTATTTTAATACTGCTATTTTGATTTCTTCCAGGAAAACCAGTATCTTTTGTCGTTTCTCCTGCCTGTCTTTTTTGAAATTGGTTCGTTTTTCTATGTATATATTCATCTTCTTACATCTTTCTTTGCAGAGTTTGTGGCTTTCTCCACAGCTAAGCCATAGTTAATGGCTTTCATGCCTTTTCTGTGTGAGGATCTTCAGGGTACAATTTTAAAAGTTGGTGTTCAAGGATGATTCTAGCTCTTTACAAACATTTTTATGATTGATGAACCTCACTTAAAACATCTCCTACGAAAAAGATAACTCTGGAAAAAAATTGCATAGAGGTATTATTATTTCTAATCTACTGTTTAAACTCAGGACTATGTAACACTCCAGGGACTGGAGATAGGGAGAGTACTCAGACTGAGCTCAGACAATTCCAAAGGGATATGCTCTTGCTCTCATGGACTGAGTCTGTGTGGGTCAGAGGACTCCAGAAGGAGGAATTCTCTAAATTCTATGCAGGAGTCAATGCTTCTTAAAGGATAACCAATAAAAGGCTAACTTGAAGCTTGCGTATACATTACCAAGACTCAACAGAAATAGTTCAGCTGTACTCATTTAAAACTTAGACCAGCAAAAGATTCTTTGGGGGGAGAAGGAGTTTTCTGACATTGCCTAGAATTGCTAGTGCCTGCTGGTAACACAAAGCAGAATGACTTGTTCGTTCTAAGATTGCTTGTAAATTCTCTGCAGACACTTCAGGCTGCTGTCATTCCCAGCCCTCCACCAGGATGTCGCTGGATGTGTATTCATAGGATGGAATGATCACCGAGAGAGCAAGGAAAAAAAATCAAAAGAAAGGAGTAGAGTGTGTCTATGTTGTATCCTCCCAGTTGTGTGTATTGTAAGTGATATATGTACTTCCATAGACGTGCACCTTTCAGCATGGAATAACTGGAACAACATAGAAGAAAGTGTTAAAATGGTCAACTTTCAAGAGGAAGTCTGGGAAACTAATGGGTGGGGTAGGAAGTGGTTTCCGTCTAGTTGACTCTCTCTAGTGAGAACTTCTGTTCATTGAGGACCTACTAGGTGCAAAGCATTGTGTTAGTTGTATTACATGAGCTGTTTCTTTAGTTTTTACCTAATGTCCTTTTTCTGTTCTATGGTCACATGCAGGTTGCAACATTACATTAGGTCATTACGTCTCCTTGCGGTCCTCTCAGCTGTGGCAGTTTCTCAGACTTTCCTTGACAATGACCTTAACAATTTTGAGGAGTACTAGGCAGGTATTTTGTAGGGTGCCCCACCATTGAAACTTGTCTGATGTGTCTCATGATTAGATTGGGGTTATGGTTTATCGGAAAGAAGACCACAGAGGTAGAGTGTCATTTTCATCACATCACATTAAGAGTACATAACTCTGAGTACAATTTATGTTTGTTGCTATTAACCTTGACTTGACCTATTTTAAAACTTAAAAATACATACGATAACAAAAAAACTTACAGCTAATGAGTTCAGTAAGTTTTTAGGATATAAGATCGATATTAAAAAATCAATTATATTTCTGTATATTAGCAATGGACAACCCAAAAATGAAATTAAGACTGTGAGTCCATGTACAAAAGCATCAAAAAGAATAAAATACTTAGGAATAAATTTAACAAAAGAAATGTAAGACTTGTACACTGAAAACCATCACATATTATTGAAAGAAATTGAAGACCTAAATAAATGGAAAGACATCCTGTGTTCATGGATTGAAAGATTTCATGTTAAGATGGCAGTAATTCCCAAATTGAGCTATAGATTCAATACAATCCCTATCAAAATCCCATATGGCTTTTTGCAGAAATTTACAGGCTGATCCTAAGATTCATATAAAAATGCATGGAACTCAGAATAACCAAAACAATCTTGAAAAAGAAGCATGAAGTTGGACTACTCGCATTTCCTGATTTCAAAATTTACTACAAAGCTACAATAATCAAGACTGTTTGGAACTGGTATGAGGATGGACATATAGATCAAGGGAATAGAATTTAAAGTCCAGAAATAAACTCAGGTTTATGGTCAATTGATTTTTGACAAGGGTGCCAAGACAGTTCAATGTAGAAGAAAGAATAACGTTTCAACAAATGGTGCTGGCACAACTGGGTAGCCACATGCGAAATGATGAATTTAGGCCATTCCTTCATATTATATACAAAGATTAACTCAGAACGGATCAACTCTAAAACTCTTAGGAAAAAACACAGGTGTAACTCTCTGATTTCAGATTAGGCAATAGTTTCTTAGGTATGACACCTAAAAAAAAAGCAACTAAGAAAAAAATAGATAAATTGGGCTTCATTGAAAACTTTTGTGCTTAAAAAACACCATAAAGAAAATGAAAACACCTACAGAGTAGGAGAAAATATCTGCACATTATATATCTGTTGAGGGTCTAATATCTAGAAAAAGTAAATAACTTTTACAGTTCAAAAATGAAACAAATAGCCCAATTTAAAAATGGTCAAAATATCTCAATAGATAATTCTCTAAAGAACATACACAAATGACCAATAAGCACATGAGAAAATGCTCATCATTAGTCAGTAGGGAAATGCATGTCAAAACCACCATGAGATACCACTTCCCACCTACTAGGATTCCTGTATTCAATAAGAAGAACATTAAAACAGGTGTTGGTGAGGATGTGGAGAAACCAGAAACCTCATACGTTGCTGTGGAAATGAAAAGGGGTGCAGCCATTTTGGAAAACAGTTGGGCGATTTCTCCAAAAGTTAAATATAGACTTACCACAGAATGCAGCAATTTTAATCCTAAGTATATACCCAAGAGAAATGAAAATATGTACGGAAGAACGAGTACACGAATGTTCATAGCAGCATGCTTCACCATAGCCCAAAAGTGGAAACAACCCAGATGTCCACTGGCAGTGCTTTCCTTTTAGCGTGTGGACTGTGAAGGTTTTGAGAACCATCTAGTGAAAGATGGGCACTGAGGTGACAAGATCTCCTCTGAGTGAAGAAAACCAAATCTGTATTTGGAACTGTATCACTGAGCGAAGAAAACCAAATTGCAGGACTTTATATACTGCATAAAACACTTGTATAAATGCACACAATGTATAGTGCGTGTTTGTTATATAGATACACATGTGTAGAAAAAGGTCTAGGAAATGAAGCAAGATAATAATGGCACACCCTTCGGGGTCCCCTTAGGGGAGGCACTGCAGAGGGGCAGGCTCAAAGAGGCTTACCCATAATAACAAAGAGCTAGCACGCAACGGGTGCCACTGGTGCCAGGCAGCCTTGCAAGTACTTGATGTGTATTAAATCCTTATAACAGCCTGGAGAGGTAGTTCCAGATTCTCCCAAATTTTACAGATCAGGAACCTGAGGCTCAAGAGTTCAGCCACTCGTCCACAGTCCTACATCCAACAGGGAGCTCAGCGGGGGTACAAACCCAGCCACTGGGCTCTTAGCCATGACCTTATTGAAGAAGCAGGCGCAGGTTTTGGGGGCTTGTAGCTTATGCAGTGAAGAGATGGTGGGTAAAGGGGAGGTCTTTTAAAGAGAAATACAGCTTAACAAATACAAAATTCGTTCTAGGCCTGGAAGGGGCCAACGTGGAGCCACCTGCAATTACCCTGCCTCCAATAGACTTAATGTGGTCATTTTTAAATGAGCAGGCACACACATGTGTTATTTTTGCATCTAAAACTTAACAATAATAAAGTGAAAAGAAAGGAAACCTGAGAAAGGCCAGAGTCTCTATACTGGGAAACTTGAAGTTGCCGATTGACTTGCTTTCCTGAAGTCTGAGGATGTAAAGTTTTCCAAATGGAGCCAAGAGATGATTCCAAGAGGATTTCCGCTGAGCTGGATCTATCTAGGCTGAGTGGTCAGGAGAATTTTTACTTTTTGTGTGTGGAGCTCACGAAGGGGCCTGACTTGAATAGATGAGGTGACTGGTCAGGAATGTAAGTGACTAATCAAAGATCAGCAATGGCTGTAATGTAATCTGGAGGGAGGTCCGGTTTCCAGTTCTTATCGCTCCCAAGCAGCGCCGTGTGCCCATAGGTGGGTGGCCTTAGGATGCAGTCACTGCCTCCCAGGATAAATTTTTAATGCAGCTCCGCCCAGCGAGCTAGAATCACCTCATACCTTGCTGCTGTGTCATGCGTGGCAGGATCATAAGCCAGTGGGAAACAAGTTTTGAATAGTTGCAGTGAAATAATTATCAGGAACGTGTTCTCCCTCCGTGCACGATGGGATCCAAGGTACTGTGACTCTAAGGTGGCCTCACGCGGGCCCCCCGTTTTTTGACCTGGAGCTGTCTAAACGACCATAAGAGCTGAGCCTCCAGTAGGCACGCAGAGAGAACTGGGCTCGTGGAAAAGATTCTGAATTTGTTTTTGGTGAAAATTTCATTTAAGGCCATCTGTCCCCTTTTGTTGGTTGGGGACAGTGTGATCTTTTAGAACCAAAGTGTAGGATGTTACCAGTTCATTTCAAATTGGTCGAGAACAATGCTGTCAATCAAACTTTCTAGGATTATGGAAATGGACTGCATTCTCAGTGTCCCATGCAGTAGCCGCAGGGCACGTGGGACTATTGAGTGCTTGACATGTGGCCGAGACTGGGGAGATGAATTTTAAATTTTATTTAATTTTAGTTAAGTAGCCACATGTGGCCACAGTCTACTGTGTTGGGCAGCGCAGGTAGAACCTTAAATAATAGATGGTGACCTAATGGTGGAGAAAATCGTAGGTAACTTTTGCCCTTGCGTGTAAGACTATTTGTAAATTTTCTTTTGTTTATCCCAGATACAATGTGTTGACTTTTAGATGTGGTAACTCCAAGCTGGCCCAGGTAAAGACCACCTTAAGAAGCTGAAACTGAGCTATTTTCATTGGCATGTTGACAATGAAAAAAGTTCTCTGGGTCAATGGAAGACCAAATTTGAGTGTCAAAGCTATTGCCCTTTTCCAGGAATTAAAGGTATCAAGATTTAGAAGGATAATTTTTTCCTGGTATATGTTGTCTAGTTAGAAAACCTTATTGAAGAAGTGTTTCTCTTTCTAGACAGCTAAGAAGTTACAGAAGCATTTGTGTATGTAGTTAGAATAATTTAGTAGCCAGCCACAGAAACCTCATGCACAGTGAAGAAACTCTAGCTACAGCTTGTCATCGATCCATTCAGTCAATTATCCATTTCTATAGCACCTTGGCAACTGGTAACTCAAAATGGCACTGTCCTCAACCGAAAATGTATTTGAACACCCAGAGGTTCTGGTTTTCCTTGCCATTCCTGCATTCCATCTCAAAATAGTGACTCTTGGAAGCGTGATTCACTGGGAGAAATAATTTGGTTGACGGGTGGAGAGGAGTCGTGACTGTGAAACTGGTCTTGCAGAGAAAATGCAACAATAGGTCAGCTTGGCCTCAAGCAAGGTTTTGTGGCATTTTCTATCGTCATGGCTATAAGAAATTCATGTAGACGTCTACATGCAGATTTATCTGTATGTAGTTGTATATTTTTTAAATAAATGAAGGAAGCTATTCTTCTTTAACTTGGGAATTAACTCCCAGATTCCCTTGGTAAAACATTATTTGAATGGAATATAACTCTGGAATGAAAAAAAAAAGAACAAACTATGGATACCTCCAGCAACTTAGATAACTCTGAAGGGCATTCTTAGTGAAAAACGACCTCAAAAGTTTATATGCTGTGTGACTCCATTTATGTATCCTTCTCAAAATAATATGATGACAGAGATAGGGAACAGGCGTTAGAGAGAGGATGGTCGGTATGACTATAAAAGGTAGTACATCCTTAGGGATGATGGAGCAGTTCTGTATCTTGATTGTCATAGTGGTTACCTGAATCCATACATGTGATAAAATTACAGGAACCACGCACACACACACACACGCACACACACATGCATGTAAAAACTAGCGAAATCTGAATAAAGTCTGGATTGTCCTAGTGTCAATATTAGTTACATCACAAGGGGGCAAAGCTGAATGAGGGGTATGTGGGACCTCTGTCTACTATTTTTGCAACTTCCTGTGAGTATAATTATTTTAAAATAAAAAGTTTAAAAAGAAAACCTCTTATTTGGAAACATTAGAGATGGAGCCATTCGGAAATAACCTCAGAGGGAACTGGGTTTGATGAACAAATAAAAAAAAGGAAGAATTAAAGGCACGGGAATAATGACACGGATATGAGCTGAGTACTTCATGCCACTTGTTTGTGAATCATCCACTTGTTGGCATATTCAGTTTGTGGGCAGTTCGTTCAAAATCTCACTTGATGCAAATCGCCTGGGCAGTTGCCTCTTGCCTCCAAATTAGTTGGATGATAGGAACTTGGTCAAAAGTTGGAAAGTTCCCCTCTTAGCTCAGGAGGAAGCAACTCATGATTTATGTCCATGTTTAGTATTTATAGAGGATGACGTTTACCATGTTTCAAATAATAAGTTCTGTGCCATGATTTCGTGACTTTAGTAAACACCAAAGAGTCAAAATGCAAGAGGTAGTTTTTAAAAACACTTTATTTTGAAATAATTATAGAGTCACAAAGTTGCAAAAACAGTACAGAGAGGTCCCACGGTACCTTCAATAGTTCCATCTTACATCGCGCAAGTACAATATGTAAAACCAGGACAAATCACGTAGGTGTGATGTGCGTGTGTAGTTCATGCCGTTTTAACAGATCTGTAGGTTTATGGAACAACAACAACAATTGAGAGTAATTATGTTGACTCTGAGCGTCTTAAGTGCTAATTAAGTAAGCTCATTAAGGCTTTAATGGGCTCATTCTCATATTCAGTGAGGAGGCGTTTTCACTAGAATTTACGAAGTGGCTCCTGAGTCATATATCGGGTTCAAAGAGTACGTACTTGGGTTAAGTAGTTGACTCTTGAATCTCATTTCCAATACGCTCATGTTTAATTTTGCAACTGATTTTTGGTATGGCTTGTTTTTAAAGCAAAGCTGTGTCTAAACCAGGCTGGTGTGTTTTTGTTTTCCTACCACAAAGACTCACCTGAGCACTTTTCTCGAATCAACCCCCACTATCTTACCTTCTCTTTTGACTAACAAAATAAGCCTTTTCTAGTAAAAGAAAATCTTAAAGAAAAGCAAAATCACACACAGTCTTACAGCCAGGAACTTACGACACTATGTTAAGTGACTTTCTAATTAACCGTTTTTATTGGCATCTGAGTAAAAGCCATTGAAAAGATTAGGCATTGAGTCCACGACTATTGTCTTGTTGACTGTTCCTATCATTGATTTTTTTTTTTAAAGATTGTAAATTCTGTAATGCCTGGCACACACTACGTGCTCAGAAGTTGGTGGATCAGGTGCTGTGTTTACTTGAAAAAAAATAAGCCCCCATAATTATGATGATTTGGATTGTGCTCATGTCCCTATTAGAATCACTCAACTTTCCAACGTGATCATTTGCTTCTTGACAGTACAGATTCTAGGGTCAGCATTTCCAATGGTAGTTTGAGCAGGTTCCATAAAATTATTTCATTTTGTCTCTGCTTGAATCAAGCATCATCTAACGCAGTAGATGCCATCCATGGTGGTTGGAGAATCTAGTTCTAATTACTTTTCTTTTTCTCATTACTGTCAATTAGAAAATGAAACTGTTTTCCCTCCCATATAGTATTCTGGTTATTCAGGATTCTGTCCGATGAGCTTTGCTCTCTTTCTTTGCTTCAGAATTTGTTTTACTAGTGAATGGAACAAGAAGACACTCAATAAGGTTCAGAAAATGAAGGGTTTTTCTTCTTTTCAGGGGTACATCCCTTGTCACAGCAGCCTGGCTCTGCTCATAATTCCTCTTTTGATAGAGTCTTTGAAAGATGTCATTTATTGATGAAAATAATTCTAGTCCTTAGTTTTAATACTTTAATTGGCGTTACTTGGCCAGAAGATTCATAAACAACACCACTGTGATCCATGGAATTTACCAGCAAATTCACTGTTGCCTGAATTTTTATTTCTAACCTTGTAATTCTGCATGTTTCAATTCCAGATGATTTCATACTACGTGGTATGTTAAAGTGGCATTCTTAATTTATGAGGATTAACCATGTTACTTAAAAAAATAATATAAAACCACATATAAAACATTATGCCAGTATTTTTACATACACACATGCACAAGGGAAAGGAGGAATATTCCAAAATGAAAACTGTGGTAATTGTTGAGTGGTAGGATTTTGGATGATTTTTATTCTCTTTATTGCATTTTTTCAGAATGTCTAAAATGAATGTGTAATTTTTTTTTTATAATCAGACCAAAAAAAAAATTTTAAAGAGCTATATTCATGGCGGGCTCTTTTTTTTAAAGATTTTATTGGGGAGGGGGAAACAGGACTTTATTGGGGAGCAGTGTGTACTTCCAGGACTTTTCTTTTCCAAGTCAAGTTGTTGTCCCTTCAATCTTAGTTTTGGAGGGTGCCATTCAGCTTCAAGTTGTTGTCCTTTCAGTCTTAGTTGTGGAGGGCGCAGCTCAGCTCCAGGTCCAGTTGCTGTTGCTGGTTGTAGGGGGCGCTGCCCACCATCCCTTGCGGGAGTCGAGGAATCTAACTGGCAACCTTGTGGTTGAGAGCTCACTGGCCCTTGTGGGAATCGAACTGGCAGCCTTTGGAGTTAGGAGCACGGAGCTCCAACTGCCTGAGCCACTGGGCCGGCCCCATGGGGGCTTTTAATAGTTGTTTATTTAATAAGTATATTTTTCACCCTCATCTCCCTACTTTGTCTCTTCATAAACCCTTCAATATTAATAGCAAAATCCAGAAAAGTCAATTTTAAAAAATTGTATGTATTTCTTTATTTCTTGCATGTTAGTCCTGGAGGGGTGCCTGTGTGGGTTTTCTTTCTCTCTCTCCTCCCTTCCCATAAGAAACCATAGAAATCCCAGCCTGAAATGCCCAGGATACCACTTGCCCCATGTGGAGTAAATGTTTTCAGTAAGTTGACGCAGTCTATGACTAAAGAACTTGTACATTTTGCTTTCTATGAAAAATTGGGGACAGAAAAAGTCTATTTCTTTAGGAAGAGAAATTTTAAAGCCTGGCACTATTGTATCGTTTTGATTTTGGTGTGTACTTAACGTTTCCTGGTATGGATTTGGGATTTAGGCCTTTTTGTCTGAGCTCCTCAGTACAAGAAAAAAAAGAAAGGGAACCTGTCCTGCCTGCAATATCACCAAAGAGAAATAACCTGACTGGCGTTTGAGATGGAGGAAAAGGGGTTGGAAAAGTTCGAATACATTCTAGTATTAGGAAAGAAAAAAGGTTGGAGTTACAGTTTGTACAACCAACAAGCCCTTACCTCCCTGTCGCTGGAGCGGGCAGAGGCCTGACCTCCTGGTCTTTGCTCCTTCCTCCCTCCTGGGTAAGCCCCTTTCTCAGCCTAACAGTGTTTGATGGAGTTTTCTGTCTCCCATTTTCATATTCAACTGCCTCAGGGGAATGCTGGTTTCCTCTTAAAGACCTTGCAGTCTTCTTTTAAAACTAACTTTTAAATTTTCCCAAGATCTCTGGGTCTTAACATCAGTGATACACAGTCAAGGACACGCTAATCATCAAGGGATCTTGTTCAAATGCAGATTCTGTCTCAGCAGTGCCCCCTGAGACTGCGTTTCTGACAAGTTCCCAGGTGATAGAGTTACTGCAGGTCCATGGATCACACTTTGAGAAGTGGAGTCCTAAGCACGGTTCTGGCTAGCCTCATTGGAATGCCTGGGGAGGGGACAGGTACCTGTTAAACATGCAGACTCCTGGGCCCACCCTCGGTGTTTTCCCAGGCTTTACCAGGCCATTCACCTGCATGTTGAAAGTTTGAGAACCATAGTCTCAGGTTTAAGTGATTTCTAAACCTACCAGAAGACACAATGTTTACTTGAGTGTTATTTAAACACCGCTTTCTGGATGGGGAATAGCTAAAAAGCCACGTTGAAAGTTATCTATTGTGTGAGGTCTATTAAATTCATTGCCCCCAAAGGGACATGGACTGAGATGGAGGGGAAAGAGAACAAAAAACATAGGGAAATTCCAAGCTACATTTTTGTACCTGTTGATCCCAATAGATTTTAGTATAATCCATGATCAATCTCCAATTTCTGCTGAGTGTTTCAAGGCTCCCAGTCCATGAAATATCTGATGTTCTAGGGAAAAGATCGCTGAGGATACCAGAAAGCTGCTCCTTCGGGCAAGAAAACGCCTCTTTTACAAGTTCAGCTACAAATTCAGGGAGACAGGAATTCAGGGAAAATCCATGGACTTCAGGAAAGGCTCAAAGTAATTAGAATCGATAGCCTCCATTTAAAATGGCAGTATCGAACCCCCATGTTCATTACAGCATTATTTACAATAGCCAAGACATGGAAGCAACCTGTGTCCATCGATGGATGAATGGATAAAGAAATTGCAATATACATATATATATGTACATGTATATATAAATATAATTTGGCCATAAAAAAGCATATCTTGCCATTTACTACAGAGTGGATGGACTCTGAGGGCATTATGCTAAGTAAATAAGTCAAAGAAAGACAAATACTGATGTATGATCTCACTTATACGGGAACCTAAAAAAAAAAAAAAATAGTAACCAAACTCAGATACAGAGAACAGATTGATTGGTGGTTGGCAGAAGTGGGGGTGGGGTGAGGGTTGGGAAACATTGGGTGAAGGGGGTCAAAAGATATAAAATTCCAGTGATTAAATAAATCCTGTGGATGTAATGTACGGTGACTGTAGTTAATAATATTGTACTGCATATTTGAAAGTTGCTGAGACAGTAGGTCTTAAAAGTTCTCATCACAAGAAAAATTTGAAACTGTAGTGAGGGATGTCAACCACACTTATTGTGGTGATCATTTCACAATACATACAAAAATCAAATCATTGGGTTGTACACATGACACTAATATAATGTTCCATGTTAATTATATGTCCATTTAAAAAAACCTGTGTGAAGGGATAAAAAAACTGCTACAAACTTCCAAAGGCCTTTCTTTTCATTTAAAAAAAAATGTATTTAATTTTTTTATTGTCAGGAAATAGCGAGAGCAGTCTAGATTCTCACATTCGATATTTTTCAGGCCCTACTTATGCTGAAAAATATGGCCATGTAACTGCAAAGTTTTTCTCCACCTGCAACTCCCATGGGGCAATTAAAACTCCATGAACCGCTCTAATTCTTTCTAATCCCTAAGGTAATTTAGAAGCATTATTCTGTCTGCTGATATTCATAATTATACTTATTCAGCCGTGATTAAGAGGCTGCAGTGGGATGATACAACGCCAGCAGTCTTCCTGTCGTTAAATGAAAAGATAGTCCTCCAGTTCAACTGTTGAACTGTCAGTGTTGAGCAAATCAGATATTTTAAAACTCGCAGTATCACAATGTTTGTATTACCCAAGTTTGATCTTTGTGAGTTCCACTGCTACTACCCCTTAAATCCAAATCTCAGACCATGCTTACTTTCTGGACGGACATTTGGTTTATATTTTAGCTGCCCGGGTGTACTGTTATTCAGAAGGGTTTCCTTGAGAGAGCTAGACGTGTCTCTCTGTAGCGCAAACACTTGTTAAGTTCCATAGGAAAAACTGCTACCTGCTGCTTGCACAGTTAATTTTGGGTTTGGGTTTGGCGAGCGGGGAAGCAACAATGGGTCTGGAAAGAAAACGTCCCAACTTGAGTTCTAAATGACTTTATGTTTCAACATTTAACTATGCAGTGTATAAGGAAGATCTTAAGAAGTATCCCAGCTCCATATTTGAGGGAGGTATCATAAACCATTCAATATTTATTTGGAAAGGGTTCAATTTGAAATTTCACTCTGCTTCTCTGGGTGCGTGCAGTTTTTAAACAGCGCTGATTCTGAAGACTGGTTCCTAAAGGAAAGGGGCATGTGTGGTAAATAGGATACAGAAGAGGGATCGGCAAACTTTTTCTGTAAAGGTCCAGATAGTAAATATTTTAGGCTTTGCGGGTCATGTGGCATTTGTTGCAACTACTCACCTCTTAGTGTGAAAGCAGCCACAGACGTATGTAAATAAGCATGGCTGTGTTCCAACAAGTATCAACACTGACATTTGAATATCATATTAACTTTCTCATGTCAATAATAATGTAATATTATAATAGTGTATGGTTATAATATGGTAATATTATAATAACATGAGTATTATAATATATTAATATTAATATAATAACGTTTTTTTTTTTTTTTTTAATCCTTGTGGCAAAAACAGGCAGCTGTCTGGATTTAGCCTGTAGGCCATCGTTTGCTATTCTCTGACCTGGAACCTCAAACCTGTTTTGTTTTTAGAATTTCCTTGACCATTGGCCAAGCTTCTATCATTGGCTTCATGATGAATTTTGCTTTCTCCTTAAGGACCCACTGATCTTACCTAGCACGTTCTCGCTGTTTGACTCTGTGACACATCATGAGGGTCATCAGAAGCAGGTGTAACATGCAAACATCAGGGTTGCTCTTGCAGGAATAATAACAGTGCAGGGGCATATGGGCCATTTTGGAGAATCTGCGCAGGCCAACGCCTGTTCGTGCTCACTGGTTTCTCACCAGTGTGTTCTGGAAGCACCTAGGGGGTGTGTATGCTGTGTGCAATATGCAAAGTAGGAACGACCCTAGAAGTGTTCAGTTAGATCTGTACATATTCCAGTATGATGAGCTAGATCAGTTAATCTGGTGAGACTTTCAAGTTGTTTTCCCCATGGCTTTAGGGAAGGATCCTCGGGTATTAAACTCGTTTACCCTATTGAGAATGTCTTAGAAGATGGCTATACGATAAATATTTTCCAACCTTTCCTACTCATAGGCTTCTAGGTCTTTGGGTCTGAGTTTTTAGTTACATTTTTAAATGTAGGCATTAAAGGACTATACATACAGTCCATCGGGAGTTGGCATGTGGTCCCTTGCTGATGCAGAAAAAGTTGCAAATTGTTGTTATTCAAGATGGTTTTGGTGTCTGTGCCCTGGAGATGGCCTTTTGCTATGTAGGGGCGGGCGGGAGGTGGCTGGAAGCTGTCCGCTAGCTAAGCGAACTGCGGGCTGGATTTCTGGCCTGAACCCAGACGTCTGAGTGCCTCGTAGCTCATAGGGGACCTGACAGGCAATTGTATTATGAAAGCTGACATGCTGAATGGACCGCTTTGGACGATATTCTTTACCTGTCTCTTTGTGTTAAAGTGGGAACAAGCCAAGTAGCAGAGGAGAGAGTCGATGAAGGCGGGAGAGAGATGGCAGGTGGAATAAAATAACCTGGCAGTTTCATGTGTGGAGCTGATGTCGACTGCGTAACAAGAAAGGGTTGCACAGAACAAATCTCTTTTGTTCGCTGTCATCTTTAAATGAGTGTCAAAGTAGGCAGGGGGGCTTTGACCGTTAACCGCACAATTTAGACGGCCTGTTGTGTCCTGTGGGCCCCACCTCCGTGGAGTTTCTCAGATTAGAAAAGAAGGCCCCAGCCCCTTATAAATGGGCCATCTCTTGTTCTTTGTGTCCAGACTACCCAGTGTGAAATCCACAGTGACGTTAAATGTTTTCTAATGAATAATTACTGAAAGGAAATGGAGGACTATATGTGTAATGGATTGTAGCGCATTAAAATGTTTTATTTGGCGCACAAAAATGGTGTCCTTCACAAGCACCAGGATTGTTGCAAAAAGGCCTTTGTGCCAGACCTGTTTCAATGGATTATCTGCAAGCGTTTCCATCCCCAATGGGAATCAAAGGGAGCCTCTGGCCAACAGTTTTTCAAGATGGCAGCCATGAAACACATTTAGTATTTAAAGTTGCGGGGTTTAAAGGAATGTTTGAACTCGGGAGATTTTCTCACTTTCCCCCCTTTTGATTTGGGAGAGTGAAGCAGCTTTCCCCCCACCCCCACCTCTGTTCTGTTCCAGCGGCTGGATGGTCGCCTTTACAAGACTCTTGGAACCCATTTCTTTGAAATAATCAAGAGGTCCCAGGAATGGTGGTTGGCACTTTCTCTTAGCTTAAACTTCATTTTTTAATTTTTTTTTCTGGGTATGTGTGGATTAATATGAGACTGCAGAAAATTTCAAATGTCACCGTGTTGTGAACTTAAGAATTTCCCGGTGGGTTTTTACTAGGGAAACTATTGGGGCTGGAGTGGCTATTCAATCTCACTCTAAGGACTGAGACCCTTGGATTTGTGTGCCAGCTCTAATCGGTTTATGACAAAACTAATGGGAGTTTCTGAACTTCTTGAATCAATGTGGAGATGTCAGTTTCGGAGTTTCAATGCTGTTTTGTTGCCAACTAGATAACTGCCATAGCAAAGGTCTTCTCTCTCTCTCTGGAACTTTATTAAATAACGTTAGGGATCTGGAGACAAGAATAGCTATGGTTTGTTGATCCTTGTAGACTAAACTTTTCTGGAAAGCACAGGTTTCCAAACTCTTAGGTCATCTGCCTTCTGGAGTAGAGGGTAAATGTGTGTGTTGCCTGAAAAAAGTCTCTTTGGTCCTCCTGGAGGGTGTGTGAACTGTCGGTGTTTTTTTCTCCATGGGAATGATCATATTGAAGTATTGCACTAACAACACAAAAAAACAGAGACACATTTCTCATCTGTGAATTAGAGATGTCAAAAGAAGTAGGTCTTGCTTGTAAGACTCTGCCCGAAATTCCTGTTGGTTTTGAAGCTTTATACATTACACGACCACAGGATTCTGTGTTAGAGGAGAAACAGAAACAAAGATCAACCCTTTTGAAAAAGTACAACAGAAAACTGATATATTCTCCTTTCTCACACATGAACAACCCCTATCTACCACGTTGTTCTCTTTTAGTTTATCCTATTTACCCGCTATCTACACAAGTCGAATTTTCCAAATGAAATAGGGACTTCTCAGTAACTTGGCTTCCCCAGCTAAAATTTATAAAGAATAAGTGAAAAATGAAAGTGTGTAGTTCCTCACAGGGATTGCTGTCCCATATTCTTTTCCATGAGAGGAAACATGACAATTATGACGTGATGTTTTTAAAAGACTTTTTATTGTGGGATACAACCCATATACTGAAAAGCACATCAAATAAATGTGCAATTTAATGAGTTGTTACTATAAGCCACACACCCACATAACCACCATTTGGGTCAAGACAGAACATGCTGGCAACCCAGAAACCCCTCGTGTGCCTCTTTCATTCAATTCTCTTCATACCCATTAAAGGTAGTGGATCTTCTATTGGAAAGTAGATTTTTGGATTTTCATGACTTGTTTTTGAATCATTTGCTGAGCATTGGATTTCACAAAGTGGAAGCATCAAGATAATTTTAACCGGCGGAAAGATGAGCATAGTTGCATCTTAACATGTCCCACAAAACGTAACTAGCAAACCCAATGCATCACTGTTTAGATACTATTACTTAGGACAAGATGAAAGCAGGCCCTGTGATTAATCCTGCATCAGTGCAAAGAAAAAAAAAAGGAGTCAAAAAATAGAAAATATGAGATCTGCAGACTGCAAAAGTCAGAACTGAAATGTGGAGCCATAGGATTCATTAATAATCGTCTTTTGGATCGGGGCTGGTGGCTTCCTGTTGCAGTTTGCAAAGAGGAAGCAGACATCCCATGGCATTTTATGGCTCAGTCCCCAGTCTTTGTAATCGGTCAGCAAAAGTGAGAGCTTTTACTTAAAAACTGCGTATGACCAAATAATTCTTGGGGAGCATCAGGGTAAAGTGTGTGAACTTATTTTGTTGAGGTAGGGTAGGGCTCCATGGGCTGTGAGCCTTATTGAGGAGACATAGCCCTGTATTCAATGTATGGCTTTACAATGTGAGCTCTGGTTTGAGTCAAAGATAATCTCTTTTCCCCTGAATTTATAATTTTATTATTTAAAAATTCTGCCCATTAGGTTATGTTTTGTGTCATGGGTTACAAGTCATAGAAGCAACCCTAACTTATTCCAAAAAGGAATGAATGACTTGTTTCTTTCCCTCTGACCTCAGGTGCAGGTAGTGTTCCCCGGCTCACATCACACAGTCATTTTGGTCTTTTAAAGCCTCTCTCCCAATTTGTTTTGCTCCTTTCACGCTCCGCTCCCCACACCCCACTTTTACCTCCCCAATTAGGGACTTTTCTCACCACGGTGCATTTGGTGTGGGTCCTTAAATATGGCTGTATCCATGTGCACCACGTAGCTTTGTTTTGCGCCTGAGTTCATTGCATGTTAGTTAAAAGGCACATTTCTTTTTCCTTCATAATGCATTTAATATCTTTCCATGATGCTGTGAGCGTATTCCCCTGGGTTCATCTCCCATGCTTACTCACTCCCTAGAGAGAGGCACTGAAGTCTCCTCCAAACTGAGCTGTCGGCAACAGCCATTTTCCTTCTTTACTCCACTGCAACCAAAGTCTGAGTCCTCAAGAGAGAAATCTGGAAGTCCGAGCTGTGTCTTCTGTTGTCCTCTTGGCTACAGGAGGTGGGAGTATCTTGTTGGACTGTCTGTCCCGCTTGCGACCTTCCACTGGGGGAGAGACACACCGCCAGGGAAAGTCAGAGGAGGCACGACGGATACTGGGAGAGCAAAGAGAGACACCTAACATTACGATGGGAAAAAAACCCACAATACTTTTGATCAGACTTGGTATCTGACCTGTCTGTGGGGAAAGCAGACAGACACTGAAAACGGGAATGGTGTGCACAGTCCAGGGTCTGCACCTGCCACCCCATGTAACTCTGTCCGTTCCATGTCCCAGGCTAGTCTGGCTCCGTGGTACATGTGCAGACATACTTTGTAATTGACAACGCGCACAGACATATGTATTCTGCTGTTCTCCCTTAAAAGGGAGAAAACATTGCTTGTGTCACCTTCTTAAACATTACATTAATATCTGGATGTATCCTATCTAATAGGTGTAATACATTTGGCTACTGTTGGCAATGTAATGTAAATCCCCACTTTAGATAACACTGCAGAAACACAGATACATGTTTTCATTGTTTGAAATGATTCCTTAGCAGAAATTCTAAGGAAATAGCATTACTGGGCCAAATGGTGTGATTGTTTTAATGATTTTTTTTTTTTTAAACGTATGACTGACAACATTGACTTTCTAAGGGACAATCAAAATATATAATGCCACTTGCCGTGTTTGGGTTTCAATCTCACCTCAGTCTTGCCAGTTTGTGTATTAATCTCTCCCTTACTCGTCCTCTTATGGTAATGACATAGTGCTGTTGTTATTTTCATTTGTATGCGTTTGATTGTTACAGGTGTTGACCATCAAAAGGCAATCTTTGACCAGAATGCCAGGAACTGGCGAGAGCAATGACACAGCTCAACACGGGGCCTGCTTCCTTATTCCAATTTTGTTGCAGAACTGAAAATACTTTCCAGGCATTTGGGGGTATCTAGGTAAAACGGAAGTAGGATCAAGCTTCTACGTAGAAGAACGGCTTTGGGATTTTCTCCTCAGTCCTTTTCTTCCATCTCATACTTTTCCCTTTGGGTACCTGGAGCCTCCCTGGAAGTGGTGGGCTTGGAGCTGGGCTGTTGGAGTCCGGCTGTTGGAGTCCAGCGATTGCTGTGAAAGCTGCCTCCCTCGCTTATCACCTGTGGGGCTTGGAAGTTTTCCCTTTTGAAAAACTGAGGTAACTCCGACCTCACAGGGGCTTTGTGTAGATTAAATGAGATAGTGAGATGATCAACATATAAGTAAGGCCGTGGGCCTGGTGCCAGCACTTGGGGTGCATGTGTGGCCTGTCCGCTACGATAGCTGGGGATGAGATGCTTCAGTGCGCTCTCTCGCCATCCAGACCACACAGGTTACTACCCAGACATGCCTTCCCCAGAGCTTCTCCTGCTTTTCCTTTCAATTCTCTCTCTTTTTTTTTTTTTTGCCAAAACTCCCTAAATCTGTGTCCCGCCACAACCTTAGCCCAAAGCAAAGTGGTCCAGTGGTGAATTTTTAGCCAAGGCTACAGTTTAACCAAGATGGGGAAAGGCTTGGAGAAGTTGGGGGTCTCTTTCCATACCCCTCAGTGCTAACCACATAAGGATCCTTGAAACAGCCGTAGAACTGGCTTGAGACCATTGCAGCTGGGGTTTTATTTTGTGGTTTAAGTAAGATGAACAACCTATTCAAGATTCCAGAATGATTTCCTTGCCACAGAACTGGAAGCTCAGGATGGACGACCAATGTGTGGTTCTCATTCAGATGCAGATAAACCTACTTAGAAATTCAAAGGGATACAGTACAACATTGAGCATTGAAGCTGACATTAAAAAAAAAAACCGCTTGCATTTGCTACATAAGAGGCTAAATTGAGTAGGTAAAGACGGGTAGTTTGGGGTGACAGATGTGGGTTGAATCCCAGCTCTGCCCCTTACTGGCTATTGGAATTTAATCATTTCTTATTGTTATCACTACATCTGTCATTATTTTATTACCTACTATTTCTGGGGGAGGGGCAACTGTTTATTTGGTGCTGTATCTATCGTTGTCTCAGATCCTTATAACAAATCGGTTAAATATGACATGACCTCACTTTATAAAGGGAGAGCTAGAGGATTATATTCTTCAGTTTCAAGGAACAAAAACCCAGACAAGTCAGTTTATTTTGTTTTAGAATCAAAGAAACTCAAAGGGCTCCAAGAAGAGGCAAATAATCCTGGAGTCGTCCACACCACAAAGGAAAAATGCATCAGTCCTTTCTCTGCAGGAAAAAGTCCACAAGAAAGTCAAGAGACAAATGGCAAACTGGGAAAAATAGTCTCAGCGCATGGCAAAGGGATAATTGATTAACTTTACAAGAGGTTGTTCAAATAAAAGGCAAAAATAAGGTGTCTGTTAGAATCCAAGAAAGGATATCAGTGGGCAGATCATAGAGAAAGAAATACAAAAGCCCAATAAATATACACATATAAAAAAATCAAAAATACGCTCCCTCCTGCTTGCAGTTCACAAAATGCTCCCATCTCCATCTCTGTGACTGGTGAGAATTAAGGGTAAAGGGGTCAAACATACAGTGAAGGGAGGAGACCTGTGTGGAGAATACACAATGCAATACATAGATGATGTAGTGTAGAACTGTACACTTGAAACCTGTATGATTTTACTAACCAATGTTGCCCTAGTAGATTTAACAAAACATTGTTAAAAAGACCTGTAACTTGGGGGGAAGCTGCCTTTTCATACCGTTTGTTGGAAGGAAAGTTGAAGCGATCTTTTAGAGGCGTGTTTGCTAAGCTGGCTCTTTAAGTTTTCTTTTGATAAAGCAATTTCTGCATGGCAAATGCTCCCTACTGGTTCTCTGGCAAAAGAAGCTGAGTTTCAAGTAGGAGGCTGGGATGCCCATTACAAATGGTCTGTGACACGAAAAATAACCTATGTATCCATCTGTAGGAATGTCACTCCTCAAGGACAGGGATATTTTTCTGGCTTGTTTGCAGGTGCATTCTAAGCAAAGTGCCCAGAACAGGGGCCGACACATAAAAGGAGCTCAATGAATGCTGGATAATTGAAAGCAATAAGCAATGAGATAGTATGTAGTTATTAAAAAGAATAAGGTCGTTCTTGCTGATAAAAAAGATACCTAGGATATATTGTGAAGTAAGAAAACCCGATGCAGTATGCTGTGTATTAAGTGGTCCTGTCTGTGTAAATGCAAAAATCAAATGCTATATATGCATCCATTTTCAGGATGGATATACACCAAACAGAAGTAACCCTTTGGGGAGAAGGACTGAGGTTTAAAGTGATGAGAGAAACTTTTGCTTATTTCTTTTTGGACTCTTTGCCATTTTAAAATTGTACAGGTATTAGTTATATTAGTTTTTGAAAGCCTCTGTTCCTTCCATCGTCCTTCATGTGCATGCACACACCATGCTGCCAAAAGTATGGCCAGATCTCCTGGGAACCAAAAGGTTATCAGACAGTATCTGTCTGTGTCTTTGTCTCTCTAGCTCGAGGACTGTCAATCGATGTCTTTGCATCCATGTGGGCTAGCTTGGCCAGAAACACTGTGTTCATGACCTTGAAATTCACTTTTCCATGACAAAATGAATCAAGCCTTACGGACTCCCTAATCCAGATTCCCAGGCCCAATCCTGTCTCACCCAGGTCAGGCCTGTTCCCCATCCCAGTTGTGGCCAGGGCAGGGTCATGCCCTGGACCATAAGTGACCGGCTGGACACACCTCTTCAGCAGGAGTGAGAAAGGGGCAGATTCCCTTGGAGCGGGTGTTGATAGGGAGGCAACTTCTGGCACTTGTGCCATGCTGAGGCTCAAAGGGAGCAGTGACATTGGTTAAAGTCACACAGCTACTCGGCAGCGGGGCTGGCCTTTGGACCCATCCAAATCTTCAGACCTTTCCGCAGCCTCCCCTGTCACTTAACTCTGTTTCTACTTTCACAAAGTGGGGAAAAGACCACCTACGTGATGAGTTCTCGTGGTCATTCCATGTATAAACTGTCCAGTTACCATGCCCTGTGCATAGTACAAAGTCAATAAGTAGAAATGGACATTACCTATTTTAGTAGTATATTGTATTGGCAGGAGGAATACATCTGGGTAAACCAACGTTGAATATTTTTAACCTGTGCTTTCTTTCAGACCTATGACTTGAGCTGTAATGCCTCCTTTTCAAATGTTCTAGATAGTTAGTAATCGATGCAAGGTACCGAATTGGAATAAAATTGTAATTCACTCACTTGACAAATTTACGGAGCATGTATTTTGTGGCAACACCTGAGCTAGAAGCTGAGGACACAAGAATGAACAAGATTTACCCTTGAGAGGTTTCTAGAAGGGGTCAGACTAAGATCAAGAAATCAAGTATTTAAAATAACTGTAAATCGTAGAAAGTGCTATAAGAAACAAATAGGGTGCGGGGATATAGAATAATAGGGAGATTTACTCATTGGGAAATTTTGTTTTTGCATAGATAATACAAATACAAGGTACAAAATTCAAAAGCCACAAACAGGTATACAGAAAAATGTAAACTTCCTTTTCCAGAAGCAACCATTGTTGCCAGTTTCTTGGGCATCTTTTCAGGGAGATGTCATGATTTTGTAAGCATATACGTATGTGTATGTATGTATTTTTTCTTAAAAATGGTAGCAATCTATTCAGGAGATTCTGTACCTCTATAGTATTCCATTATGTTGCATGTGCCGTAATTTAATTTACCTGTTCCCTATTAATGGATATTTAGATTTTGTCTATGTGAGAGCCTAGCTATAGGGTAAATATCTAGAAAGGAAATTGCTGCTTCAAAGAATATGTACTTAATTTTAAGTTTATGATATCAAATTTTCATAGTTTCTAAATACACACACCCTCTCACCTGTAATCGCTGCCAGTACTTTTTTGCCACACTCTCACCAAGTGTTCTCAAACTTTACCTATCGAGTTGTCAAAAATAAAAAAATGGTATTTCAATATATTTTAGTAGCTTTTCTCTTTGGAGTGAAGTTGAGTATCTTTTTATGTTTAAAAGACAAATTTTCTGTGAATCGTTGTTTATAGCCTTTGTCTACTTTTGGTGTGTATGTATGTGGGGGAGGGGGTGTTGGACTTTTTTCTTATTGATTTATGGAAGCTCTTTACATATGAAGGAAACTAATCACTAGTCTGGGATGTGAGTTATAAATATTTTTTCCAAAATTGCTGTGTCCTTTGCTTACAATATTTTCTTCTAGGTAGAAATTTTATATGCTTACAGTATTTTCTTCTAGGTAGAAATTTTTTTCTATGTAGTTGAATTGATCAGTTTTTTTGTGGCTTCTGACTTTTGTGTATACTTAGAAACGTATTCTTTGTTTCACTTGTATTTTATTTTAGTCTTCTTTAATAATTTTATTTTTTAATGTTTGAAGTTTTTCTTCATCTGGAATTTATTTTGGTGTAAAGTATGAGGTAAGTGTACAACTTTTAAAAATAGAACTATCCAGTATCCAACACTAATTCTGGAAGTTAGGTTAATAAAGATGTAATTTACATACAGTAAAATTCACCCCTTTAGATGAGCAATTCTGAGTTTTAACAATTGTATAATGGCATTCATTGAATAATTCATTTTCTTACCACAAATTTGAAATGCTTAATTATTTAATTCACCTATATGTTTGGGACAAGCTCTAGCTCCTCTCTTCATTAACACTGACTTGCCTGTCTCTTCATGTGCGAACATACATTGTTGAATAAATGTGGCTTTAGGTTTTAATATCTGCTAAGGCTGGTATTTCTTTCAGAAATTTCCTGGACATTCTTATTTATTTTTCTAAGATGAACTTTAGACTCTATTTAGTACTCAAAAAATCATGGCACATTTTAAATGAGATTTACTTACTTTATAGATGAACTTAGTTGAATTGATATCTTTATGATATTGAATCTTCCTATCCAAGAACATGGTGTTTTTTCCTATTAGTTAAAATCTTTTGTGGTCCTCAGGAGTATATTAAAATTATTTTTATATAGACCTGACACATTTGTTGATAAGATTATTCCTATATTTCATTTCTTTTGTGTTATTTTAAGTAGAGTTCCTTCTTCTATTATATTTTCTAGCTAATTATTTGCTTATGTTAAAGCTATTGATTTCTGATTAGTAACTTTATTTGGCCTGAACTTATATATCATCCATGATTTTTGGTTAACTTTCTTGGATTTTCCAGGTAAGCACTCAGAGACTCTGCATATACTTTTATCTCTTTTTCTCCAACATTTCTAGTTCTGGTTTCTTCCTCTTGCCTAATTGCATTGGCTAGTACCTCCAGAACAATGGTTAATGGGATGATAAAAGATATCCATATCTTGTTCCTGACTTTAATAGGTATGTTTCTATGATTACTATTAAGTATGGTGCTAGCTTTAACATTTTTTTATGATGTTAAATAAGTAGTTATTGTTTTTAATAAATATAATTATCATGAACGAAAGTGGAATTTTATCAAATGCCTTTTCAGTATCTCTGGATATGTGTAATTTTAGACTCTTGATCTATGATATGATTATTCATAGATTTCTAATACTGAATTTCTAGACTAATCTATTTCATTAATAGAATATCTAATACTGACTTCCTGGGATTAAATCCCACTTGGTCATGTTTTACTATTCCTTTTATTTGTCTATTGGATTCAGTTCGCTAATCACTTATTGAAGACTTTAATATTGATGTACTTAAGTGAGGTCTAGTTTTAAAAATTTTTTTTTATAAAATGTTATACCTAGAGAAGAACATGTATAATCTATGTACAACCTAAAGAATATTAAACACCCCTATGCCTCCATCCATTGTGTAGGTGCGTGTTTCCATTTCTGTTCGGTTTATACCTAAGAGTAGAATTGCTGGATCATATATTAATAGTAAGTCTATATTTAACCTTTTGAGGAACTGCCGGACTGTTTTCCAAAGTGGCTGCACCATTTTACATTCCATTTTACATTCAACAGTGTGTGAGGGTTCCAATTTTTCCACTTCCTCATCAGCACTTGCTATTATCTGACATCTTGATTGTAGCCATCCCTGTGAGTATGAAATGGTATCTCCTTGTGGGTTTGACTTGGCATTTTCCTCTTTCATCTCTTTTAATACATACAGATTCACTTGCAGTTTTCTTCAACAAATACTGAAGAAACTGGGTAATTTGTCCTGTAGAGTTTCCCAGTCTGGATTTAGCTAATTGTATGGTACAGCCTTGTTTAATGTGTTTTTCATTCTTTGTTATCCCTTGAATTAGAAGTTAGATCTAGATCTATGCTGTCTAAATACTAGTCACTAGACATCTTTGGCTATTTAAATTTAAATTAATCAATTTGAAAGTTCAGCTTCTCGGTCTCATTCATCATATTTCAAGTGCTCAGAAGTCACTTATGTGGCTAGTGGCTGTTGTATTGGACAATGAAGCTACAGAACACTTATTATCTCAGAAGGTCTTACTGGAATGCTGGCCTAGAATCTTGAATTCATCTTTTTAGGATTTAAATCCTTTGAGATTTTCTTTATGGCTCAGGCTGTGGTCAGTTTTTATAAATGTTCTATGTGCTTTCGAAACAAAATATAGACTCTGCAATTGTTGTGTCAATGTTATACTTGGGTTAGCTAAGAAACCAAAGCTCATTGTGCAGATTCAAGGTCTAGGTTGAGAATACGTAAGATAAGCCTGAGAAAGCTTGGCATCCTGATAAGTAGGCTATAAAAGACCATTAAGGCCATGTCAAAAGGACCCCAGAGCCCATTCAATAGGTCCCCACTCACCAAAAATTGGAATTTGAGCCTCAGTAAGAAAAATTGCCATAAGCAAAACATATCAAATACATTCAAACCCATGAGCTCATAATGATATTTAAAATATCACCTTCGGAGGATGCTATGGAACCAACTCATTATTTTGCAAATGGTCAAATCAAGCATTTATCCTGCCTTTCTTTACAAACTGTACCTCAGGGCAACCAAATCGTTGATAAGCAAAGTTTCTCTTTATAGGAAGGTCCCAGAAAATACATCTCGAAAAGACAGCCAGACTTTATGTGTGTCCTGCTGGAAGTGCAGTACACTGCCTAGGAAGTGTTTGTTTTTGCCAAAACAAGTCAATCCTGTATCTGATCAGGTCTCTAGATCAAACTGCCATTTTTTCAAGAAATTCAGTGGCAGAACATGTTCACCCCATAGGACTGCAATCAACAAATTCCAGAATGGGGGAAATTCTACAGGACAAAATGTCCAATTTCTTCAATAAATTACAAGAACAAAGAAAGGGGTAGGGAACCTGTAGAACAAAAGAGATTTGGGAGACACATCAGCTAAATGCGATGCTGGACCTTGTTTGGGTCCTGATTTGAGCAAGCCAATTGTAAAAAAATATCACATAAGATGATTGATTGGGTATGACAATTACTATTAAGGAAATGGAATTACTATTATGATAATGGTGTTGTGTACATATATTGAAAAGAGTCTTGTCTTTTAGAAGATATTGAAATATTAATAGATAAAATGATATGTTTGTGACTTACCTTGAAAGAATCCAGTGTTGGGAGAAGAGCTGAAATAAGAGACTGTAAGTTGATATTTATTGAAGCTGAGTAATGGGTACATTCGATTTGTTGTGCTTTTGATACTTTTGTGTATGAACATTTTTCATAATAAAAGACTTCACTATGTATATTTACAGGAAAAAAGTGATTTAAAGAAATGCATGAAGTAAAAAAATAGTACTGGTGGTGCACAGATATGATTATAAATGTGAAGGATGTACTCAAATCCTGAAGCTTGGGGAACATGATTCAGGGGATACGTAAGGGTTTGCAAACTCTTCTTTGTCCTGGGGGTCCCCAGACTTGCTCCCACAGGTCCATGGGCAACCAGTGAGACTTTCACCTTTCCTTGAATCAAAAAGGCTCTGCTTTCCTTAATTTTATATAGTTAGTTTTTTTTTTATGATTTCATGGTTGCATTCCTGAATCTAGGAGATTTTGTCAAATCTCTTTGGGCTGCAAGTTGCATAAGGTGCTGGGCTGACCGCAGGGCTCACCCTTGTAAGTACACCACCCTGCCATCTCTAGAAATGAGATTTTAAAAAAGCTCTGTTCATCTCTACACCCTCTACCTGCTGAGCTCTGTACAGTAATATTTGTGGGTGTAGCCCCCGAATGCTATTTCAGACTCCAGCCCACTCCCAGTTTCAGAGAGACTCGTTGACTACTAACCAACAGATTTTTTTGCTTTACTATGTTCTTGTTTCCAATGATCCTATTATTAATACTAATGAGGACGGAAGCAAGTCCCCACTGAGTCTATATTGTGTCTGGCACTATTCAAGTGTTTTCCGTGATTCTGTTCAAACCAGCAACCCTGTGAAGTAGGTACAATTGAGTCCATTTTACAGACATGAAGCAGAGACCGGCCTTGGAGAGATGAAGAGAATTTCCCAAGGTTGTACTGCCAGGAAGAGAGAGAGAGAGGATTTGAACCTGGACAGGCTCAGTTCAAAGTCCTTTGTGTTTAATCACCATGCTATACTGCCTGTCTTAGAAAAATAAAACAAAACTTTAAAACGAGAATTTGGAATCACCAAAATATTGTTTGATCTAAATGCATTGTTTTCATCCTTACCGAGCAGGTGATTGTTTATTCTAGCCCCCGTTGGCTAGTGTAGGGAGACACCTCGTGGCCATTCTGTTTTTTTAAACTTCTTATGGGAAATTTAAAAACATACAAAGTAAACAGAATAGTCTAATAAATCCCTCCCATACCCAGCTTTACCAATTAAACACATTCTGCCGTTCTGTTTTCATTGGTACTTCCATCCACTCTCCATCCCTCCCCACTTAATTATTTTAAGGGTAACTTTTAAAATAAAAATTACCTGCCTCAGAATGCACAAAACCTTAACACTGTATCTTGACAAATAGATACACCCATGTAACTCCCGGCCCTATCCAGTTAGAGAACGTTTCCATCACTCCAAAAATGTCCTTTGCCAGACAATCCCCTCTAACCAGGCAACAATTGTTCTGATTTTCACTGTTGATTCGTTTTGCTTGTCCTAGAATTTCATATAAATGGAATCATACGGCATGCACTCTTTTGTGTCTGAGTTCTTTCACTCTGCATAATGTCTGTGAGAGTCGTCCGTGTCGTTGGGTACACCCGTCATTTCTCTTTTATCGTTGTACCCATTCTATTGTATAGATGGTCCCCTTCCATTCTCCAGTTGATGGAAACTTGGACTGTTTCCAGTTTGGGGCCATTATGAATAAAGGTGATGTAAACCTTCATGTACCAATCTTTTTGTGGGCATATGTTTACATTTCTCTTATGTAAATACTTAGGAATGGAATTGCTGGCTCAAAGGTTAACTTCATTAGACACTGCCAGACCTTCTCCCAAAGTGACCCTATCAGTGTATATTCCTACCAGCAATGTATGAGAGTTCCGTCCGCTCCACATCCTCGCTAATATTTGATGTTGTCAGTCGTTTTTATTCGAACTATTTGGGTGGTATCTCATTGTGGTTTTCATGTGCGTTTCCCTGACTAACGACGTTGAGCACTTTTCTGTGTGCTGCTTGACCCATTTGTCTGTAATATCGTCCTTTGTGAAGTGTCCATTCAAGTCTTTTGCCCCATTTGTATCGGGTTTGACTTTTTATTATGGAGCTGTTGGGTCTTTTATTCTGGATACAAATCCTTTGCAAGTGTATACTTTGTGACTATTTTCTGCCAGCCTGTGGCTTGTCTATTCGTTTTTCTTAACTGTCTTCTGGTAAGAAGTTATATATTGGATGAAGTCTAATTTCCTTTTTTGTTTGTTTAATAATTGTTTCTTCCTGTGTCCTGTCTAAGAAAACTTTGCCTTCCTCTATATTCCCCTGTTTTCTCCTAGTAGCTTGATACATTTTGCATTTACGTGTAGGTCTAAGATCCAGCTCAAGTTCATATATATATGATTTTATATATATAAGTATATATAAATTTTATATATAGAAATCATTATATACAGAGGGTGCCAAACATGTATACACATTTTTAAGAAAGAAAAAAACTGTATTAAAATTGTAATATAATGAATGGTGCTAGCATTCATTTGATTAACACCATTCAATGCAGAAAAGAAAAATCTTTTCAACCAATAGTGCAGGAACAACTAGAGATCCATAATAAAAAATTTCGTTTCAACCCCTATCTAATTCATGTATATACATATATGTGTGTGTGTGTGATACATTCATATACATAATAAACATATGTTAACATTATTATAACATATAATATATTATTAAAATATATTTGAATATATATGTAAAATCAAATATATATGAGATAGGGGTTGAAATGAAATGAAAACTTTCCCTATGGATATCTAAGTATTCCTGTACTCTTGGTTGAAAAGATATTCCTTTTCTGTACTGAATTGTTTTCGTACCTTTGTCAAAAATCAATTGACACACAGTGTTGACTTACAGTGAGGGAGTGTGAGTCCTCTAGCTTTGCTTTCCTTTTTTCAAGGTTGTTTCCACTATTCTAGGACCTTTGCACATCCCTGTATGCCAGTTGTCAATTTATCGTTTTTCAGATCAAAGCTCGCTCTTTATTACCTGCACTTTGGTAATGAAGTGTTTTCCTTAAGCATTTCTCCTTGAAGAGAGCATGATGTTAATCTTTGTCAGCAGAGGGCGCTGGAGGGACATTGCACTAGCAGGAGGAGGTTTCTCTTCCTGGCTCCCTTTGCTATGTCTTACTTTTTCTTGCTTTTCAGCTGCACAGTCAGCTGCACAGTGGTATGCGGGTGGGATATGCGCTAACTGTGTGCCCAGAGCACAGAGTCTTTCGGTGACCTCTTAGCCCCGTCCGGAGTCTGATGACCACATCGCAGGCCTCCCGGTACAGACATGACACACTACAGGCCTCTAGCTACAGCTGCACTCCCACTCCCTCTGCACACCCTCCAGCCTCAGTTTGCCTGAGCCCTGGGGAGCCATTTCCTGTGACTCTCCTGACTCAAACGGTGTAGCACCACATCTGAATCCCTTTGCTTCCCTGTGCCCAGGACGGGTGTTCTGATGCCTGGGACTGTGGACCAGCTCTGGCCCTGGTAACCCAGTGAGATTCTCTACCATCCATTCGGCTGCAACCACACCTTCTTCAGGGAGGTCTGAAGTCCAGCCTTGAGGAGGGGACCCTCCAACTTGGTCCTTCATTGAATACCCTTCTATAACAAGAATTTCTCTTTCTGACCAAACTATTCATCGTTTGTCTAGGAATTACATAGTGAGTTTAGGCAACTAACATTCACTGAATACATTTGATGGTCAGGAAAGCATGCTGTGGGGCCAGGCTTTCTAGGTTTATATCCTGGTTCTGCCTTTTGGCATGTCTTAGGCATATTTTATAACCGCTCTGTCCTCAGTTTCCTCATCTGTAAAATGGGCATGATAATAGTATTTACTTCAAAGGGTCAGAATGAGGATTAAAGGAGATAATACATATCAAGCATTTAAAGTAGTGCCTAACCCAGGAAATATTCAGTTCCTGTTAGCTGCTGCTGTGACTAGTTTTTGCTTTTATCATCATCCTCTTGTATCCCTCACTGGATGTAAACTCTTAATGAAGACAGCATCTTTTAATCTCGGCTCTCTACTGACCCCAGGGCTTAGCACCTTGTTATTTATTTCCACATTAGATGTGCAATAGAAATTACTGAATAAATGAGCTGCTGAGGCATATTCTGTTTCCTGCAGAAAGAAGAGGTGAGGAGAAAGCACATCCGTCTGCACATGGAAAGTACGCTGACTGCCCGGGACAAGGTCGGGGTGCAGGATTTTGTGCTGTTGGATGCATACACCAGCGAATCTGCTTTTTTGGACAATCTTCGCAAGCGTTTCAGCCAGAACCTCATCTATGTAATGTAACCCATTTTTCATCTGTATTCCTACAGTGGTGGTTCCCTCCCTGCCTTCACAGCTTTTATGATTCTGAACAATATCACTCAATAAAGAGAGGTGTGGAGGTACCACCATCAGATGCACTTTGATCCTTTGAGTTAAGGCCTTTATGGTTGCCAGTGACAGAGACCCAGCTTAAACTGGCCTACTAAGCCCCAAAGGGGAATCCATCAACCTAGGTAACTTTAGGGTCTATGATAGATCTAGAGTCTCAAGGGATGTCTTGAGGACTCTTCATCCATCTCGAGGGCTCTTTCCCACCTCTCTGCTTGCTTTGGCATCAGTTTCCTGTGACTTGTTGTTGAAATCTACATGTTGAAATCAAGGTTCCCAGAAGACATAAGCAAGGTGCTTCTTAGAGCACATATTTTTTTATATACAAATTTATTTTACATATAGAATTTATATATAAGTTGATTTTATGCATAAACAAAGGAGAAATAGCACTATATGGAGAAGTGTAAGTGGGATGATAGGATCACCATGTGTAAACTAAATGTTTTCAATTTGAACAGATAAATTTCAGAAACTACATTCTACCCTGGAAGTTTTCTACTGATGGAAGCGCTGCAGAATTTTAGTGAAAATACTCTTCCCTGTTTTGGTTCTCTGCTTGACTTGGTCCTAGAGACTGGAAACGATAGTTGGAATGATTTTAGCATAATTTAATGTAGGCTCGAATACCTCCAGTAGTCAAGACCTTGATATGAAAAGCAACAACAAACAACTCAGGATCTGAAAGCACCAGATGTGTGTTCAAAGAGGCCAAATATTTCTGTTTTTCTATATTAGCTTAGAGCTTTGTTTATTCTCAATGGTATGCCAAGAAGTTTTATATTAGTAGTTATATTACAAATATAAGTACTTCAAAAACGTGAATATTAATAGAATCCACTGTTGAAATCAAGGAAATTAATTACCAGTAGTAGGAGTGTTTGCCCAGTGTTAGATGGCTAATACGTATACTCGCCCTGCTTTTACCTAATGGCCAGAGAGAGCTTTGTGAAACATAAATCAGTATGGTGTTCTCCCCTTAAAGCCATCTATTTTGCACAAAATTCAGGGTAGGTATTTCATTTCAATAGGGAATGGTATCTCCACCATCCATTACATTTGGAATAAAACCCCAATTAACACCCTGTGTGATCTGAACTCACTCCCTCTCTGGCATCCTCTTTTAGCATTTCCCATTCTCTCTTCCCTCACTGGCCTTCAGTGCAGCCAGCCTGCCACACTTGTTCCCTCAGCCTGAAATGCCCTTTCTGCTAACTTTTTTCATGACTGGCTCTTTATCTTTCAAGTCTCAGCTCAGATGTCACCTCCTTAAAGAAACCTTTCCTAAGCCCACTAGCTAAGGTGACCTTCTTTAGTCAGCTGTTCTCTTCTTACCTTATTTATACCTTAACACTATTTGAAGCAGGCTCAATCCCTTGGTGGTTTGTCCTCCCCTGCCCCCATGTAAGTTCTATGGGAGTAGAGGGCTCACCTGTCTTATTTATCGTGTTATGTTCCCAGCACTGAATGAACGCATGGGGCGCATAGCATGTTAACGGTCTTTGGCTGTAGCTATTTGCACCTCGGAATTCCTTACTAGTGCTTTGGTCCATTCCTCTAGACATATATTGGCACCCTCCTTGTGTCGGTGAATCCATACCAGGAGCTTGGAATCTACACCCTGAGCCAGATGGAACTTTATGAAAAGGTCAATTTCTTTGAACTGCCACCACATCTGTAAGTAACACTCATCAGGGCATCAATGGATGTATTTTTCGATTTCCTTTCTCTCTCTCTTTTTTCCCTCCCTCTCTCACTCCTTTCAATCCACCCTTGCGCCGTTCATTCATCCATCTATCCATCCACCCATCCATCCACTCATCATCCATCCATCCATCCAACCAAATCCTTGATACATCCTCATTAAATTTTGTATCTCATTTAAACTGTTGCCTTCTTGTGAAATAAATCTGTCAACACAGTAGAAAACATCAGTAGGTCATTGTCGAAATCTCAGCTTAAATATGAAGAAAGGTGCAATCATTTGTAACTGCTGAGAAACCTGGGTATGGTTAGAGAGGTGTCTTCTCTAGGAAGTGGGTTACTACTACCGTTCCATCTACTGGTGCCTGAGTATCATGGCAGTGAAGGAGAATGCCCATTGGTAGAAACTTACTAGGGCTGCAGATCCCAAAGTCAAGCAATTTCCTGGGTAATTTCCATGTGATCTGGGGCTTTGCTGAACTTCCCAGTTCTCCTTCTTGTTGGATTTCTGGGCTTATATTTAGGTTCTCCCTCCATTTTTCTTGGCAACTCTATTCACCTCTCGAGGCATTTGGAAACCTTTCTGCATTGCTACCACCAGCAATTTCTGAAATAACCAACTTTCAAACTGCCACGTGCAAAGATTATATTCTTGGGAGACCTTCATGCTTTGGTTTTTGATCTCAGAGATAAAGCCCTTATGACCTCTTTAGGACAAGAGCTATCACAGAGGTTTAAAATCTTTGTGGTTTCCTGTCTCTATACTCTTAATACTCTAGATTTTGAGGGAAAGAGAAAATGTGAGATCTTATTATATCTATTGAATTACTTACTATTCAGACAAGATATTATTACCACCTGTAATGAATAGGACATCTCTTGGGGACGTAATTTAATTTCTGACTTATTCTTATCAGAAATGTTGATAGATTTTTTTAAAAATTGTTAAATGAAAAATTATTTTCATTACTGCTCAAATTCTTCGTTTTATCTCTTGTGTTCTTTGAGCTTTGGTTTCTAGTACACTTTGTGTGTGGTCAGCCAGTGGGTTGTGGTAGGGGTTTGATCTCTCTCTGAGCTCACTGCATTTATACCACAGTCCAGATGTGGCTTCCTGGGGACAGGATACTTTGCTTTTCTGCTCTGGTGGGCGTCAGAGCCAAGGAAGTAGCGTTATAGCCACTTCCCACTCTTTCCGTTTCTGTCCCCCTTCTTCTCCAGCTACGCCATAGCTGATAACGCTTATCGCATGATGTGCTCTGAGCTAAATAACCACCTCATCCTCATTTCTGGAGAGAGTGGGGCAGGGAAAACGGAAGCCTCCAAGAAAATTCTCCAGTATTTTGCAATGATCTGCCCAATGACCGACTCACTACAAATAGCCCGTGACAGACTGCTGCTCTCCAACCCAGTGCTGGAGGTAAGCGATCTTTGAGGACCTATAAAGGGGAGTTCCAGGAAGGTCACTAAGTAAGAAGACTCCTGAGTCAAAATGGGTAGGTCACTGTCCGGGAGTTACGAAGAGGGATCGATCCGCCCATCCAGCAGGCATCGATGCTAATCCCAGGGCAGCCATGCACCAGCACGCTTCAGCAAATCACTTCATATCCCGGAGTCTGTTTTTCCATCTGTGGAATGGGTCTATTCATAGTACCTACCTCTTAAAAAGTGTTGAGGATTAAACGAGATGAATGCATAAAAAGCACGCAGCAGAATTAGTAAGCATTAAAATAACGCTTGATTACTTATTAATATTTAGCATTACAATTATTAATTAATTTTATTTATTTTAATGATTATTTCTACTCTTGCAACTCACTGACTTGCTGGATTCTGAACAAGTTATTTTTCTCCGTATCTTCATTGTCCTTTGTGTAAAAAATGTTTATGGTTGAAGGAATTTTCCTGATGGACTTTTGAGCTGAACAATTTACCTCTTTGACATAAGAAGGGGTCTGGTGATGGGGGCCATCAACTGTGCCTTCTAGAACAGCAAGGGCCTAGGATCCTAAATACCTCGCTTTGGGTCATTTTAAATCTATTCCTAGATTGGAATCCAGGGAGAAGATATTCTTGCGGTCCAACCCCAGTATTTGGCATCAGATCCTCCATAGTTAGTGAGTCCTTCTTAGAAGATAAAGTATGGCTTTCGTCACTGACCTCCCCTCCCTCCACTGTGTTCACCATATGCGTGGCATTTTGGGTCGGGCATTTGATGAGCATAGTGAGCTTCAATGACAGTGAATGACAACTTGGTTCAGTGTCTCCCCTCCTTTTATCCCAAGGCTTTTGGAAATGCCAAAACGTGCCGGAATGACAACTCCAGCCGATTTGGAAAATACATGGACATACAGTTTGACTTTCAGGTACGTTGAAGTTCCCGTTACTGGTTCATGGGGACCCCTTAACTTGCCAGCGACAGACACCCAACCCAAGGCACCTTAAGGGAGGAAGGGCATTTGTTGACTCAAATAACTGAAAAATCCAGGATTAGTACTACTTTTAGGAAATGCGAATAAAGACCACAAGGAGACACCATGCTATACCTTCTAGATGGGCAGAAATTAAGAAGTCTGATCATACCAGGTGCTGACAAAGATGTGGATCATTAGGAACTATTACACATTGGTGGGGGTGGGTGGGTACATCGGTACGACCCATTTGGAAAACAGTATGTTGTCTTGTGAACTTGAAATCTAAGATGGAGACGTTCCACTCCTGGAGATTTTCCTACAGATGTGCAAGCATGCCTAGAATATCACTGTTCATGATGGTAAAAGGACTGGAGACAGCCAACACATCTGGAGAGAACTGAATGTCCATCTGCAGGAGACTGGCTGGTTAAATGGTGGGGTGTTCCCACAATGAGGGGTTGTATGGCAGTGAGAGCAAATGAATGACAGCTACCCGTAACATGGACAGGTCTTGGGAACGTGTACGGTGTTAGTGTGAGGCTCTTGCTTATAAAGCTTGAAAACATTCACAAGCAAACAACAACATATTATTTAGGCATACATAATTATATGGCACGGGTCAGCAAACTTTTTGGCCAGATAGTAAATATTTTAGGATTCGTGGGCCATACAGACTCTGTCCCAACTACTCAACTCCGCTGTAGCATGAAAGTAGCCAGAGACAATAATGAATAAGTGTGGTTGTGTTGTGCCCAGAATTTAAATGGGGCCAATGCAAGTGGGAAGGGTAGACAAAGTGCTCAAGGGCAGGTAATTCCGAGTGACAAAAGTGACACTTAGACTGGAGAGTATCCAGCTGAACATTGAGTGTAGTGATGAGGACAGACTGGCTCAGGGTTTCCCAGAGACTGGTTGCACGGACGTCTGGAGGTGTGTGCATAGATTTTGGGAGGGCGGGGGAGGGGAGGAAGAAAGAAATCACTATGTATATTTTTAAACTTTTTTTTTTTTTTTTAGGAAATGTTCTTTATTATATTCACAGGAATTTGATTTCAATTCTTTTTATTATTATTTTTATTATTTCAGGTGTACAAAACAATATAATAGTTAGACATTTATCATTTCTATCCCTCATACAGTGATAACCCCCCTCCCTAAACTTTTTATTGCAATTCAACACACATCTTAGAAAGGATACAAATCATTTACACAACTCAGTGAATTTTTACATATGTCTCTGTGTAACCACCACTCGGGTCAATATATAAGAATGTCTAGCACCTAGAAGATTCTCCCCTCCTTCTCTGACAAGATCCCTCTTCCCAAAGATTACCACTATTCTGACTTCTACAGTCACAGATTAATTTTGCTGGTTCTTGAACTTCATATGAATGGAATTTTACAACATGTTACATTTTTGTGACTGGCTTCAACATATTTATGAGAGTCATTCATGTCATTACATGTATGAGCAGTTCATTTTTTGATTGACTTTGTCAACATTTATCTTCCTGTTGGTGGACATTTGTGCTTCCAGTTTGGGGCTATTGCAAATAGTGTTCTCAACATCTTTGTACACGTCTTTTACTAGATACACACATTCACTTATGTTGGGCATATACCCGGAAGTGGCATTGCTGGGTTCTCACCAGCCATGTGACGATAATTAATGACAGTTCCAGACATATCACACCTTGTCAACATTTGGTATGTCAGTCCTTTGACCCTGATGTAGGCAAAAATCTTTTCACACAGAGCCCAGGAAACACTAATCACAGAAGAGTGATAGATCAGACTTCATTCAAATTTAGCATTTTTGTTCCTCAGGAGACACCAGTAAGAGAGTGGCTTGGTAATTGTTGTCATTGCTGCATTTTTATTTTTTATTTTTTTTGGTCTTGTTTCAAAGGGCATTCCCGTAGGCGGGCATATCATCAGTTACCTAATAGAAAAGTCTCGTGTCGTCTATCACAACCAGGGTGAGCGGAATTTCCACATCTTCTACCAGCTGCTAGAGGGTGGTGAAGAGGAGCTCCTCGCTTACCTGGGACTGGAGCGAGACCCCCGTCTGTATAAATACCTCTCACAGGTTGGAAGAGCCAGCGCCTGGCTCTGGTGGCCTTTTGGAGGGAGGGATCAGTGGTGTTTGAGGGGAACTCTGTGGGGTGTCCAGGAACTTTCTCATTACCAAGCTGGAGGTATCTTACCAACTGGTTTCTTGACACTTATCAAAACCCCTCCTTTTATGCCTGGCAGGTATATCAACTTGGTAAAGTCACCAACATCTAGGGGAGTGGTTCTCAGCCCTGGCTGAAATTAGAATCACCTGAGGAGCTTTTAAAATTTATAAATACCTGGGCTCTACCCTCCAGAGATTCAGATTTAATTGGTCTAGAATGAAACCTGAACATCTGCGTTGTTATAAACACTTCCCTGTGATCGTCAAGGTAATTAAATGAATCCCCGGATGATTCTAATACACAGCGAGGTGAGAACTGCTGGTCTAGGTGTGATAGAAACTCACTGTCCATCTGTGTCTATAACTTATGCTACTTTATGGAAGGAAAACTGACTGGGTGGTGAACACACAATGCAATATATAGATGATGTATTATAGAAATGTACACTTGAAACCTGTATAATTTTACTAACCAATGTCACCCCAATACATTTAATAATAATAATTTTTTTAAAAAACCTAGTTTGGAAAAGGCTTTTTGCACCTTCCTGCCTTCCGTTCTGAGAACTGTTAGCTGCAAAATGAACATACTCCCTTACAAAAATCATTTAGGCTATTCCTATAAGTACGCCTGAGATTTAGTATTGTGAAATTGACTTTCAGAATTTAACTTCCCAGCACTAATTTTTCTGCAGCCAGCACTGGGGTTATAGAATGCCCAGACTACATGTATAGCATCTCTCAGTACTTGATGTCACTAGCACCTTTTTGACCCAAGATTTTTCTCCTCTCACTGGGTCTGACTTCGAACAGAGGTCACTGAAAGAGTGCAAGAGGAAACATAATGGAAAAGAGAACACGGTCTTATAAAGTGAATCTTGTAAAACAAGGATCAACATTTCATAGTTAGTCATGAAAAAACACACCAAAATAGACATGACTGAAATTTATCTTGAAAAATGAAGCTAAATAATGAAGATAAATCTCATAACCTCGTTTAATATTTAACACACTTTGTACTGAGTCTTAGAACAAACGATAAATCAAATTTGATTTTTTTTTCCTTTTTGAGGACCTAATTTTTCCAGCAAAGCCAGACAGTAGCATCACATTTGTCTTTTCAAGGCATGATCAGGAAGGATCAATATGTAAAAACATCTGAGGGCTTCATCTATTTTCCCAAGGGCTTCTCCCACCCTTTGATAATTAAATCATTTTCTTTTGGAATGTATCATCTCTTCAGCCTTGTAAATTTTTTCTGCCCAGGTGAATTTGGCCAGATCCTCATGCCACAATGGCTCTGTTCAAGAATTTGGATTCTTTTGATTGATTTCATGATCTCTATAACTTTGGCTAACTATGTGGCTTTACTTTGCAGTGTATTTGCACTGCTTCTAAATCTCTAGATGTATTTGAAGGACTGACTTGCACAAGCCCTGACCTTGGGAAGCAGGAGCAGATGCTGCTGGTTGTGTGGGAAAATGGCTAGTTGGGAGGCTGTAGATTTAACCCATTCCACTTCACGGGTGAACATTTTCATGGTATGGCACCTTTCGGTTATCTATGCGACAAGGAAATCTCTTAAGATAACAGATCTTTAGATAACCAGGAAACTAAGAATCCTCTGAATGCCAAAAGCAAAATAATAATAATAATAAAAAAAACCCCTCATCTAGAATGTTTTCTCTTTAAATTGTACATTGGTCCATCTGTTACTTTTTTTTTTTTTAAGGAGGGCGCAACTCACAGTGGCCCTTACAGGGATTGAACCGGCAACCTTGGTGTTATCAACACCACGCTCTAACCAACTGAGCTAACCAGCTACCTCCCATCTGTTACTTTTTAAAAGACAACTTCAGGAGTTAGTGGGAAAAGTCTTAGCGCCACCCTAGCCATTATTTTTCTGTGTTTCTCTAAATGCCAAACTTTTATTTACTTGAATGAGAGTCTCCTTCCATCTAGTTCTGCAGGGAAGGTCTTGCTAGTGGTTACTAAAGTGTGTCAAGACTTTTCTGAATTTAATCACTATCATTTCCCTGCATGTTTCAGCAGGTATATATAGAGATGAGTTGTCTTCCATTTATTTAGCAAAAATGGTAAGAAAAACTTTTTTAAAAAACAGACACAAAATGATGTACCACTAATATGTAACTCTGAAAGTTTTCCTAGAACAGAGATTTTTAAATAAAATTCCAAATAAATTTGAATAAAGCAGCAGTTGGCAAATCATCATATGCTCGATGATTAGAGTAAAACTTGTGTTTTCACAATTCTGAACATTGTAGAACTAGCTCTTGCATGCTTGTAGAGAAAACCATTTTGATTTAGCAATAGATATTCACATGCTAACTGTCCTTATGAAAATGTCATTAAGTGACCCAATTCTGTGTCAACAGGGTCATTGTGCCAAAGAGTCTTCTATTAATGACAAGAATGACTGGAAAACCATTTCCAATGCTTTTTCTGCCATCGATTTTACTGAACGTGACCTTGAGGTACGGGTCCTGAGGGCAGAACTGCTCATAAGGTCTGGGATCGAGACAACAATCCTGCTTTCTTGGTGGTTGCATACTAGGGTTACCAGCTTCAGCAAATAAAAACACAGGACACATGCTTGCATTTTAATTTCAGATAAGCAATGACTAATTTTTTAGTATAACCATGTCCCAAACATTGCACAGGACTAACTTACACTAAAAAAATCAATCCTCGATAACTTGAAAATCAGTCATCGATAATTTGAAAGTGTTAACTGGGCCCTCTGCATTTTTTCTGGCATCTCTAACTTTTCCCAGTGTTGTGTGGAAGGAGGAGGGGATGTTTCTTCTTCCCAATCAAGTCCACTCTCAAATATTCAGATCTCATAGGATCTCATGGATAATGAATTCTCATAGAGTTGTTATTTATTCGCACTTCTGTTTTTGAACAGCCTGGCAGGAATTGTAGTGTTTGTAAACATTGTTTTTACATCGTTTTGTCTTTTTATTTTGATTGTTAAACTATTGATCTTTCAAGGACCAGAATATAATTCAAATATATGTATCAGGGACCGTGGCATTTGAACATTAAATGGCTTACTGAGTGGGGGGATATCAAAATAGAAGTGTCCTGTCCTGGAGATCCAGTAAGGCGTCTCCCCACTTTCTGCGGAGGCTCTTTCGCCCCCTTGCCTTTAATACCCGCAGTGGACAAGATGCCCATTTCTGGGAAAGGAAGACAGTTCGGTTCTGTAAGCTTAGGGTTGGAAGTGGGAAGAAGAGGGCGGTTTTCCTTCGGGGGTCTCCTTGTCTTCTCTGATGACATTGATCGATTAGGCAGCTGCCGTCTTCTCTCCCTGTCCTCACCACTTCCCACGTTCCTAGAATCTCTTTGGAATTATTGCCAGTGTCCTACACCTGGGGAACATTTGTTTTGGAGTGAACCACCAGGGCTGTGCCACCATACCAGTCACCCACGAGATCAAATGGATCGCCAAGGTGATGTTCTCCTTCAGAGGTGGAAAGGTGGGAGAGGGGAGTGAGGCAGCTGGGTGCCCATGTCCCAGATGGCTGACACCGTGGCTGGTACTGGTTAGGAGGCGTAACGAGTGTAGGGCCGGGTGAGGGCGTGGGTAAAAGCCAGTTAGTTGGTTGAAAGAGCTAATGTGGTCTGTTTTACATAAAAGCACAGGGCAGAGAACCCTGGGCCTGAAAACTCTGCAAACTCTTTATAAGCTAGTAAGTAACATCAGGTCACTGAATAGCTTTTTGGTTTCCATTTATTCAGCTCTTGGGGGTCCCACCATCGGTCCTTCTGGAAGCTCTCACCCATAGAAAGATTGAAACCCAAACTGAAGAGGTAAATGGATCTAGTGGAAATGTGCCTGCCCCCCACTGCTTCTGTTAGCAGGATGGTGGCCCCCAGGGGCGTGGGAAAATCCCCAAACCCTGCCCACCAGGCCCTGCGTAGGCCAGCTCCTGCCAGCATCTCCTGCTTTCACTTCCCCATCCCACGCCATCACCAGCTTTCCATGCCTCACACTAACCATGCCTTCCCTCCACAGGGTCTTTGTTTCCCTCTGCTGAGACTCTTCTCTATGTTCCATCTCGTTGACTCCTCCTCAGTTCCCAGGGGTACTTCCACAAGGAACCTTCCCTGCTCCCCCCAACCCTACCTTACAGCACCATATGTACCTCCTTCAGCACTTATCACTCTCAGCTTGACAACATGATTCTTTTTTCTGTGACTTATTGAATGTCCTGCCACCCGCCTCCCCCAAGTGTGAGCCCAGCCCACAAAAGACTGGAACTGTTTGTTTGGTCCTGGCTGTATCTCGTTCGCCCACCACAGTGCCTGGTACTCAAGAATAGCTACTCCGTGCACGTGTACAGGTGCGGGTAGCATCTTCCCCCAGCACGTATCCTTCACGTATCCTTCATCATTAAAGGCTCATTTGAAAACTTGGGGCTTTTTTTTTTTTTAACCTCTGTAATGATGCACCTGTCATTCTTCTCAGGTGCTATGCCCATTGACGCTAGAACTCTCCGTCTTCGCTAGAGATGCAATGGCGAAGGCGGTTTATGGACGAACATTCACTTGGCTGGTCAACAAAATTAATTCCTCCATAGTGAATAAGGTTAGTCCACATGTTGGATGACTTGCTCTGACTAACATGGTCGTATTGTAGAATCAGCATCCATACTCTAAACAATTTGTGAGAATTGACGGTAAGCTCCTGCTGGGCAGGGACCGTTCTTTGCACACGGATGTTTCCAGCACCCAGCACACAGTAGGCTCACAAAAATGCACGCTGGAGATTTTTGCAGTGTGTCCCAAAGGAGGGGACGCACAGCTTTCGAAGTATGCCAGATGGCTTTACGTGTACACAGCAATGTTTTTTATTTTAACAGTAGCATATGTTTCATGTGTATCAGAAAAAATGCGACAACTCCTTTGAACTCACCCTATGGTCACATTTCCTCGGGAAGTGGGATTATTTAAATAAAAAAGGGAATTTATTCAAAGGTAGAAATTAAGGAAATGCTAAGAAGGGGCGAGGTACGTGGAGGTGGTGAAACTCATGGAGGTAGGATGCACAGGACAGCTTTGGGAGGCATTAACGCAGTGCAGACATCCCTCGGAGAGATTGCAGGCGTGGTTCCAGACAACCGCAATAAAGCGAGTCTGTACTCTTTTGGCTGGTGGAGGACCTTGCCTTTCGTTTGTAAAAATGCAACACCTGTGAGGCCTAATAAAGCAAAGCACAATAAAACGAGGTGGGCCTGTACACCATTCAGGATGTTCAATTGTGTCCCCTTTTTGAAAAAGAGGTATATTTATTCTCTGTGAATAGCCATCCTTGCCTGACAGCAATTGGTCTTCTATTTAAAGTTCATACCACCTGTCTTCCCTCCTGGATAAACATCTCCTTGACCGTCTATAGGTCTTTTTTTCCCCTTCTTCTTCTTTGGATTGAATATGGGCTTGGGAAGCTGAGGCAGGTTGAAGTAAGGAAGTGAGTCAGAAGGGGACAGTCTCACTGCTCAGGTGATGGATGTGGAAGCTGGCATGGATGGGATATGTGAAAGCTGCAGGCAGGGGGACTGGGCTGGGGACGTTGTTTCTTCTGTGAGCCATTGTTGGAAAGAGAAGGCATGAGCTTTCTAGCCACGTCCCAGATTTGGGTTTTGAGTGTCACACAGTAAAAGAGCTAACAGTGAGCAGTGTGTGTTATTTTGACTAGGAGTTCACCAAGAAAACTGTGATTGGATTGCTGGATATCTATGGCTTTGAAGTTTTTGACAAGAATGGGTGAGTTTGTCCATTTGTCATTATCTGTTAGTCCTTTGTTCTTCTTTAAGGTCTCAGTCTGGTTTAAGGCATCTCTGATGTTATTGGAATTGATTTTCCTGTCCCCAGAAATTCTCCAGGTTTGCATAGCCCCTAATTCATAGATTTTCCTAGAAGTAGAATAACCATAAAAAAAATGCAAATGTCTTTTAGCTTGACTCATGTGATCTATTTTGTAAATTATTTGATTAATGAGGACTTCATTTTTTCTATATTAAAAACCATCTTTGAAAACAGTAAATACAATTTTTTTAACAATTGGTCTATTCGCATAGCTTTAGTTACTTAAATCTTTTGCATCTCTAGTTTTGAACAGTTCTGTATAAATTACTGCAATGAAAAACTCCAGCAACTGTTAATTGAGAGCACCCTAAAAGCGGAACAGGCAGAATATGAAATGGAAGGTATAGAGGTAAACATTTTAATGTTTTCTCCTCATTTGATTTCTTAATGTAGCAAAAGACATTCACTTGAGAAACGTTGATAGTTTTTCCTGATTAGTACTAAGAATTATTTTTCCCTCCTTCTCTGCTTATTTCCTGGGAAATTATTTTAATATTCAGAAAGTATTATTTTGTTAATGTCAGAGATAAACAGATTTTGAAAAAGAATGTTGGAAAATCAATTAAAAAGAAATCTGTTTTATGCTCATTATGAGGAGTGAGCAAACGATATGATGAATGTTTAAATAAAAAAAATGATTGCAATAAAAGGCACATGGCCATTAATGCCCCTCAAAATACTCCCCCTCGCTTCAAACACACTTACCCCATCATTCTTGCCACTTTCTGAAGCAGTTCTGGAAGTCCTCTTTCGTGAGTGTCTTTAGTTGTGCTGTCGTGGCTGCCTCGCTATCCTGAATCAGGCTGCCTCCCTTTCCTGAATCATTTTGACTTTGGGGCAGAGCCAGAAGTCACACGGTGCCAGATCCAGTGAATAAGGTGGGTGAGAACATACTGTAATGTTTTTATTTGACAGAAAGTGACGTATACTTGAAGTGATGTGTGAAACAGAGCATTGTCATAATGGAGGATGACTTAGGGCACACTTTAAAACACACCTTCTCTCAACCATAGCTCACACCCGACTGACTGTACCAAACAAGTTGAAACTTGTCACACACTGTTACTAAGATTCGATGCACTGCTTCCCTGTATTGAAGATCCCTGCCTTTCCGTTGGATGGCACGCGGCAGCAGCATTCACCATATTTGTTGATCACAACGAAAAGTCTTCGTGTCACACATCGCTTCTGGTAGGGCAATTTCTGTCAAATAAAAACATTACAGTGTGTCCTCATCCACCTTATTCGCTGGATCTGGCACTGTGAGACTTCTGGCTCTGCCCCAAAGTCAAAATGATTCAGGACATCGAGGCACCCATGACGACGCAACTAAAGACACTCATGAAAGAGGACTTCCAGAAGTGGCAAGAACGATGGGATAAGTGTGTTTGAAGCAACGAGGAGTACTTGAGGGGGATTAATGGCAATGTGACTTTTACTGTAATCGTGGTGTTTTTTTTTTTAATTTAAACATTCACCGTGTTTTTTGATCTCACTTCGTAAATCCTTGGAGAATTCTTTCCTCTTTGTCATTTCAGTGGGAGCCAATTCACTATTTCAACAACAAGATCATCTGTGATTTGGTAGAAGAGAGACACAAAGGAATCATTTCCATTCTGGTGAGAAAGTTAATATTGACTGCGAGCCCCCTCACACCATGTTTACAATACATGGAAGAACTTTCCCCCAGCTTACAAGGCTCCAGACTGGAATCCACCAGCTGATTGAAACATACAAGTTGAGGTTTTTTGCTGAATTCTTGCTCAGAGCTTTGGCTGAGCTTTCCCCTCTCATCTCAATCCACAGACCTAAATTATAGTCCATTTGGAGATAGCAAGGAAAGACCTTTGAAATGAGCGCATACATATCTGTCTTCCATAGACATGGAAGGATGAGCCAGAAAATTGGGGACCTGGTTTAGGAAGGTGTTTGGTGGCAGTTGGGGAGGGGCTGCTTTCATGCTTACCACTGAGCAGGAAGCCAAAAAACGTAAAGGAAGGCCTTCCAAAGAACATCCACTGAGTCTGAGTTGAGGCTTCTTGGCGTGGGCCTGTGGCCTTGTTTGGAACTGTCGTGACTTCTGAGAACACTAATGTCCTTGAATCCACAGTTGTTCCAGTTCAAATATCAATTTTTAAAGTAAACCCTAAGGGCCAAATGAGAAATGGTTTCCTTGCCTTGCTTTTCATTTGGGATCATCTGCACCACGGTTTGCCTCCTAAATGAAAATAACTGGTCCCTTTTTTTCTCCTGCCCTGCCCCAACCACCCCACCTAACTGCTGTGTGAACCCAGCATGCTAAAGCACAGCCAGACATTAATGGATGGTGACTGTAGTTGCCAGGAACACGGATAGCACCTGGTTTCAAAGCCCAGCCTCATTGCTTGCTAGCTGTGCAACCTTAGACAGGGATCTTAACCTCTCTGAGCTCCAATTTCTTTATCTTTAAATGAGTACAGAAATAACAGCACTTACCTCAGAGAGGAGCTGTAAGGTCAAATTAAGTGAGATAAGACATGCAGAGGGCTTATAGCGATGCCTAGTCCGTAGTAAATATTCAGACTCAATTCATTCAACAAATACTCATCAAATGCCAGGATTGTGCCCTATGCTTTGGGACAACGCAATGGACAAAACAGATCAAAACCCCTGCACTCAGAGATTTGAAACTCGAGCATGAAGAGACTGACAACAGAGGTTAATGGGCAAAATATGTTGATTGTGCAATGGAGAAAAAAGAGATTAGATGTGCTGGGGAGGGGTCTCCATTTTAGGTAAGATGGTCTAGGAAGGACTCACTGAGAAAGTGACATTTGAGCAATGACCTGAAGGAGGTGAAGTCACAGGCCTTGTGGACGTTGGGGAATTGTGTTCCAGGGAGCAAGGATTGACATTAAGCTCGCACGTATACATTCAATGTTCATGTGAATTGCTAGGCCAGTATTTTAAAATATTTTGGTAATAAATACTTGTCTCCATTTGGTTTTCCATAGATGAGACCAGAAATCATAGAAATACTACTTTATAGGCGTTGTCTCACCAATCTTAATCCAGGTTTTTTGTTTTTGTGGTTGTTTTTTGAATACATATATATGTGTATATATATGTATATGTATATATATATGTATATTTAATTATAGTTGCATTCAATATTATTCAACTTCAGCTTAGGTATAGAGCGTGGTGGTCAGACATCTACACAGTCCATGAAGTTGTTGTTTTTGTTTTAATAAAAGCTACAGTGTTGATTGATTCATCCTTAATTAAGATGGTCAATTATAGTTTGTCACTGTCAAAGACCCAAAATAGGAAATAGAAAGGCACAGCTTGAGGAATATGAAAGGTTAGACTCAAGTGGTTTTATAAGTTGCTTTCCATGAAAGCTTTGTTCCTGGTAAAGGGCATTTGTTCTTGGCCAGCAACGAGTAGTTAAGAAACAATGAGGTGTAGTTTTACGTTAGCTGGTCATGGAAGCTGTGGAGTGTCCTCGGGAAGACTTTGGAAATGTACGTCAGATGGGTGGGAGAGTTCACTTTTCATAGAGTATCCAACCTCTCTGGTACCATGGTCCCCTTATCAAATCTGAAAAGCTGAGCACATGTGATGGATTAGTCACCGTACCCTGAAATGTTCACCTGAACTTGTATGAGATGACGGTATTTTCGTCCAGTACATTCTGCCACAGGTGGTGAAAGCATTTAAACTTGGAATTGATGGAGTGTGGTGCTAGGGATTGAGGCTTCCCTTTCTCTCTCTCTCTCTCTCTCTCTCTCTCTCTCTCTCTCTCTCTCTCTCTCTCTCTCTCTCTCTCTCTCAGTGTCAGGTGTACAAAACAATGTAATAGTTAGACATTTACTCCCCTTACAAAGTGATAACACCCTTCCCCCAGCCTACTGCCTTTCTGACATCATATATAGCTGTTACAATTCCATTGGTTCTATTCCATATACAGTACATATCTCTTTTTCTTTTGAAGGATGAAGAATGCATTCGTCCTGGTCCTGCTACAGACTTGAGTTTCCTTGAGAAATTGGAGGAGAAAGTGGGCAAGCACGCACACTTCCGAACGTATGTATCTCATTTGACAAGTTGTTCCATGGAGGAAGATCACTGTATATCCATCCATTTTCTTGGGGCAGAGCTCCCCAAGAGTACATAATGAGGCACCAAATCATATACAGCAAATCCTTGAATAATGCCATTTTGTTATATCACTGATAAGATGCTATAGGAGCTTAACTCTTGTTTACTCTTGTTTACATAGAGTAAACTCTTGTTTATGGCAAAACTCTTGAACTCTTGTTTCAATTAGCCTGTGGCAAAATTGATTTCATTATATGATGTTTTGCCGTAGTTCCAAGAACCTATTGGCGATGTAAAACGAGGACTTACTACTGTATATGCATACCTTTTGTTAGTGAAAAATCAAACTGAAATGAATTCCAAGTCAAATTTTTAAAAGATTTTGTATCTTGCTTTTTTCACGGTCATTTCATATTGCACATGTCCACATGCATGAGATGGTCTTTTTTAAAAAAATTCAAGTATAAAATACATAGAGTGACATGTGAAGAAGATCGGAAGCGTACAACCCAATGGATTTTTATATTGGTGTGTATCCAGATAACCACCACACAGATCCAAACATAGAGCATGTACAGCATTCCAGAAAATCAACTAGAAATTTCACTTAGTCTTTGAGACGAGTAGAACATTTAAGAGCGTATGCTCTGGAGTCAGAAAGCCCTGTTTTTGAATCCCAGCTCAGCCACTCATTAGACACAGGACCTTGGGCAAGCCACACTTCTGCATCTGAGCTTCCTCTTCTACAAGATCGGGGGGATATTAACATACCTACCACATACCATTGTAAATGACATATAAATCACCTACTGCAATGTTTGGCCATAGAAAGGGTTCGATAAATGTAGTGGCTTTATCAAACCTGTTGTAGAATATTGAAAGGGTAAGTAAATGGAATTGGATAAGTAAATGAATCAAGAATGAAAACATAAATTGTGGTGTATTCACAAATGGAATAAAGTACGGCCATTAGAATATAACAGTAGAACTCCATGCAGTGATGCGGGTAAATCACATACATGTAAACAAGAGAAATCGTTGAGCTGTATATACACTTGGGGTATGTATGCTGTCATTATATATGTATATACATTTCAAGAAAAAGTTATTGAAAATTATGAATCACCAGAATCTGAAAAATATTTAATGGGCATTTTAGTCTCGACATCGTAAGAATATAAAGTAGTAAAATTATTTCTTAGTTATCACCTGGAAAAATGGAAATTACTTCATTGTACAAATAAATATGATTCTGTGGTTCACGTACGTTTTTTTATTCCTCGGAGCTTAGGAGAAGGAAGGGTGTAACTTGAGGGAGACCTTGACCTATAGCCAGACGAAATAGGCAGCAAGGCTTCCTGGCAGCTGCTGTATGTGGTTAGATTTCAGTGCTGGCCTTCAGTAGGTTATCATGGTCTTAAACACCTTGTCGAAAATCTCTCTCTTTTGGTTTTATATATCAGTGCATTTTGTTACTGTAAAGTAGGAAGGTTCAGCTCATGTCTATTTTTCGTCTTTCTGTAGCCGGAGGCTGGCGGGTCCAAAGGGCCGAAAGAGGATTGGCTTGATGGAGTTCCAACTCTTCCACTACGCGGGAGTGGTCACATACTGCACCAAAGGTGAGTGCCCTGGGGGCACAGGTCTCACCATGCAGGTGCCTCTGTGTCCACTGAAAAAATGCTGCCCATCCATCTCAGATGTTCCCTAGCACCACATGCAAGCGTGCCATCTGAAAGGTCTTTTTAAATGTATTTACTATGTGTGTGTGTATCCCTTTGAGATAATTCACATATATGTCACCCATTTAAAGTGTACAATTCAACAGTTTTTAGTATATTCACTATATAGTAGTGCAATCATCAACACAGTCAATTTTAGACCCTTTCATCACCCCAAAGAGAAACCCTACACACGTTAGCAGTCACTCCCCATTTTCTCCCAACCTCATCCCCTACAGCCCTAGGCAACAAACCAATCTACTTTGTCTCTATAGATTTGCCTATTCTGGATATTCTTTATAAATGGAAACATACAGTATGTGATCTTTCGTGTCTGACTTCTTTCACTTCGCCTGTTTTCAAGATTCATCCATGGTGTCATTGCTTTTTGTTGCCAAATAATATTCCACTGTGTGGATAGACCACATTGTGTTTATCCGCTCATCAGTTGACGGGCATTTAGGTTGTTGACACTTTTTTGCTGTTATGAATAATGCTGCTATGAACGTGCCTGTGTATGTTTTTATGTGGGGCATACCAGGTTTGACAATTAAGTTCACAAACTTGTTGTGACAATGTTCCTAACCTTTTTTGAAATCAGAGGGATTATTCATTATGAATTTGTACCAACTGGACAAACAGTTAACCAAGTTTACTATTTGGAAGTGATGAAAAGGCTACATAAAAAAGTTAGACGACCTGAACTTTTCACCAACAATTCATGGCTCTTGCATCACAACAATGCACCAGCTCACACGGCACTGTCTGTGAGGGAGTTTTTAGCCAGTAAACAAATAACTGTATTGGAACACCCTCCCTACTCACCTGATCTGGCCCCCAATGACTTCTTTCTTTACCCGAAGATAAAGGAAATATTGAAAGGAAGATATTTTGATGACATTCAGGACGTCAGGGGTAATACGACGACAGCTCTGATGGCCATTCCAGAAAAAGAGTTCCAAAATTGCTTTGAAGGGTGGACTAGGCGCTGGCGTCGGTGCATAGCTTCCCAAGGGGAGTACTTGGAAGGTGACCGTAGTGATATTCAGCAATGAGGTATGTAGCACTTTTTCTAGGATGAGTTCGCCAACTTAATTGTCAAACCATGGATGTTTCCATTTCTCTTGTGGAATTGCTGGTTGTATGGTAACTCTGTGCTGAACCTCTTGAGAATCTGGCAGATTATTTCCAAAGCGGTTGTACCAGTTTACATTCCCGCCAGCAGAGTATGAGATTTCCAGCTTCTCTGCATCCCTGTATTGTCTATTGATTCCAGCCATCCTAGTGGGTCTGACATGGTATTTTGATCTGCATTTCCCTACTAACTAATAATGCTGAACATCTTTTCATGTGTTTATTGGCATTTTTATATCTTCCTTGGAGAATCTTCTATTCAGATCCTTTGCCCATTAAAAAACATTTTTTTTATTGAGTTGTAAGAGTTCTTTATAAATACTAGATACAAGTCCCTTATCAGCTATATGATTTGCAAATATTTTCACCAATCTGTGGTTTGTCTTTTCTCTTTCTTGATGGTTCCCTTTGAAGCATAGAATTTCTTCATTTTTATGAAGTTTACTTTACCTTTTTCTACTTAATATAATGTTTTCAAAGTTCATGTATGTTGTTACTCCTTTTTTATTACCAAGTAGTATTCCATTGCATGGATACACCACATTTTATCTATCCATTCATTAATTGATAGGCATTTGGGTGGTTTACACATTTTGGCTACTATGAAGAATGCTGCTATGAGCATTTTCTTTCAAAATATTTTAAAAACATTTTCTTTGTCACTTCTGATTTCGGTTCTTATTTAGAAATCAGTTTATGTCTCTAAGAATCTTTAAAAAGAAATATAACATGTAATAGGTTTTTTTCCCTTAAAAAAAGAGGGGTATAAAACAGAAAAATTTTAAACAGGACAAATCTTTCTAGTCATATAATCTATTGATTTTTGTTTAAAGATAAAAGTAATACACGTGTAAGGTTAAAAATTGCTGACAGCAGAGAATAGCACAAAAAGAAAATAGCACAAAAAGAAAATTGAAAGCCCCTTGTACTCTTAGTCTCTTCCGAAGTAACCACAAGAACCAACAATTTCTTGTTATTTTGTGTTTTCTATTTTGCTTTTTAAAATGAATGAATATTGGAGATCATCTGGATTCCAAATAACATTAATTGAGCACTTATCTGGGCCAGGCACTGTCCCAAGTGCTTTAGCTCTGTCTGCTGTTCACTACAACCTCACAAAACCTGCTGAGGTGGGGAGCATTATTATCCCCCTTTTAACCTATGAGGCAACTGAGCTCAGAGAAGTTAAGTAACTTGCCCAAGTTCACACAGCTAGTAAGGGGCAGAGCTGGGGTGCCGACTCAGGTCTTTTGCTTCCAGATCTGCATCCGCTCTCCAGATACAGATTCTACCACATTTCTTTTGAAAAGCTACAGACACTCCCCATAGTCATCTATTTGACAGCCACTCGTTTCCAACTTTGTCTCTTATAAACACTGCTACATTTGACATCTTTGTATATTTCATTTGGCCAATATGTGCACATTATATACATAGGATAAATTCCCAGAAGTGGCATTGTTGGGTTAAATGTTCTGTCAAAGTTGGTTTTGATCACTCCTGGGTATATACCCCAAAGAATTGAAAGCTGGGGCACGAACAGGTATTTGTACACCCATGTATTTAGCAGCATTATTCACAATAGCCAAAATGTGAAAGCAGCCCAGGTTTCCATTGATAGATGAATGGGTAAACAAAATGTGTATAAAAACAATAGAAAATTATTCAGCCATGAAAAGGAGGGAAGTGCTAACACGTGCTACAACATGAATGAACCGTGAAAACATTATGCTACGTGAAATAAGCCAGACACATAAAGGATAAATACTGTACCATTTCATTTATATGAAGTGCCTAGAGCAGTCATATTTATAGAGACAGAAAGTAGTGATTTTTAGGGGTTGGTGGGGGATGGAGAGTTAGTGTTTAAGGGGTACAGAGTTCCAGCCTGGGAAGATAACTGTTCTGAAGATGGGTAGTGGTGATGGTTACACAATAATGTGAATTCACTTAATGCCACCGAACTATATACTTGAAAAGAGTTAAAATGGTAAATTTTATATTATGTACATTATACCCCAATAAAAATGTTTTGGGAGGTGGCCAGTTAGCTCAGTTTGTTGGAGCGTGGTGCTGATGGCACCAAGGTTGCCAGTTTGATCCCCACATGGGCCACTGTGAGCTGCGCCCTCCTTTAAAAAAAAAAAAAAGTTTTGGTAACTCCAAATTGTCATCTAGAAAGGTTGTATCTTAGACATCATTGATGCATGTCTTTTTTAGCTGGTTTTGACTTTATCATGCTATTTAGTTGTTAATTTAATTAACGGATTAGGTTTTAAGTGAGAACTTTAAACCAAGTTTCAACATTGGAATTGACATGTGTTCCTTTGTATGAAGATGCCGTAGGGTACCACAAATCCTGGTATTTGAATTTGATTTTCTTAATGGTGGGCCTGATTTTCTCCTCTGTCTGCATGGTCTCACCTGGTGGCCCTTGAGTTCAGTGCCCTATCCATTGTTTTGATGTCACTCATTGTATGTGTAGTTCTTTACTATTGGACTAGGCCCGTGTACAATATTCAGTGTAAAGGCTGTATATTCATATGGTAGCTTATTGGGATTTAGAATATACTGTGTGTGTCATAAGCTTGGTTCTGAGGACCTGGTTCTCAATCAGAGATGGGGTTACCCCCCAGTGATACTGGAAATGTCTAGAAACATTCGAGGTCAGATAATTAAGTTCGTGAACTCATCCTAGAAAAAGTGCTATATACCTCATTTCTGAATATCACTACTGTCACCTTCTAAGTACTCCCCTTGGGAAGCTATGCACTGACGCCAATGCCTAGTCCACCCTTCAAATCAATTTTGGAACTATTTTTCTGAAATGGCCATCAGAGCTGTCATCGTATTACCCTTGAAGTCCTGAATGTCGTCAAAATGTCTTCCTTTCAATATCTCCTTTATCTTTGGGTAAAGAAAGGAGTCATTGGGGGCCAGATCAGGTGAGTAGGGAGGGTGTTCCAATACACTTATTTGTTTACTGGCTAAAAACTCCCTCACGGACAGTGCTGTGTGAGCTGGTTCATTGTCGTGTTGCAAGAGCCATAAATTGTTGGCAAAAAGTTCAGGTCTTCTAACTTTTTCACGCAGTCTTTTCAGCACTTCCAAATAGTAAACTTGGTGAACTGTTTGTCCAGTTGGTACAAATTCATAATGAATAATCCCTCTGGTATCAAAAAAGGTTAGCAACATCATTGCAACAAGTTAGTGAACTTAATTGTCAGAGCACGTATATGATTGTCACAACTGGAGAAGGTGCTACTGGTCCCACGTCAAAGAATTACCCAGTCCCAAATGTCGTAGTGCCAAGGCTGAGAATTCTCATCTAATGCTAAGAGATGATTTTTAGGATTTCCCTTTGCTATCCATTGGGATGGAATTGCATTTTTAAGGCAAAGCCATTGATACACAATTTTTTTTACTTGATGTTTTGTAGGATTCTTGGAAAAAAACAATGATATCCTCTACAGACATCTGAAAGAGGTAAGTCTGAAACTTAGCTATATGTGTTTCTGATGGGTGTAAGATATCACCCGTGACACTGATTTTAGGGTAGATTGGCCTTCTGGATTTTTCTCTTCCATGAGTTATGTTAGAATTCCAGCATGTCATGGCCGGAACAGCCATTTAAGATTCACTCAATAAACCCATTCAAGTGTACGTGGTGCCCCTCCCTTGTGCCAGACACTGGGCTAGCTGTGGAGTTTCAGCAGTGAACATGGGGCTTTCCATTGTGTGGTGTGCAGGGTGGGAGGGAGAATAGTGGCCAAGAATAAATGTAAACATACACATATAAGTTATCCCTCACCTCAGTGAAAAGTGCTATGAAGAAAATAAGGCACTGTGGTTGAGGGAGACATTTTAAATTTAGTGTAGAGGATCAGAGAAAACACCCCTGTGAAGATGACTTTGAGCTGAAACCTGAATGAGAATGATTCTGGCCTTGGAAATATCAGGGTTATTCCAGGTAGAGAGACCATCATGTGCAAAGGCCCTGCGGCCCAGAGGAGCTCAGTGTGTGTGTTCAGTGAGGGGTAGTGTTAGGAGAGGGGGCTGAGAGCTCAGAAGGCCGAGGTCCCCAGGAAGGAGTGGAGATTTTGTTCTGGTGCCATGGGGATGTACTAAGGTGACATGAACTGATGCTGAGGAAGCTGAGACCCACAGAGGTAGGGACTTGCTCAAGGTCACATTCCCCTGGCAACCAACATTCTACTTTCTGTTTCTATGAGTTTGACTACTCTAAGTACCTCATATAAGTGGCATCATACAATGTTTGTGTTTTTGTGACTGACTTCTCTCAGCATAATGTCCTCAAGGTTTAGCCGTGCTATAGGAGGTGTCAGAATTTCCTTTCTTTTTAAGGCTGAAGAATATTCCATTGTATGGATACAAGAGAAAATGTTTTTAGTGTTGAGTTAAATTGTTTTTTAAGTTGAACATTTTATTTTTGTTTTTAGAAGTCTTCAAACATAACCTTATTCTATTTGTAAAAATAGTGATTTTTATTTAAAATTGAAAACAATTGCTGTTTTGTTTGATTCGTATTTAATTAACTTATAAATTTAAAAAGATTAAATTTCCTCAGACAATTGATTACCTTTACACATGTAAGTTTCCTCAACTATTTTTCAACTACTCTTACAAATTAATATATTTGATTTTCTGAAACATTTCAAATGCCTAATGGGACAAAACTATAAACCTATGAAGTAAAATCTTTCTACATCTCAACTAACTCTTACAAATCTAGTAAAACTAACATATACATGTAGTAACTTGGGTTCTCTTACATATTCAAACACTATTAATGGACATACTCAATTATTTTACAACTTTCACATGAAAATCACAAATCGAATACCAATGTATCATTTCAACATAAAATCGTAAGGCTAATTTGTTAGATTCTCTTAAACACTTCAAACTCCTTAAATAACAGATACAAACTGATCATCACAGTGATTATAAAACTTCTAAAACTTAACACACGAGTTTGATTGGCTTCACCATCTGCATACTTTTTTTTACACCGTTTCCATGGAAGCAGAGTCACCTTATCCAGTGAACAGGAGCAGGATGGCATTTCAGGCAGGCTGGAGTTACTTGGAACTGCAATACAGATTATCAGTAAGATATACAGAGGGTGCCAAAAAAAATGTGTGCACATTTTAAGAAAGGAAAAAACTGTATTAAAATTACGCTGATGGAAACCACTTTGAGCACCTCTTGTCATTGCAGAAGTCAAACATAGCTTACATTCATCTTTTGTTATTGGTACATATTGAGTATTACAATTTTAATACAGTTTTTTCCTTTCTTAAAATTTGTATACATTTTGTTGGCACCTTCTGTATAAAACTGGGAATTTTCCAGATTGATTCTATCTGAGCAACGGGTTAACACACTGAGCCACTTTTTATAGTTGGATTGGTTCTGCCTGCGGTGTCACCAGAGAAGTGTACCATGGCGTCCCCAGAATGTCTCAGATGTCACCCTTTTCCTATTTTTATCATAGCCTCTTTCACTATTTTTTTTGTTTTTGAAGATTTTTATTAAAACATAGCTAACATACAATATTATATTAGTTTTAGGTGTACACCACAGTTATTCAACATTTATATACATAAAGAAGTGATCACCATGATAAGTCCAGCAACCATGTGACACCGTACCATGCCATCACAATATGATTGACTATATTCTCTATGCTGCACATTATATCCCCATGACTTGTCTTATTTATCATACCCATTCTACCAGGTGTGAGGTGGTATCTCATGGTGGTTTTGATTTGCATTTTCCTTATAGCTAATGACGTTGGGCATCTTTTCATATATTGATCAGCCAGTTGTATGTCTTTGGAGGTCATTCTTTTTTTTTTTTTTTAATGTTTTATTTTTATTTTTCCCCTTCTTCCGCGCGGCTGCTCCTGGCAGCACATGGCAGGTCAGCTCCAGGGAGAGCCGCATGTGGGAATCACACTGGCGACCTCGGCGTTAGGAGCACGGCACTCCAACCACCTGAGCCACCGGGCCAGCCCCTGGAGGTCATTCTTAAGGAACCCACTTATCCTGTAGCGTCTGGGCTGGACTGGAAGCCATTATGGCTTCATCATGTCAGAGGAAAAACACCTAGATGGCCTCATCAGCTAGATATAGCAGTGGATATCATATATGAACACTTCCTTCCACACTTGTTTGTGGTTTTCTCCCTCTTCTTCTTCAAGTACTCCCGAAGCAGATGACTCTGGTCTGTTGGCATACTGACGTGAGCTGCCCAAAAGACCCCTTAGTGATTTCCGAAGTAGCGAAAGTGGTTGTCATTTCCCTTTGTTTACAGGTACTGTGCACGTCCAAAAACAGCATCCTGAAGGAATGTTTCCTGGTGGCCGAGTTACAAAACCGGAGAAGGTCACCAACAGTGAGTGGGGAAAATGCCCGTGCAAAATTGAAAGGCAGCAAAAATCACCCAGAGAGTGCGATTACCTCCGGCTACCTGCACTTTTTAAGTCCTTCCTCCCCTTTTTCCGGCAGTATCGCTTTCTAACCTGGTCTACTAAATATATACGTTCCAAGGTTAGCAAGCAGTGCAGTCATTTACAGACATTCACTGAGCTTCCACTGTGGATTTAGCGAGAATAAAACAGTCAAGGTCCCTGAGCTCATGGGACGTACGATCTAGTGGGAGATGGTATAAGAAAATGCCATCGAATAAAGAAAGAACTTCCAATAGTATGAGTGTCATAAAGGAAGTTTGGGAACAGGGGAACAGGGGAACGTGGTGCGGGATGGGCTCGGAGGTGATGCCGGCTCCTACAAGGCGTTCACTGCATACTTGTGCCCCAACCTGTCTTCTCGGTATCAATTGGGAGTAGCGATGTCTATTTAGCTCATTCTCTCTCCCTGCAGGTGGGGACTCAGTTTAAAAACAGCCTGAACAGCCTCCTGGAAATTCTCATCTCCAAGGAACCTTCGTACATCCGTTGCATCAAGCCCAACGAGAGGAAAGAACCCAGTGAGTTGTGAATCGTTCTGAACAGATAGCTCAGGGAAATGAGGCTGGGAGGAAAACCAAGATGGTGGTGGGTTAAAACCCTGAAAACCACCATAGGCTCGCTCCTTATCCTCTGGACGTGAATTGTTTTCATTTTTAATAATAGAAGGTAAATAAGTAGGGGCAGGGGGTGTTCCTTGGGTGGCCCCGAGTGAACATTGCTCAGACTTTGTCCCATTTCAGGAGCAACGCAGTTGAGCCAGGCAGGTATCAGAGGTGAGGGGAAGTGAGGTTGCTTCTTTTCAGCCAGTGAGCAATCTTCCAAGATGGTCTATGACTTGGGTCTTTTCTAAACTCGTGCCACGGTCTTTAATAAAGTCAGATAGTCAAAGACTTCCAGAGGCCAGGCAGGAAGAGCAAATGAACAAAGCAGACCGGGCAGTGGAGGGCACTGCAGCAAACTGGAGAGGGCACACCCTGTCTAAAGCACTACTGCCTTCCAGCTGTTGTTGTTATGTGGGACTCTAAGCCCAGAATGGCCAGAGGTCATGGTTTTTCAAGAGAAACCGAAATCCAGATGTTCCTGTAAGATGCTTCCATTAAATGAAACATAATTAGGGCCTAAGGAAACATTTTTGGGGCCAAACGCAGCTCACAGATGATCAGCTGGTCGTCTCTGGTCGGTCTAGGTTGAAAGAGAGCCAAAGGGTCCTTAATTGTCACTCTCCCTTCTGTGTTTCCAAAGGCAGGTTTGATGACTTCCTCGTACGGCATCAGATCAAGTACCTGGGGCTGATGGAACACCTGCGGGTGAGACGGGCTGGCTTTGCATACCGGCGGAAATACGAGCATTTCTTACACAGGTAAAGTTTATTTTGCTGATGAAGCCAGTAAAGTCAAACACCTATAGTTGTTCTTATCTGCAGAGAATACGTTCCAAGACCCCTAGGGGATGCCTGAAACCGTGGACAGCACCCAACCCTATATATGCTATGTTTTTTCCTTTGCATACATACCTATGATACAGGTTAGTGTGTCAGTTAGGCACAGTACTAGATGGACAACAATCACTAATAATAAAATAGAACCGTTTCAACAGCATACTGTAATAAAAGTTATGTGAATGTAGTCTCTCTCTCAAAATATCTTACTGTATTGTCCTTACCCTTCTTGTGATGATGTGAGAGGATAAAAACTCCTTAAATTAAGAACTTTCACCTTTTCACTGAAAGGAAGCGCTGTACAACTTCCCTTTGGCATCTCTGAATTGCCAGCCTCACCACTCTTGTGCTTTGGGGCCATGATGAAGGAGGAGAAGGGTGACTTGAACACAAGCAGTGTGATATCCCAACAGTCCATCTGCTCACTGAGATGGCTCCTGAGTGACTGACGGGTGGGTGGGCAGCGGGCACAGTGTGGAGACACAGGACAAAGGGAGGAGTCATGTCCAAGGTGGGACTGAGCGGGATGACTCGCGTTTTCATTGTGCTACTCAGAACAGCATGCAGTGTAAAATGTGTGAATTATTTATTTCTGAAATTTTCCATGTAATGCTTTCAGACCACAGTTGACGGTGGGTAACAGAAACTGCAGACAGTGGAGCTGTAGATAAGGGGTGGGGACGACTGTTCTCGGTGTGAGTCTTTGGGTGAGGCGATGCATACAAGGGCGTCCCTCGGGGAACTCAGTTTTTTTTACCTGCTGTAGCTGTGACAGTGATGAAACACTAACATTTTGGAGGCTAGGAAGCTGCCTCAGTTCACCACCTGCCACTTCATTTCACTAAGGCCCTATCTTCTTGGAACTGAGTGCAGAGACCCCAGGGCAGATATGGGTGGTGCTTCCCTTGGGTCTGTACTTGTCTAGGGCAAACCCTTCCTAAGGGGACCACAGGTCCTGGATTGGCGCTGTCAGGCTGGGAGCGCTCCTCTTGGCCTCGCAGGCTGTCAAGAGAAGCGGGTATGGTGGTGGGAACACAGCCATTGAAGCCACACAGACTTGGGTGGGAATCCCCATTCTATCTCTTCCACCTGTGACCTATTTCCTTGGGTGTCACATGGGGATTAAACTGCCTGCTCTCAAGGAGTTTATAAGAATTGAATGATATGTTCCACCACTACCACTACCATCGCCCAAATTTGCTTGCTAATATTTCATTGGTGGTAAGCTGCATGTGAATTTCTCGCCAAAATAGCAATACGCTCTCACACTCTCCAGAGAAGCATAGTGAAATGGTCATTTTTTGTAGGTCACCATGGTTGAATATGAGCAATTTTATACTTCAACAGAAATTAGGCTTTTTTTGAAGTATGATTTTATAATCATAAAAAACACACACGTGCACTTACATTTTTAAATCTAACAACTTGCCTTTTGCTACTTACACCCCAAGATCCTGAGCTCTGAAACTTGAGCATTTTCTTGTGTTCTTATTTTTAGCCCCTAACTTTGTGATTTCAGATTTTTTTCTCTGCCCAGGATCGTGTTTGTTCTTCTTCCATCAGCCTTGTGTCCTGATCATTGATATCCACCTACATGTATTTATTAAGTAATAGGCTCTTTCTTCACTGTTATTTTAATGATTTATCTACCTGCCGATCTGAACTTCTGATTAAGCCTCATCAGCATTAACCTTTTGAGTTGATGCAATTTCGGCAGAACATACCTAGGATTGTATCGACACGCGTCAAACTTATCTTGAGAAATGGCATAGCTCTTTGGGTTTCAGAAACAGTGAGAAGAGTTACAGACAATCCTGCCCCAAATGCTATCTTTGAAGGCTCCCAAGGGGGGCCGAGGACCTCAGCTTGGGGACAGCTTTGCTCTATACCGTAGGTACATTTGTAGAGGCGTTTTCATCCCCAATCCTCAACTCCATGGAACCATAAAGCACCCATGGAGGCGTGTGTAGAAGGCAGGTAGGAAGGACACACAGGATCTTCAAGCAGCCTAATGTTGGAGGCTCATGGTCACATCCCTTTCTTCTTTGTCCCCTCTCCTTTTTTTTTTCATCTGTCACCATTTCTGAACCACACTCCCAATGCATAGCCATGGTCTCTTGTCTTTTTAAACAGCTTTATTGAGATATAATTCACATACCACGCGATTCACCCACGTCAGCGTCAGTGATTTGGGGTGTTCAGATATGTGCAAGCACAGTCCGTTTTAGAACATTTTCATCACCTCACAAACCCTGTACCTTTTAGCTGTGAAGCCCCTATCTCCTTACCACCCCCAGCCCTAAGCAACCACTAATTTTCTTTGTCTTCATAGATTTCCCTATGCTGGACATTTCATACAAATGGAGTCATTTGTGTAGCGTTTAGGCTTTTGTGTCTGGCGGCTTTCACTTAACGTAACGTTTGTAAGATTCGTCCATGTTGTAGCTTGGATCGTATTTCATGCCTTTTCATGGCAGAATGATACTCCGTTGTGGGCATAGACCAGATTTTACTTATCCATTCATCTGTTGATAGGCATTTGGGTTGTTGCCACTCTTTGGTGATTATGAATAATGCTGTTAGGACAATTCATGTACGAGTTTTTGTGTGGGCGTCTATTTTCATTTCTTTGGGCATCTGCCTTGGAATAAATTACTGGGTCAGATGATCATGTATAAATGGGAAACCGCCACACAATTTGCCAGGTGTTTTTTTTGGGGGGGTTGTACCCCTTTTTGCTCATCAGCTACCTGTCATTCATTCGCCCTTATCTCATCCATCTTTCTGAAGTTGACTCCTGGTGAAGGTGGCAGGGAGTAGCAGTCACTGCCCACCCCACCCCCACCCCCACACACATACTTGACCCTTCCCATCTTCCTGGATTTTTTGAACTTCAGACACCTTTTCCCTACTCTGCCGCTCTCTGAGGCTGGTTGCTTCTTTCCATAAATACCAGTGAGCACCTGCTCTGTCCCAGCTCTGTCCTCGGTGCTGGAGAACAGGACACACTCCATCCCTGCCACATGGAGTTTACTTTCTGGCGGGAGAGACCAGTGATAACACGAAGATATAGCTGGTCGTGGGGGTGGGGGTACATTCTTAGAAGGAAAATGAATGTGGGTAAGGGGGAAGAGTGGCGGCTCCCTCTTTTAGTAAAGTAGTCCGGGAGGGCCTCTCCAAGTGAGGGAGGGAGCCCTAAGGATATTGGGAACAGCAGTCCAGGAAAGAGCCTAGCGGTGGGAACTGGGCAGGCTCGAGGACCAGCTAAAGGGGAGGCGTGGCTGCAGGTCAGTGGCCCTGGGAATAGAAGCAGGAGACGTTCAAGGGATTAGGTTGGAGATGCCCTTCTGTGCACCTGGCCAGGCACCGCCTCTCGTGGTCAGGAAGCAACTGCATCTCAGGGCTGAAAAGGACAGAAGGACGTTACGGTTGTCTTTCTAGTGACTGCATGTTAAAAGGGAGTTGCATCCTATGCTGAAATCAAGTTCTTAAGTCAACACTGGGTCCCAAATTACCCTTGGAAAATCCCTGGTCCCCTACCAGGCATGGCACATTTTCTTCCCACGCTGGTTCATATCTGTTGTCTATGCATTTGTCTGTTGATGGACCTTTGTGTGTTTCTACCTTTTGTCTATTATGATCAATGAGTCTGTGAACATTCATGTATAAGGTTTTCACATGGACATACGTTTTCATGTCTCGTGGGCCTATACCTAGGAAGGGAATTGTTTTCTGGTGAGGTCATTGTTCTGTGAAAACAGGCCTGTCCCGCTGAAACAGTTTCTCTCTTCTTTGTTGCCACGTATATAGTGTTGAATTCAAAGAAGTTGAGTTCAGGGAAGTAGTGAGTCTACTATAGTATGCTGAGCGGCTGGTATGCCAGTAGCAGAAAGAAGCCTACTCCTGGTGGGGGGAGCCAGTGTCAGATCTGATGGCTTTCCAGGTGTGCCTTTCCTCTCTCCCTTAGGTATAAATCCTTGTGCCCCGACACTTGGCCGCACTGGCAGGGGCCTCCAGCAGAGGGCGTAGAGCGGCTGATCAAGTACATTGGCTATAAATCCGAGGACTACAAATTAGGGAGGTAAGTGGCTGGGAAGTTGCCATCGAAATGTTTTGGGCATTGATCCATATCCATCTAGAGCCTGGAGATGCATTTTTCAGGAGTTGACGTAGATTTCCAAGCAGATACTTTCATCCACTCCATTTAAATGCATCTCTTTAAAGAAACACCTCTCCTGTGTGTCTCTTTCACTCTCAGTTCTTCATGCACACGTACAAGTCTCCATTGCACAACACCTCTGACACCAGCTGGATGTCCTACAATTTACCTCCATTCTGACACTGTCCACCTGGAGGTAGCGTCAGATACTGCAGGTGAAGGGGCCCACAGCAGACGCCGGTGCCACGGCCAGGTTGTTACCTGTGCTTCTGACTGATTGGCTATAAACCAGAGCTTCCCACAACCCCTTCCTTGGGTCCAATTAATTTGCTAGAGCAGCTCACAGAACTCAGGAAAACATTTTACTTAGATTACTGATTTATTACAAAGGGTTATAACTCAGGAACAGCCAGATGAAAGGGATGCAAAGGGCGAGGCATGCGGGAAGGGGCGGGGCTTCCACACCCTCTCCAGGTGCACCCAGAAACTCCATGTCCTGTTGGGGTTTTTATAGAGGCTTCATTACAGAGGCGTGATTGATAAAGTCATTGACCACTGGTGATTAGTTGAACCTGCAGTCCCTCTTTCCTCCCGGGAAGTGAGGCTGAATGTTCCAACCTTCTAATCCTGTGGTTGGTTCCCCTGGCAACCAGCCCCCATCCTTAGGTTACCGAGAGGCTTTCCAAATATCATCTCATTAGCATAAACTCAAGTGTGGTGTGATCAAGAGGGTTTTGTTATAAATAATAAGACACCCATTTCACCATTCTCACTTTGAAGCTATTTCAGGGACAAAAACCAACTATAACCAAAGCCCCTATTGCTCTAATCACTTAGTAAATTACAAGGGTTTTGTGGGCTGGGACACTGAAACACAACAAAGGCCAAATATCTATTTCTCATTATAAATCACAATATGACAAGCTCTAAATGGTTAGAAGGGCAATTTTGCTGCCTGTTGGAGAAGATTAAGTTATAAACAAGGCCGTGTGTTCTATGCCTGATGGGTGGGGGAGGGCTAGAACGAGCCTCTTGGCTTGAAAAATGAGGGGACTAGGGTGGCTCCCCTAACCTCTGTGCCTAGAGTCTTCCATGGTTCAAACGTACCAGGATTTCTTAGAGGAGATATTAGGACTTACATGATGTGAAATCTCTACCATCCTGGAAAGTGCTGGTCTAGAACTCGGAGTAGCATCACTATAGAGTCGTAGTTGTGAGTGAACTTTCACACATATTGAAGGCGTGGAGGCAAAACTTAATCAGGGTGAAGCAGGAAGATTTTAGTCTATTAGTCATTTTGATCAGTGTTCATTTGGTTATAAGGCCTGGTGCCCAAACATGAAGAGGATTCGTTACCAGGATTCAGATTCCAGCTTCAGAGATCTCTCTGCCTTTGCATCTGTCAGTGGACTTGCTCTGCCAACTCCTAAGTCCCACTTGGACCTGGCCGTCTGTGGCCACTCTGCCCCGTCTCCATCTCTATGCTTCTATTCTGGGCCCTTCTCCTGAGCGGAATCCGGCTTAGAACTTCCTGAGGGAGGCTAGACCACGGAGGTTAGAGGGGGGGATCTTTCCCCATTCCACAACCTCTGATGAGGAAGTGGGATCATGTGGCATAACACCCCCCACCCCCCCACCCCCGCCAAGGGCTGTCCTGGGAAGTCTCCCTCAGAGGGTGGGTGGGTGGGTGGATGGGGCAGGCAATGGAGAGCGGTATTTATAATTTAGCTCTGCTAATTGATGGGATGGGACCTTCTTTTAAAATTAGACTCATAGTCTTTCTCATCACTTTTTAAAAATTACTTATTTCACAGTTACAGTCGACATTCAATATTATTTTACATTAGTGTTAGGTGTACAGCGTAGTGGTTAGATATTTATATAATTTATGCAGTGATCACTCTGCGACATTAGTGACTATATTCTCTATGCTGTACTTTACATCCTGTGATTTTTTTTGTAACTACCAATTTGTATTTCTTAATCCCTTCACCTTTTTCACCCGGTTCCCCAACGTCCCTCCCCTCTGGCAACCATCACTTTGCTCTCTGTGTCTGAGTCTGTTTGTGTTTCTGTTGTGTGGTTTTTTTGTTCGTTTATTTTGTTCTTTAGATTCCACATATAAGTGAGATCATGTGGTATTTGTCTTTCTCAGTCTGACCTATTTCACTTCTGTGTCATCACTTCCTAAAGCCCAGGGAAATAACTTCAGGTTAGGATGGTGCATTTGTTTTCTAGGGCTGTATAACAAATCGCCACAAACTAGCTGGCTTAAACCAACAGAAATGTATTCTCTAACAGTTCTAGAGGCTAGAAGTCCAAAGTCAAGGTGTTGGAAGGACCAGGCTTCCTCTGAAGGCTCTGTGGGAGGATCCTTCCTTGCTTTTTCAGCTCCCAGTGGCTCCTGGCATTCCCCAGCTTGTGGCCACATCACTCCAATCTCTGCCTCCATCTTCACACTGTCTTCTCCCCTATGTCTCTGTGCGTTCTTTTCTGTCTCTTATCAGGACACGCTTGGATTCAGGGTCCACCCTAATGAGCTCATCTCCATCCTTACCTTTATTACATCTGCAAAGACCTTATTTCCAAATAAAATTACTTTCTCAAGTTCTGAGTGGACATGAATTTCCAGGGAACACTATTCAATCCATGACAAGATAGTAACTGAACCAACTAATAGTGAAAACGCTCTTGGCTGCCCGTCTCAGGCCAACATGGTGATACCAGCACAACAAAGTGGTAACACTGCAGACCCCAGGTCCCCGCCGGAGCTGGTGGAGCTCGTGAAGCGGCAGCAGGAGCTGGCGGAAACACTGGCAAACTTGGAGAGACAGATCGATGTTTTTGAAGGAAAGCTACTTGGAAGACATGCAGGTGTCTGGCAATACTATTCGTGGCTGGGATAGGTGTGTGAACAACCAAAAACACTCCAATAGCAAAAACCACCAAAGGAACCAGAAGTTTAAGGGAAGCTGAGCGACTCGTCAGTAAATCCTCAGTTACTTCAGCAGCTGCAGTAAGTGCGTTGGCAGGAGTTCAGGACCAGCTCATTGAAAAGAGGGAACCAGGAAGTGGGACGGGAAGCGATACTTCCCCAGACTTCCACAATCAGGAAAAGGCGCCCAGCCAGGAGGACCCTGAGGGTTTGGATGGTTCTGTGCAGGGAGTGAAACCTCAGAAGGCTGCTGCTTTGACTTCCTCAGGGAGTCATCACAGCTGTCATAAAAACATGAAAGAATAAAAAAGCACAGGATTGATCTGAAGTTAAACCAACAACCGCCCCCGCCCGCCCCGCCCCCATAAGCTATGAGAAGACTTATTAGTGCTGAAACTTCCAGGCTGTAGAGTCCTGCCTCCCTCCTCTGACTTCACAAAGATAAGCATCCCTTACCTGAGTGTGTCACCACCCACCTCTGTGTTCCCAGACCCAGTGCCTGTGACTGAGTAGTTCTGAAATGTGACACGTCATGTCAGTAAGACCACATTGGATCATTGACTTCGTGTCGTTTTTAGTAGGAACACCAAGAGTGGGGTTATAATCCCAGCAAGTTGCTAACGGAATCTCTCTCTTCTTAGAGCGAATGTCTTCCCCCCCCCCCCAACTGGCTGGCATCAGTTTCATCTGTGATAGCCATTGAGAAATGGTCTCTGCTTTGGTTTCATGCTGAAAGTAGAACACAGGTCACATTTCAGAGGGAGGCTGTACATATGCCAGCATTTTTGTATTTTGTTTATTGTTTCATCATTTTTCCGCTGTTGTTTTAACCCTCTTGTTTTCTTTGGGGCCTTTTTGTAATGCCCTTGGTACACCTGGTACCTTCCTGCTGACATATCTGATCATATTTCGTGGAGTTGCCCATATTCTTAACTGAAAGGAATCAGGTTTACCATAAATAAAATGGGGAATTTGGCTCTTCTTTTTTTTTTTTTTTTTTTTTTTGCAGGGGAAAGTTACAGAGTGTTTATTTAATACTTACCTATCTTAAATCTTTCTGAGTTGGAAGCAGTTTCTTGTTCAAGGAATAGGAAAAGCTGAAAAACATGTTTAAATCAGTCCTTTTAAAATCGATTTTTATTCTTTTGTGTGAATAAAATTTCACAGGCTGTGATTTTCATTGCTTTACTTTTAAACCTGAGTGGTTTTTTCTTTTACATTTGTTTATTTATTTGTATCATGCCTAATGAAAATTTCTTTTTTCATCTTTTCTCTCTCTGCTATTTGCCTAATTAAATATTGCTCTTGAAATCATTAAGGCATGCAGAAAGGCTCCAAATTGTACCCAAAGCTGATAATATATGGAGTTCTTGAGTAGAGTGAAGATAGGATCAAAGAGAGCCATCAGTATCCAACAGATCCCCCTTCCTATGGGGGAGACGGGCCGAGGAACTCTGACAATTGTTACCTGCCGCTGAAGCAATGGTCACCTACCTTGGCTGCACGTTGGAATCACCTGGGAAGCTTAAAAAAATACGGATGCTTGGGTCCCACCCCCAGACACTCTTGACTGGAGTACAATCTAGTTATGGGGATATCCTTTCAGTGAGTCCCTGGGATTCTGATAGGAAGCCAAGTGGAGATCCCCTCCATTAGAAGACTGGATGGTGTGATTTAAATCCTATGTTGTAAATCAGTCTAAAGGATGAGATTCGGGGCTTCACCTTTCGTTTGACTGTAATCACAGTCTTTAACTTCTGCCCAGATCTTTGTTAGAAAAAATATGTTCCGTTTGTGATAATGTGGGTAGAGTTGACTGTGGGTGGAGTCTATTATCAAAACAATTTTACCTTGTCAGATGTGCAAAAGCTTTCCCTCCTGTTCTCAGATAAACTTTCATTAGGAAAAATAAACATAAAACATTCTCTCTCTTTTTTTTTTTTTTTAACTTCTAGAACCAAAATATTCATTCGTTTCCCCAGAGCTCTGTTTGCTACTGAAGAGGCCTTTGAATTTAGGAAACATCAATTAGGTATGATTTTTTTTTTCCTGCCCTGATTTCAATAGAACGTGAAATGAACACGCTTAGCGTGGGATACATCTTAAACATGGTATTTGATACCACGTTCCTGGCTTTGGAAACCAGGAACAAGATATGAGGAAGTGGTAAGATACACGTGATTGTATGCCTTTAATGGGGGTTTGGACGTCCTCGTGGATGCACGCAGAGGATTCCCCACTGCAGGGCTGCCCCAGTTTTACTCTGGATCCAACTCAGTTGTGCTCCACGAGGCCCCTAAACCCATGGGAGTCCATCGCCCTTAAAGGAAGGTTTTAGAAACTTGGTTTGTATGAGTATCTGCTGTCTGAAGGTACAGCTTCAAAGCCTACAGCCAGGGTGTTTGTTGCGAATGGTAATCGAGAAAAGTTAGATGGGGGGTGAAGGAGGGTGGAGAATGGAAACTATAAAACACTACTGGGCCAGAGGCGGGTGTCCCTTGAAAGCGAAACTGGTCTGTTGAGGACTCAGCTTGAGTAATCAGTGTTTGCTGTGTGCCAGTGCGTACCCACTCCTTGGTACTCATGATCTCATTGTATCATCAGAACAAACCTATGGAGTGACATTACCTCCACCTTATATTCAGGGAAACGGGCCCAGAGATGTGGGTAACTTCCTGGAGGCCACACAGCTAGTCAGCAGCAGAGCTGGGCTTTGAACGTGGGTCTCTTTGGCTTCAAGGCCTGGACTCCTAACCACTGTGCCGCATGGTTTCATTTTTTGACCCCAGTGGGTTGCAATCAGCCGGGTCTGGTTAATGGGCAGCAGCTGGCTGTGGGGGCCTGAGTCAGCGTTTCTAACCAGCTCCCAGGGGTGTGACACTGCTGGTCTGTGGGACCCTCCTGGAGGAGCTTAGCCTGGGGTGGGACCTCAGGCACTGGGAGGAGAGGAGGTGGAGCGTGTGTGGTCCCCCAGCCCTGCAGCTGCGTGGCCTAGCAGCCAGCAAGTTTCCTTAGTGCGCAAGCCTGCACGCCCATTACTAAAATGTGCTGATGTCTGCCTTGCAAGGTAGGGTGTGAGGATGAAATATAATGCCTCACAGGAAACCAGGGCCCCACAGCCCCTTTAGATGGTAGCTCGGTTCCTTACCCTGGGGGAAGGAAGGCAAGGGGAAGGAAGAAAGGAAGCTCGTCATTGGACAGCTTCTGACTGCCAGGCTTACGATAACCTGCCCACTCTCATTTCTGCCCTGCTGCATGGGTTTCCTCTGTCTGCTCCACACCGCACACCCCAAGGGCCACTTCTCACGTCCCCTCTGAAGGTCACAACCACCAAGATGCAAGAACGAGAGCCATTTCACCAAAACTTTTGTTTTATTTTAAGTTGCGAAAATTCAAGCCACGTACAGAGGCTGCCTAGAAAGAAGAGTCTATGTGAAAAAGAGACAAGCAGGTAAGCATTCAACAGACGTTTCCAGTTTGCGATGGGCCAGAACCCCACTGTTTTCCTATCATCTACCCACCTCCTGGAAGCACAGGTTCCCTTTGGTCATCCTCTCTCCCTGCCTGTCCTTGAAACCTTGGTATGGGGTGTCTTGGGGTCCAGTTCTGGGGCCTCTTCTCATTTTTACTCTGTTGACCAGAGATGATAACATGTAACCTATATTTGTTCCATGTTTTATTTGATCCATAACATATGCATGATTAAAGAATAATTTTTTAAAAAAGTTACCAACACCAGGAGTACCCTTGGATCCTTTCTGTCCCCAATCACTTCTCAGTCAGCCCCCCGCCCCAACCCCCAACACACACACCACTCTTCTGATTTTTGCATTTATAATTCCCTTGGGTTTTTTTTTTTTTTTAAATATGGTTTTACTATCTATGGATGCATCACTCAACACCAGTTCTAGGCTGGCATGTTTTGAACTTAATAAATATACTGCTTGTAGTTTTTGCAACATTTTTACACTCTAAGTTGTTTTTGAAAGTCAACCAGTAAATGTATGTAGATTTAGTTATTCATTTTCATAGCTACATAGTATTCCACTGTATTAGAGGTCGGCATTCTTTTTCGTAAAGGACCAGACAGTAAATATTTTAGGCCTGTAGGTCATATGGTTTCTGTTGAAGTTACTCTGCTGTTGTAGAATGACAGTAGCTTTAGGCAAATACGTAAATGAATGATCACAGTGATGTTGCAATTAAATTTTATTTACAAAAACAGGTGGCTGGCCCGAGGGCTGTAGTTTACTGACCCCTGTGCTATATGAGTATTTCCCAAGTTAACCATTCTGTTGATGGGCATTTGGGTTGCTGCCAGTTGGTTGTTTCTGTACCAGTTATGAAGAATAAAAGCATTTAAAAAAATCTGAGTAACTGAGAAAAATCAGAAACGCATTCCAAAAGTGGGAGACAAGCCAGAAATCTAAATTTTGTGTCCCAATTTGTTTATATACCCCCATTTTTAAATGTAGACAATTAAACATGGTGAAACAAACCAAGGAGTGGTAAGACAACTGGATATGCTATCACAAGCACCACTCGTCCCCAGAAATGACCTTGGGAAACTCTGGTCCCCTCGCATAATTTCGGGGCTTCCCTTGAAGCTTCCCAGAGCATCCCGGGGTTCTTCTGTCTCCCTACTTCAGCCTCCGCCTGAGCACCCCCAGGATGTTCCATCTCTGAGCTAGCAAAGTGCTGTGGTGGGCTTGTAGATGTTTGTGGTATGGATGACCAATTCTGAAAAAGCCTTTTGTATTTAAATATGATTGTACTCACCTTCTAATGCCAGCAGTGAACTCTTTCAGCCATCAAACTGGAAACCCACTGGCGTGGAGTCCTGGCTCGGAAGGAGATGGAAAGGAGAAAGTGGGCTGTGCGGATTATAAGGAAGTAAGTTCTGGGGTATAGGAGGGAAGAGAGGCCCCACTCAATGTTGGTGCTCTGAAGAGGGTGGCCCTAGACTTGGTTTCTCGGATTTGTGTAGAAAGGTAATCTTCCTGTTGAGATGCCAACCCTTAAGAATCCAGTCCCATCTCTTCCCTCTGAGCTCCCTAACTTGGGGGTGATTATAGTTCAGTACGTTTGTAGTATCTCTTAAGAGTCTAGTTCAAAAGTCACAAAGTCAAGTGCCCTCTGATGCCAGGCAGGCAAAGTGAGTCTCCTGAACTGGGATAAGACAATAAGGTGTGGTGGGGACAATAAGGTGTGGTGGGGACAGTAAGGTGTGACAGCACCTTAATAAGGTGTGACTGGAAAGATTTCCATCTCAGCCGCCCCTGCCGTGGAGAAATGCCCGGCCAGCATGGCCAAATCTTTCGATTTTTTTCAAGGAACGCTGGAAATCTGGCTTTCATGTAATACCTCCCAAGTTTTGTTGTTCTTGGCAACTAATTCAAGCTACTAAAAACAAAACAGAAAATAGTGTGGGTGAAACAGAACATATCTTCGGGGGCAGATCTGGCCTGCGGGCTACATTACTGGCTCTGGCCTATGGGACCATCTAAAGAATCTCTACCAGTTGGCTTCCTCTGAATCAAACAAATGGGGAGAGAATGCAAGTCTCGGTGAAGAGATGGGACAGAAAAACCAACAAAATCCTTTCCTGTTTAGGTTCATAAAGGGATTCATCAATCGACACAGGCCTCTTTGTCCTGACAATGAGGAGTTTGTCGTGTTTGTGCGGAAGAAATACATCTTGAATCTTCGGTACTACATCCCAACGAATGTCCTGGATAGGAATTGGCTGGTGCCTCCTGGTATCTTGGAAAATGTAAGGGCTCCACTGGGACTCGTGTTGCAAATGACTCGGGCACTGATGGAGCTTAACTATTCTGTTTCTTTGTGCTGTCTCCCCTGGCTTGAAAGGCCGGCCTTCGCAAAGCACTTCTATGGAAGGGTATTGCACAAGAAATCGCAATATTCTTACTGGAAGTATAAAGCCATGGGAGGTCTGTTTACAGAGTACTTTTAAATGGTGTCCGTCCTTGATGGAGCCTTCCAGATGGGTTAGGTGACTGTCACCTACCACAGGGTTTCTCTAAAGACGACCTGAGGACCCTCTGTGTCTGGAGTGCAGAGTGGGGGCTGCAGTAAGATTCCCGGGTTCCAATCTGGACCCAGTGAGTCGGCATCTCTAAGAATTGCCTTTTAGTCAACTCCTCAGGTGACTCAAATACATTCACATTTAAGAATCCCTAGCTTAGCAGTAGTGCAGTTAGTGCAGGATTGGAAGATTAACTGCTTTGACTATAAAAGATTAACGTTGTACTTTAAGTTGAACTGGACTCAACTGTGCTTCCAAAGCCACAGCCCAAGACAGGGTGTGACTGAGGCAGGTGCCAAAGAAGTGTGTTCTCCACATAGGCGTCCTATCTGCTCTGGAAACTGTGCAGAAGAAACCTGGTTCGGAAGTACTGCCGCGGGATCACAGCCGAGAGGAAGGCACTGGTAGGGACGCGGTGTATGTATGCATGTGTGTGAGACGGTGGACTGGTGGAGAGGCAAGGGCTGGCCCTACAGCTGGATGGTCAGACTCTGCAGCCCCCACCCACCAATTCACCTGTAAGCCAAGGGTCACACTAGGCCCGGGCCTCATACACGTTGAAAATTAAACGCATGTAGACCACGTAGCAGAGCCCTCATTAAATGGCAGCTGTTACCAGCGTCACTGTTACCATGGGAAGGAAACCCAGATGGCCCCTGCCCTGCAAACGCAGGACGCTTCTCTGCTGGAGGTCTGGTTTTGTTGACGCTTATCTGCAGGTCAGCAGACCTTTCCCATAAAGGGCTAGAGAGAATATTTTAGGCTTTGCGGGCCAGACAACCTGCGTTGCAATGACCCCACTCTGCCATAGTAGCCCCCAAGCAGCCCGAGACAACACATATCTGGATGGCAGGATTGTGCCCCAATGTAACTGACTTATAAAACCAGGCAGGAGGCTGGATTGGGCTCGCAGGCTGTTGTGTGCCCATCTCTGACCTGGAAGAAAGGAACTGCTCTCTGAAATTCTAAAAGTTTCAACCTCTGGCAGTATAATTTTTAGGGCATTTTGGCCAAAGCCAGGAATGTGTTCTGATTTCTATGCAGAAGTATATGACAAGGCTCCTACAGCTTATCCAGGAAAGTGATACCGTGGACCTTAAATCTTCTCTGTCCCAAAGAGCTCCGTGGCCACCATTTGTTTACTTTTCAATTCTGTGTTACCAGATGCAGCAAAAGGTAGTTACTAGTGCAATCTTCGGGGGAAAGAAAGAAGGCTACGGAAAAACTTTAAACCAACCCTTTGCCAACAGTCGGTTAGGTAAGTACACCTTTCCATGTATGTACTCTTTCCGTTTTAAAAAAAGTCAAAGGAAGAGGCTCGTGTCCATAGCATTTCCTGACGCCTATTCCCCAATTGAGGTCTTGGTCACAGAGGAACATAAAACCAGCAGATGCCAGTGGCTTTTGTACAGGGTGGTATTTAGTGACGATTCTCTGTGTTCTGGTTCTTTCCCTAGATGAAGGAGATATTAATCCCAAAGTGCTTCAACTCATTAGCAATGAGAAAATCCAGGTAAGGAAGCGTGGGCTTGGCCTCAAACAGGACTCCCGTGTGGGGTCTGAGACCAGGGTCTGTTTCCTACAGAAGCACTGTGTGAATGCAGGGTTTGTGGGTGGTCGGACTCTCACCTGTCATGCTCTGGATAGCAACTAAGGCTGTGGGGACCAGGGGACTCTCAGACATACCTGTTGCTGTTCTTATGGACCATATCCGTCACCTCAGGAGCTGTGTTTGGTTTTCTATGAAATTGAGTTAAATACAGAGGGTGCCCCCAAAAATGTAAACACATTTTAAGAAAGGAAAAAGCTGTATTAAAATTGTCATACTCAATATATACCGAAAACAGAAGATGAATACAAGTCACGTTTGACTCCTGCAATGACAAGAGGTGCTCAAAGTGGTTACCATCAGCGTCCAGACACTTCTGATGACGGCAAACTATTGCTTGAGCCACGTTGACCAAAACGTCCACTTGTATACGTTTTTTTGACTCCCCCGGGATAGCCGTGAACTTGATCTTTAAACATCCCCTCTTAGTGAACAGTATGGCAAGGTGCCTGGGCACCGATGTGGGCTTCTTGACTTAGCTGCTGTGAGATCCCCACCAGGTTACATAAGCTCTTGATGGCTCTTATGGCTGCTCTGTCCCTTTTGGTCCCCTGGGGAAGAGAAACCTGTGAGGCTGGAGTGGATTATCCTCTGGCTGTGAGGGCTTTCACCCCCACGCAGCGTTGGAGAGGTCATCTCTGTTGACCTCGGAGCAAACCTGTGAGCAGGTGGCCCTAACCTTGACTTCCTCCCAAGGCAATGCCCTAGGCAGAGCTAGGAAACATCTACCAAGAAGAAAGCCAGGGTAGAAAACACATTTATGCAAGATCTGGTTGAGCCTGTGTGTGTGTGTGTGTGTGTGTGTGTGAGCGCTTGGAGTAACGTGGCCAGAGTGTGAGTAACAAGGAACTTAGCCTGCGGCCCCCTCCCTTCCATGAAGTACCCTCCCCTCGTAGTGACGGCAATCTCCTTGCAGTATGGTATCCCGGTCATCAAATATGACAGGAAAGGCTTCAAGGCGCGACAGCGGCAACTCATTCTTACTCAGAAAGCGGCTTACGTGGTGAAACTTACCAAAATCAAGCAGAAAATAGAGTACTCAACACTCAAAGGTAAGAAGCCGACACTCTTAACTCGTTGGATTGCTTGGCTCCTGGGCACACGAGTCATGAAGGAGCCTTCAACCCGAAGATCTCAGCGAAGGGGGGCTGTCCAGGCCCAGCCTGGGTCTCTTATTCTGGCACAAATATCAGGGGTACCCTTTTCCCTCAAGTAACCAGGCTGGACGGCAGTCACCTTCCACAGTGACCTGTTTTTTTATTCAGCACCTCTCTCTATACAGCCCAGTGGCATGCTGTTTGAGCAGCTCCTTCATCCGGGCCCAGCTAGGAGGGAGAAAGTGTGTGTGTGTGGGGAGGGGTGGTTAGGGAGACCCCGGGCGTGCCTTTTCTATATTAACGCCAAGTTGTCTAGTTCCTGGTTCCAATTTTGCATCTGTCCTAAGGTGTCTCCACTAGCAATCTGAGCGACGGAATCTTAGTCCTTCATGTTTCGCCAGAAGTCAACAAGCAAAAGGTAATTGATAATCACCAGTCTCTGCTGAGACTGCTGCATACTCTGCCGAAATGTTGACTACTGTGAAACCTCAGTAGGGGAGAGTATTTTTCTTTAAACCGCTACTCCTGACACGGCCGTGTCCTCTCCTCTCCACCTCAGGGGGATGCCGTCTTACAGTGTGAACACATATTTGAAGCGGTTACTAAACTCGCCATGCTGGTTAAAAAGGAGAACATTGTAAACGTTGTTCAAGGAAGGTAGGTTGGTTCCACCTTCAGCTCCGGAAGTAATGCTATGTTAAAATGTTTATTCGCGGATCAAGGAAGCATTGAATTATAGCCTGCCTCTTCCCATAAAATGAGCACTGCCTACCAGAGCAGGGGGGAAAGAAGCCTCTAGTGGGGTACCCGTGCCCTCTTTGATACAAAGAACCTCCTTCCTTGTCTTTTATGGGTTGGGTTCCGGGCAAATGAAGAAGTCAGTGATCACTCACTGACGTAAGCCAACAGTGAGTGGTCTTACCATCCAATGTTGAAAGGAGGTGCTTATGTTCCTGAGGGAAGCTGTCACAAACTGAAGGCTGGGACTCTGGGCCAGAGCAGGTGACAGCCACACCTTCGCTGCTGAAACCTGTTTTTTTTGGACACTTGGTTGAACACAGTGGGCCTCAGCTTTGCAGGCTGCTTCCAGACTAAGGGACACGTGCTGAAAAGTCTCTAGGACGTCAGGGAAAAGTACCTGGCACGTAGATTACTTAATTCTCCCAACAACTGCAGTAGGTGCCACCTTTTGCATTTCCCAGGCACAAGGTGGTGACCCAGCATGCCACATGTCACCTAACTGGTCAGGGATGACAGGCGGTTTCCCAAGGCCAGGCTTGGTTCTCATTCTCAGACTGCATCAGGCACAGCACCCTCAGCCCTGATGAGCTAATTCATGTGTGGAACGGGGAAAAAGAGTTGGGTCCCTTGGACAGTGGTGTTTGTTTTACTGGACGTCTGAGGGACGACCTCGCCCACTATGAGAGCTGCAGCATGAAGATGTAGAAATGGTTCTTCGGACCTCAAATTGGCCCCTTGAAGAACTGAAGGTGCTAGATTGATTTGTGGATAACTACAGAAACAGGTGGTAAGGTTCCCCATTGTGGAAATGGGGTTCTTCTTTTGATTATTCAAGTATGCAGTAAAGCTCTGGAATAAAACAGGAATTCGATCTTGAAACTAGTAAAACTGCGTAAGTAAATTTCTTTTGCAAACCAAAGGCTGAAGGGGGAAAAATACCTCAGTCGGTCAATAATCCACTGTTTTGTCTATGTTAAGATTACAGTTTTATATTAGTCCTGGAAAAGAAGGCACAATAGTTTTCAAAACTGGACCAGAAGAACGAATCTATAAAGATAAAAATGGACAGTTAACAGTGGTGAGTGCTGTTTGGGGAGGAGGGAGGTAAAACGGTTTTAGATGAGAATAAAGATGAAAAGGCCACCAATTTCAGTCCTTCTATAGACTGAGTGGAATCCTAAGCTAGTTCATCTCTATTTCTGATTCTGCATCTGAAAAACAGGAAGGAATGGATGCTAGAGGTATAGATTCCAAACTGAAGGAAAAGGGAAAGAAGTTTACCTACCTTGCTTAGTTGTCAGTGAACCAGAAGTGGGCATTAAATTCTCCTCAGTTTTAAATGACAAAGCCCAACATTTCACTGGATGGGGAAGGCCTTACGCTTTATCACAGTGGTTCTCAAACGCCACATTGGAATTTCCTGGAGAGCTTCAAAAAATTCCAGTGTTTGTATCTCACCCCCAGACAGTGCGATGTAATTGGCTGCGATGTAGCTGGGGGGCTGGGCTTTGGATCCACTGCTATCTTAGCGAGAAGTCAAATGTGCTGATCCCACCAGCCCTCACGGCAAGCAGTACACTGAGCTCGTTTTGATCCAATTGTGCCAGATAATATGTTAATTTTAACATATTAAAAGCCGAGGGGGCTGAATCTTTAAGATGTATTTTGTATATATACTACGTATTAGTCATTATTTGATACAAACTAATTAGAAAATGGTCTATCAACATGGAATATCTCATGCATTTAAGTTCACAAACATTTAACGAGGACAGTGTTTTGTGGATGTAAAGAGTACACAAAAGTGTCTTTTATGATGTAACTGCCCCGACACACAATTAACGCCTCGGGGACAAGTTAGACTATTTAAACGTGATTTGCAATGTAAAATAGAAGGTGATTTTTCGGTTTATATGCTCTTCAAACGTCCACCCCTAAGATCGAGTACCTCTGGGAGTCACACAGCCGATCTTCCTGCCTGACTGGCTCAGGCTGATGATGCTGTAACGCCCTCCGTGAGGCCATTTCTAAACGTGGCTCCTCTTGTGGGAGGCGGGGCAAGAGATGGGGTGGGTGGTGGGGCTGGCTTCTCGCAGCTCGTCCACACCTACCTGCGGATGCTGAAGCTGGGGTGGTCACTGCTTCCTTCTGAGGTGAGCAGCCGCCACACCTAAGTGTGGACTCTCTCCCAGGTGTCGGTCCGCATGAAGTCCTGAGAGAGGATGACGTCTGACTGAGACAGTACCCAGGAAGCAGGAATTTGAGCCGGTTAGCTACACCTTCCAGGAAAGGTTACGGCAGCTCCAAGGAAAAGATCATCACCTTTGAAGAAACGGAGTGGCACCTTCTGCCAGAGCCCTACTCCAGCGTCCCAGGTGTCCTGTGGCACTAAGGGTCTTCTTCAGGGAGCCAACCTCAAGTCACCCAAGGAGGTGGTGGTTTTAAACGTTCCCACCAGGACCTACAATCGGGCACGTAAACCTCTCATTCTAAGGTAGGCAACAGATTCTCTCTACCTTTGTCAGACTGCCTCCAAGGCACAATGAAGTACTCTCTCTATCAGGTCGGAGTAAGTAAATGACATTTCACAAAGCTGTGGAATTTGAACTGTGCTTTAAATAAATGGAACTTAGAATTGGACCCACTTCCTTAACATCAGATGGGCTCCTTCGGTTCCAGATGGTGAGCTGTGGCCCCTCCGACCCTACCGCCCCAGTGTTAAAGCACTGGCAACACCGGCTGATTCATTCAACTTTTTCAGAAGCTCCACATATTTCTGCTCAAAATTTCCTTCCAGTGTTTAAATCCAATCACCACAGATAAAACGACTCCTCTTTTCCACCCTAAGCAACTTTAACTCTTTTGCCGCGACGGTCGGATATATCTGAAATTTTTATACATAAAAATGTCATTTCTATACAAAGCAGCTCAAATTGTTATGAACTGCGTAAATAGTCAAAATACCAACTTTTTGTTTTGTTGTGGATTTGACACATTTTGAAAAGAAAACCAAAAACAAACTTGAAATCAATCAACGCAGCGAAAGAGTTAAGGTGACAGAGTAGAAGATGCTATTCTGTGCCTTGTTCTCTTCGCTGAAAACTGCGCTTCAGTGGCTTCACTGTGCTGGGTGTTTCTGAAAAGACCCAGAAAACAGATTTAAGTAGAAGCATTATATATAACTTTTATTTTTACCTAGTTCCACAAACACTTGTACAACATACAAGTTGCTTATTAGCATTTTTTTCATAGCACAAAGGTTATTGACACAAAGATGTGTAAAGACATATTCTAAGAGTCAGGGCTGACTGCTGTTCACACTTGAGCCCTGAATAGCTGCTGTAAGATACAAACACCCCTAAACAGAAAGTGGGGTACTCGTACAGCAACCAACCTGTTAAGCCATTGCAGGAGGGCAGCAGAAGAGGCTTTGCCAGGAATTGTCTCAGGCATGGGCCCCCAGCCACCACAATCAGATGGCTTATTTGAAAAAACAACTTGATGACAAAGGACCAAAAGCCTGTTCCACTGTTTTCAAATGTAAGCTACTGCAATGTAATAAAACTCGCCTCTTTACCAAATCTTAGACTAGTGTTTTACTTGGATGGTTCTTAGGTATAAATATTGACTTTTGTTTGCCTTTAGTGCCAACAGAAGACAAATCAGTTCCTTGTAGAATAGATTTGGTAACAGAACTGGACCAGCCAACGCTTTCTGTCAGGTCACGGCTATATGCAGCTCACAGTGGCATCAACGACGGAATGTTTTATGGATCTGTTCCTATCCCAGGGAAGCAAAGACTCAAAGCTACAAGTGCAAAGTTGGAGGAAAAGTGAAAGTAGAGAGACTGCCAGAAACATTAGGTCATAAGGTGTAGAAGCCCAAACAAATCAGATTGTTCCACACACGTACTCTTCACGTAAACATTTAAAAAACAATTATATGATGGCTTTTCCATTCCTACAAAAAACATCAGGACTGACATTCACTTTAACTTTCTAAAAAAACTCAACCCAAACAGCAGGGTTGGTGTTTAAAACTCAAACAGTATAAAATATTTACGAAACATTATTTTTAGCGCCCCCCCCCCCCTTTCCTTAGCACTTAAAATTCAAATGGCTTAATATGAAAGTTTCCCACACAGCAGTTTTAAAAAGCATCTACCCAATACTTGATGTTTAGGTTCAGTCATGATTGTTTTAAAGGTTTATTGTACACTTTGCTGCTGGATACAAAATAAAGGCATACAACTGTCGCAACTCGCAACTCGGGAAGTACGTACAAAGTCAAAGCGGTAAAAACCATTTCAAAATATAAACTCGTTTTTTTTGGAATACATTGTGTCAGAGGCTGCCCATATTAATACCTTTGGTATAAAACAGTAACGTTTCCCTTGAAAGTCAGACAAAACCCATCCCTTACCCTACACACATTCGCATCCCCTTGTAACTATACCTAGTCTAGTCTCAACCACCCACATTAGTCACAACTCACTTCTGTCCCTTGACAGGCGGAGACTGGGAGGTAGGTAACCGAGAACGTCCGTCCCCCACGAGCACTGGGCTCCAGCGCCCCACAAGCACACATCCCCGTCTACAGTCGCACACGTCCCTTAAACAAACATGAACACCGACACTTACTGGACCCAAAAGGATCTGCACATCCTCTCACTGATGGCTATTCCACACTGTGTCAGAATCACAGGCAAAGACCCCAAGGGGCTCTCCAGGCCATGGCTACGTTTACAGCAGGCAAACTGCCCTGAGACTGCTGGTAAGTGGTGGTCCCGCCTGGACGCCAGGCCAGGAGGACAGAGTCTGGGGCCACACTCAATTTCTAAGCATCTACTAGTGGCCGTAAGCCCAGCGAAACAAGGAAGGAGACCGAGGGAGAGGGAATGGATTCCTGGGTTTGAGCTACCCCCGTAACCAGGCCAGCAGGCCTTCCTGGAACGGAGTGGGTCAACAAAGGGGGGGCCGGAGGGAGGGGGAGGAGTCAGGGAAGGAGCCTGGAACAGAGCCCAGCACTCACTGCCAAGGGCAGCTCTGCCCTTAGCCAGATGTGCAGGGGCCCAACAAGCATGGGACCACAGACCAGCCAAGGTGGCAACAGGCTTGCCCCCTAAACAGGGCGGCGTGAGGAACAACAATTTAGAAGCAGGAAGCACAGCAGGCCCCATCACCACTGCTCCGAGCTGCAATGATTTACCAGTAAGCCGTGGGCACGAAATCCTGTGGCAAAATGGGCTTCTGGCAAAGCCGGCCTGGAGACTGCCCGGCCTAACACAGAGAGCACAGCCAGGGCGCTGGGCTGGAAGGTTACGAACTAGGGAGCTTGGAGACACCTCTGGTGGCCACCAGCTGCAGAGTCCCTCTCAGAGCTGTCAAACTGAACCCAAAGGGAACACCACCCAAGAAACTCAAATAGGTAGTCAACATCCACAAAAATAAATACTGCAAACAAAGTTCTCACGTGCATGTCATACCCATTCATACTTTTCCTTCGAGAACCCAGCAAGCCTGGCTCCAAGGCTCCTCAGATTCTCCCAGAAACTAGGGCCCTTGGGCAGCTTGTCAACAACAGGGCCCATTCACCTGGGTAAAAAAAAAAAAATCAATTCACCTTGTCGCGAAATATCAAAATAATCATCTGACTTGTTACAAAAGTATCTGCAGGCTCCAGGAGAAGTGGGAGGTGCCCGGAAGCCTGTGCAGGTCTAGTGTGGAGCGGGGGAGGGGAGAGGGCGGGAGGAGGGCCGGGCCGGCCCTGGCCGGCTCACTGGTGGAGGTGGGTGCGGTCGTCGGGCCGCTTGATGTGGATCCGACGCACGCGCTCAATCCGCTCGCGTTCACGCTCCTCGTCCTCATCCAAATGGTGGGAGCGGCCGGCCGCCCCCCCTGTGGCCTCCAAGAGGGCATTGTCAGGTCCCCGGCCGTCCTGGGCCTCGTACAGCAAAATATTCAGGGTCTCCTCATAAATCCGGGCTTCAGGGAACTCCACCTGCATCCCCACAAAATACAGGGCAGGCAAGTTAGCGCCACACCCCCCACCCCCACCACCTGTGCCGCCCAATCCCCCAGTACTTCCGTTGGGCTAAATGGGATGGAGCCATGCTGGTGGGAAACAATGTGGTGCTGGAGGGCAAAACACTGCACAGGCAACATCAGATCACTGAAGGTAGAGGAGCAAGTGCCGGCAGCGGGGTACACACAGGTACCAGGACATGTCCAGATCAGCATTGATGGCAAAGGAACTTAAATGCATGCTGAGCGTCAGAAAGGAAATGCCATTCTGACTCTCCAAAACCTACATTTGGATCTAACCAGGGCCCAAAAGATCATGACTATTGTGAACAATGAGCAGTCATGAGTCAAGGAAAACACTTTGAAAGCTTTTCTTTCAGTTTCTTTTGCTCAAGTGCAAAGGGAAGTTGTACGAGGGCAAACGTCAGAGCAGCCGCTCAGCACTGTCCCCTCGCAGCCCTTACCTTGGTCTGCTTCTTCTCAGTGGCATAGACGATGGAGGTACAACAGACTTCAGCAATCTTGCGGCCCTGGCCGTAAAAGGACCAGCAGCAGATTTCGTCCCCGATGACATCCTTTATGAATAGGACCCTTCCGTTAAAGCGCAGAGAAAGCTTATCAAAGAGTTCAATGTTTTTCAACATATTGTCGTCAGAATTGCTGCAAAAGAACATTTGAGATAAGGTGACCACAGCTGGCAATGACGGCCACCATCGGTTGCGCATATCTCCACTGTCCCATTCCAACCTCACAATATTCCCATGGCAACCAGTCCCCACTGCTCGAAAAGGGAAAGTGAGGGTTAGAGAAATCAGGTAATTGCCCGAGGCCCCAAACTAATAAATGGCAGAGCCTGGCCTCAAAAAAGACAGCTCTAGACACTCAGCCCGTGTTCTACAACAGCCAGCGGTGAAATGCTGAACACACGTAGCCTGCGGGCAGCCGGCACAGGTGGGGACCGCGGAGCCCCACTGAGTCACAGGAGCGGCAGAGCAGGACTGCCCAAGGGAGACGTTTTATCCTGGGTCAGTTTATGGGTCTTGCTTCAGTAACCTCATCAAACCCCCCGACATCCTTCAAGTTCCTGATTTAGAGTCACATGTTCCCAAGGGCCACCGGGCATTCTATAAGCCCACTTAGACTGCTGGTGGGAATGTAAAATGGTGCAGCCACTTTGGAAAACTGTTTGGTAGTTCCTCAAATGACAACCTAAGTTGACATATGAGCCAGCAATTCCACCCCTAGATATATACCCAAAAGAAATAAAAACATGTCCATACAGAATCGTGTACACGAGTGTTCACAGCAGCGTTATTGATAATGCCCGAAAAGTGGAAAAGACCCGAATTGCCCATCCACTGCTAAATGGCTAAATAACATGTAGTCTGTCCATGCAATGGATTATTATTTAGTCATACAAAGAAATGAAGTCTTGATCATACAACATGGATGCACCTTGACAACATGATGCTAAGTGAGAGATGCTAAGTCACAAAAGGCCACATATTGTATGATTCCAGTGCTAAGAATGTCCAGAGGAGGCAAACCCACAGAGACAAAGAGCAAAATAGTGGTTGCCCAGGCCTGGGAGGGAGGGGGAGTTGGGAGAAAAATGAAGGGTGACAGCTATGGGTCTAGGGTTTCTTTTGGGGGTGATGAAAATTAGGGTAAGTGGTGATGGTTGCACAGCTCTGTAAATATACTAGTTATATACTTTGAAAGGCAAATTTTATGGTATGTGCGGACTATATCTCCTGTCTGTCACCTGTCTATCTTTGTATCTACCTATCTGGGCATCCTCGAGGTACAGGAGTGCCACCTTTATCGGGAGGCAACAAGAGGAGCTCGGTCTGCCTGGTGTGAACGGAGGCTTTCCTGGCGCGTGCAGAAGTCTTGTCTGGCTGATGCCTTACCTGGTATATGAGTACTTGTTGTTACTTCTGTTGTAGAGCAACTTCACGGCTGGCTGTGGGTTGTTTTGAAAAAGAAGAGAGTTACTTGGCGTGCGGGTGCAATGAACCACTGCTTTTCCATGGGGCTGGGCCCTGCCACCAGGCCAGAGAGGCAGACAGCATAGCTGGCTGGCTGGAGTGGGGCTGGAGAGGGACATGGCGTGACCCAATAGAGGGGGACACAAGAGGAGCTGCAGGTTCCCACTCGTAACCCCTTCTCAGGTCTTGCCCAGGCAATTGCACACACTGTCATTTCAAAACTTATTCACAAGGGCCTCCATCATGTCTGGGAGCAAAACAAATGCCACAAGACTGCCTCCAACATACCTTATTTGAAGTTGCTATAAGTTTCTGTTCTTCTTTGGATGAGGTGATCACAGGAACTTTGCAGAAAGGCTCATACGTATCTTTGTTCTGCTGGAACAAAACATGCTTTCAGCCTAGGAGGCCTGCCCTGCACCGGATTATTTAAGCTGGCCTGGCGAGGGGAGATAGGGCGGGAAGAGAGGAGGATTCTCACCGCCAGTGAATGGGGGGCGACCAGAAGTTGAGTTCTCCAGGAAGTCTGCTCCTTTGACCAGGGCTGTTATATGCCAGGTGCTCAATAAATACTAACAACGATGACACATTTCCACCGCCTAGGGAGCCACTCAGAAATAAACCCTAAACCTAGTAGATGAAATATGATTGCGTCAAAGCTTCTAAAACCCCACGACAATGACTACAGAAGAATATAAAGAATAAAAAAAGTATAAGCTCAGAAAGAGAAAGAGGATGAGAGAAGTGAGGTTAGCAGACAAAAGATATCAAGACTTCCAGGCTGGAGGGCCAGTCACAGACGAGTAATAACCAAGGAGGAGAAGAAAGCTGGAAACTAAGTCAGCAGATAGGAGAGAGTCCCGGAGATTTTCAAAGAACACCTCTGAAGGCTGGTGCGCACAGACCAAGGTCAGAGGACTGCTTGCACCAGCAAGTTGGCAGAAGCACCAGGGAGACCCCCTGATGGATCCCCTTCCCCAGCCCAACAGAAGAAAGATCCATTTTCTTGGAGTGGTTTGTACAGGGCAGGACTGAGTTGCTATTCTGAAAACAAGGTGATCCCATAACGGTCTACACACTAGAAGGCAAACTGGTCCCTTCCCCCACTCAGACCTCAGAAGGCAGTCAGTCAGGCACATACCCTCCAGGCAAGAGAGTGGAGGATACCTCCCGGGAAACTGACCTGTCCAAAAAAAGGCTTACAGATTCTGACATTGGGGGTTCCCACTGAAATGTCAGCCTTATCACCCACCGCTGAAGCCTACCGCAGAACAAGGACCACCCCCACACATACAGCTTTCCAGAGCCTTACTCATAAATTTCAATAGGCCAAAGGTCATCAGATTATACATAGAAAGTCTCTCAAACATGAGACCAAAACAAAGAGAGAAAAAGTAAGGGAAGCAGTCAGACGATGAAGGCAGCAGAAAAAGAAACTTCAAATACTAGTATCATCAGACAGATGAGAGCAGATATTGCATCCTATGAAAGAAGATCAGTATGCTATATAGAAAAAAGGAAAGGCTCTTGGAGACTAGAAATATGATAGCAGAAGTAAAATATTCAATAGAAGGGTTGAAAAGGTAAAACTGAAAAAAAACCTCTGAGAAAGTAGAACAAGAAGATAATTGGGATAGAAACCGGGAGGACGTCAGCTTTGGAAGTGTAACCTCAGACTAACAGAAACCACAGAAAGGGAACCCAGAAGGCAAGTCTCCAAGACAAAGAGGAAACAGAAGTTCACTGATGTGTCTGAACGTACCAACAGGACACTGATCTTTCTCAGAATTTAGGGCTGAATTAGGGATATGAACTTAGAAAACCAAGCAAACACAAAGGAAGCAATCACCAACTCTGGCAAACTGAGAAGTCACACAAGACAGAAAATAAGTCATTGCATACTGGGGCTCAAATGTTACCAATACAGACATCTCAGTGTAAACTCAGAGTATCCATCTGACCCAAACTGTGGTACCCTATATTGGGAGACCAGGAGAAGGGTGTATAAACATGTAAGTTTGCTCGTG